>NC_067164.1:21991309-22302559 GCF_903995435.1 Acomys russatus | reverse complement strand
TTACTTCCCTGTTGAAGAGTACGCACTAATATGATGTGCCATTAAATCTCTGAGTCCCTCTAATACTCAGTGAGAACTCAAAACGTCATCTCGAAACAGGCGGAAAGTCCAAGTATAAACACAGGGATGTACTAAATGCAGATACAAACAAAATCTCCACACACACACACACACACACGAATGATAGTTATTGGCAGAAAATGCCTCTGAGGCGTTCAGCTCAAGTTTAATGTGAATCTTGTAGGTTTGAGGTAACTAATATAGGAAAAAACATGACTGGAAACAATCCTCCATGTTGGTCAAATGACACTGTGAGGGGAATGTGCCCAAGCAGGGAAGAGGACCCAATGCCCAGTGGAGCCGTGAGGTGAAGAACATGCAAGAATGATTTCCAAGTCTTTGAAAGAGACCCAGATGGTTAGAAGGCCTTCATATACAGCAAAAGGTAGGTTTACAGGAGGCAGAATCAGGGGGCCTTCATACAGACTGAGCTATCCCAAACTGTCTGGGTCCCCTACAAGATGCCGTACTCCCTTGTGTCAGGAGGAACCCAAGCAAAGGGTAAAGAGTGTGCCAAATGATGGCAAAGTGTTTCTCAAGACTAGGACATGAACCAGAGTACTCAGACGGTACATAGACTTTTCTGTCCTATGCCATCATTGGCAAGAACTTTGTGGTGTCGGTGCCTTTATTATTTCAAGATAGATATAGAGAACGTTAAGACATTAAAATTGATTTTTTTTGAAACTCACCAATATAGCCTAACCTGATCTGCAGCTTGCAATCCTGCCTCAGCCTGACTGGTGGATTAGGTGTGTACCATTCCGGTCAGCTGCAGCACACTGTTCCCGTAACACTTGTGGAGATGCCACAAGACCTAAAAATCCATACATCTTTGTGTGAGAAACACGTATGGAGCATCTGCCATGTGCTAGGCAGGCACTGTCACAGGACCCAGGTCACAAACATAAAAGACACAATCCCTAGGGAGTCAGATGCACGGTTGTGCATTCTTGAGGCTAAAATGAACTTAAGTCTTCACTTAATATTCTCCATTTTCTAAAGATGCTTTGATGTCTTTAGATGAAAGTCAAGTATATGTTGATGAACTGTCTCTAATGTTTTAGTAACTTTCACACAAGACCCTTTTATGCTGTCAGCTAAGAACAAAATGGTTTATTACATTCTTTTTAAGGATAGTAGAAACAAACAAATGTGTGTTTGTGTGTGTTAGAAGTGTCTTCCTTTGTGTTTTGTGCACCTAGAGGGCACATTCAGGACTTATACCTAAGATCGCTCTTTATCTCATTAGTTTAGCTGATGAACTTTAAGTTCTGAAGAAATCTCAGATAATTACCAGCCTTTTGATCTAAAGCGTTCCATAGTTAACATGCTAGCAGATGTTGGCCTGCATTAAGCACACCGATTTTTTTTTTTTTTTAAGTTAAGAGCAAGGTTAACTTTCAAGAAGCTACAGTGGTATCCAACTAGCTCTTTGGGCTTCTGCTTTGAGATGATGTAACTGACAAATTAAATTCCAGTGCAGGTTGCTCCTTGCCTTCCAGGAACGTGTTTTTAACAAATCACATCAAGTAGTTTTTTTTTTTTTTAAATTAAAGAGCAGCCAGTAAAGTTGCATTGAGTTTTCTAAAAGTGCCATGGTGCATCTGTGTGTGTGACAGTCCCTGGAGTAGAGATGGGATGGAGAAGCACTTAATTAGGAGTTGAAATGTGATTCTTTCTCAAAGGAAAGAAACACAGATTAATTCATTCCCCGACCCAGTCCACGGAGTGCAGTCAGGCTTTTTAGCAAGCCAGCCACATCTTCCCCGTTGCTTGTTGCTTAGAGTAGGCTGTCTGATGAATCTGTATTTTGAGAACTTGAGTAAGAGAGTCACATTCTTAAAAAATGATTGACACCCACTTTTCTGAATGGTCTCTACCTTGGTGGGTAGGATAGCCCAGCACAGGGCAAGTTGTGTTATTTCAGACCATATATTAATTATGCACTAATGAATTGCTATTTGAGGATATTTGATTTTTATTACACTTATTTATTTGTTTGTTTGTGTGAACATGCATGTATGAAGGTCAGAGGACAATTTGGGGGAGTCAATCTCTCCTTCACCATGTGGACCTCAAGGATCAAACTCAAATCATCAGGCTTTGGTGACAAGTGCCTTTACCCATTGAGTCATCTTGGTGGCCCCAACTCTTTTCTTTTTGTATTCCCAAATTTGATTCATACAATATATTTTGATCATGTTTTCTTCTCCCTCAATTCATTTCAGTTCCTCCTCACCGCCCCCCCCCAGCCAATTTTTTATTTTATCTCTCTTTCTCAAAGAAAAACAAAACACAGGAACAGAAACAAAAAAGCATCAAACAAATAAAAATCCCACAAAACAAACTGGGGTGGGGGGACTGTGGAGGGGGGCAGGACATGGAAACCAATAAGACAAAAAAAAAAAAAAAAAAAAAAAAAAAAAAAAAAAAAAAAAAAACCAAACAAAGCAAAGTGAAACAAAAAGTCCACAAAACATACTATTTAGTTCATTTTGTGTTGGTCAAGTAACTACTCTTGGCTATGGAGCCTTCCCTGGAGTTTGGATGATATACCCAGTGACACTCCATTGGAGAGAAGTGGTTTTCTGTTTTTCAGCAGTTATCAGTTACACACAGCTTCTTGGTTAGGAGTGGGATCCCCTAATCATGATCACTTACCCTTCTCAGCAATGGGACAACACTTACTTGAATCATCAAGCATGGAGAAGTCAAACAGACGCCTAACTAGGAGTAGGGGTTATCCTACTGATTAGAATTCATGATATTGGAGAATACTTTGCATGCTACCTGAGAAGAAAGGTAATCAATATCACCTGACTGCAAAAACTGTGACCTACAACATCAACCTGATGGTGAGATATATTAGTGCAATAGTGGCACAAATGTTATGGGAGTAACCAACCACTATTTTTTAAATTACATTTGAGGTGTCCTCCACGGGACTGAATACATACCTGAAGCTACTAACATGGACAAGACCCAGGTCATGGGCTTACGTGAAAACCTAATATTACTATTCTGCTAAAGGAACATAGCATTATAATGACTCCTAATGGTATATTGCTATACCTATAGATCAGGGCATCATCAAACCCCATCAGGGAAGCTTCCTCTTACAGTATACAGGAATTAACATGGATAACCACAACTGCACAATGTACAGAGAGTGAGACTTGGGAGCATTCAGTCCTAAATGGGATGTCTCCATCAAATTCCTCCCTTTGGGGCTTAGGAATCCTTGTGGAGGAGGAGGCAAAATGATTATAAGAACCAGAGAAGACGGATGCCTCCAAGGAAGCACAGCCTTCCAAACACACCAGGACTGATACACATACGAGCTCACAGGGACTGTGGCAGGATGCACAAGACCTGCACAGGTTCATGCCAGATAAGGCCCCAACTATTTTTAAGAGAGATATCAGCACTTGAACAGAAGCCAATCTGGGTTATACCACAGTCTGTCACCAACTATGCAGCTATAGAAAATCAAACAGTGAGTCACAGGGACCTCAGATAATTCACACCCCCTTTTTTACATTCTCATGAAATACGAAGAGACCCCTTTCACAGTTGTATTTGTATATTAGTGAAAACAAGTTATTTTGAGTTTGAGGGATCCTGAAAACAAATTATTGTGTCTTTGTAGTCTCAGGGGTTCTTAGGCAGTGCTGGTTGGAACATTCATGCCAAATGTTTTTGCTAGAGTTCTTTCTAGATGGTTCTTTTGCCTAGTGATGCTGGGAAGGACATCTTTTGTCTTCCCTGCTGCCCATCAGATCTGTCACAGGCTTATGCCTTTACCCACAGCATCAAGAACTCACATTAATTTGCTACTGGATCCTTGCAATGTTTACCTATCATCCCAAAAAATGAGCCTGGTGGCCAAGCACAGTAGAGCAAACCTTTTATCTCAGCACTAGGGAGGCAGAGGCAGGAGGATCTCTGTTAGTTCAAGGCCAGACTGATCTACATCATGAGTTCCAGGTTAGCCAGGGTTATGTATTGAGACTCTATCTCAAAAGTGGATGGATAGATGGATGGATGGGTGGATGGATGGATAGATAGATAGTTAGATAGATAGATAGATAGATGGGTAGATGGGTAGATGGGCCATATGACCAGCCAGTCAAGAGTAATAGCCAACTCCAAAGAATCTTAGGTAGAATAAGAAGGGCCCGTGGAAATAAGTCCTGAAAACTGACCCCTCTTTTGAAGTGAAATGAAACATACCCAGGACTGATGCCTCCTCAAACTTCCAAATTCAAAGCCATTGTTTAATCATACAGTGTATTGTCCCTCAAGTCTCAGTGTCACATTATTTCTGAAAGTCAACCAAGAGAACTATAAAATCCATTGCCAGAGCCCCCATGCACAGCTCATACATGTACCAGATTATGATTGTTAAAGTCAAGGGTGGAGTGAGAAACAGGGATGCTATTTCACATAGTCATGAAGAACATCTCGGCTACCTACAAGATAGGTACAGGCACCTTGATAAAGGTTCTTAATCATTTCTGTGGCTTGACCATCACTGCACTTTTGTAATTCTCTTACGTTGTATTCCTGATGATAAGACATCAATTATATTATAACTTTTCCTTCATTCATACTTTTTAGATGTCCTTCATATAGCATGGCCAAAATAAAATAATGCATGTATGAAGAAACAAAACCATTTACATAGCCATCAAAATAAATGTGTTTCTCAAAAACAGTGAGTTCTAGGGAGGAATGTGTGCTCATTTGAGAAGCTCTTGTGTCTGGCATGGATTTCTGTAAGCACCTACAAATGACATGTATATTCTCATTAAAGTAATGCTTTGATTGAGGACTTTTTAGTCATGGGAAGATAGCCTGGAGCTAGCACATGACAAACTAAGGTGAGTGTCACAAAGTGTTAAGAATATCAGTGTTGAGTAGATTAGCTCTCCTGGCACCGACAGGCTTTTCCTCCAACAACAGGTACCTGCTTAGCATATCTAATGATTAATCAAAGTAGAACAGTGACAATGGACAACCTTTAAAATCACCAACCAAGAGATGACAGGTATTAACTATGGTGTTACCTTTTGAACTCAGATCAAACATGGCCACAGGCCAGGGAAAGACAAGTGCGTTAGAGCTGTTTCCCATCAACCCAGTGCCATTGTTTCCCTGTGATTCTAGCCAAGCAGAGCCTAGTCCTGGAAGGGGCCTTGGATGCAGGCCCACCCAAAGCTAAGCATGTCACCTCCACTTGCTTGGCTCATCTTCTTGGTCCCCGGTGCCTTGCCGTCTCCCTCACTGTTCAACCAGATGACGTCCTCTCTCAGTGTCTGTAGCATCATTTTACACTTTCTGAGACTACTAGGACACTCTTATCATGGCTAAAAAGCACAAACACCTCAAAAATCCAAACGAGATAATGGTAAACCACCTCCCAAATCTGTCTTGTAGATTTTTGGCGGCTGCACCTCGCCCAGATTGGAATGGGGTTTCTGCCAACATCTAAAACCCTGGCTTGCTCCAGCTACATTTTTTTCCTGCTGGCCAGTGAGCTTTTCTGGGGGTCCAACTTGGACTTACTAGGACCTTTCTCCCTGACAAAAGCTTCCATTATTAAGTATTTGCCTAGTGTATGAGAGTGAGAAATGCTTGCCATGATACAAAGGTAATAGAGGCTTTCCAAGAACAGCCGCAATCTAAGCATTTCAGACACCCTCACAGAGGGCAGACTACAGAATTGCCTGCAACAATTCAGTTTGAGGCAAACTTGAGAAAATGTGATTTTCAAGATTTGTTACATTGTAACCCAAGACTGTCTTTATACAAGTCACAGCCCACCAGGTCATTACTACTCTACTGATGTGTGAATTGGATACATGTATTTGGCAGAGAGCAACAGACACTCAGTAATAGCTATTGAATTATTCCAGCACATTTAGCAGCAAAACCAATTAATTCTAGTTTTATTCTATCAATAGTCACAAAAATAATTTCTTCCAAGGATCTGTGCTAAAGCTGTGTGACTATGTAACCACAATTGCCATTGCTAAAACTGCAATGTCAACATACAAAATGATTCTTCTTACAAAAGCTTCCACCTCACCTCATGAGGGGCCTGGGGAAATCTTTCAGGAAGGGCATGGGGTCAAGATAGAATTAGCATCACCTCATTCATCAGACCAACTGTACAAAGCTGTATTCAGATATACTGCATGATTACTGAAGAAAATCAGAGTGTCTAAGGTGGAGCCGTGTATACTATATTGCAATATTGGAAAGTGTGTTTTATTTGAAGAAGTAACTGGGGGCTGAGTGCTGGAGGTGGCATGGTTTAACACAGTGGTCCATGTATCCTACCGTGTCGGCATTATCTGAAGAGCTGATTGTAGGGCCAGCACCCAGGCCTGCCACAAAAAAAAGACTCAGTGTCAGGTGCAGCATGTCTTTAATCCCAGCACTTAGGAGGAAGAGGCAGGCAGATCTCTGTGAGTTCGAGGCCAGCCTGATCTACAGAACCAGTTCCAGGACAGCTAAGGCTCCACAGTGAAACACTGTCTTGGGGGAGGGAGGGTGATTCTGACTTAGTGTGTTTGGGGTGAAAGCCTGTAACCTACTTTCACAGTAAGTGGCCAGATTGTTTTGATGTCAGCTCTATAAAACTTAATTTTAAAAGCTGAGGAAAGAACACAGGCATAACAAACAGAACTCAAATCTCAATTTAACCTCTTAATTATTGGTTTTATTTGGCAAGTTATTGAGCACTCTGAATCTGTTTTCTTCTCTGAAAAATGAGGATAGAATTACTCATGTAACTCTCACACACTACTACATTGAATTAAATCCATGAAGAAAACACACACACACACACACACACACACACACACACACACACACATATTCAAAATGGTAGCTTTGCATAAAGGCTCTTGGTGGATTTTCTCAAGAATACAAAAATGAGAGTTGGAGGCCCCACTCAGTCTACTATCAATGCATGAATGTTTAATTTATTTATTTTTAAAAATGTTTTATAAATTTATTCATATTACATCTCAATTGTTAGCCCATCCCTTGTATCCTCCCATTCCTCCCTCCCTCCTGCTTTCAGCCTACTCCCCTCTCCTATGGCTGTGACTGAGGGGGACCTCCTCCCCTTGTATATGATCATAGGGTATCAAGTCTCTTCTTGGTAGCCTGCCATCCTTCCTCTGAGTGCCACCAGGCCTCCCCATCCAGGGGACGTGATTAAATATGGGGCAACAGTGTTCATGTGAAAGTCAGACCCTACTCTCCACTCAACTGTGGAGAATGTCCTGTCCATTGGCTAGGTCTGGGTAGGGGCTCAAAGTTTACTGCACATATTGTCCTTGGCTGGTGCATATTTGAGCAGGACCCCTGGGCCTAGATCTGCCCATCATATCTGGACACTAGCCCAAGGGGCATGTCCTATGAAAGTCTTCACTTACCAGGAAAGTGGGACAGAGGGGAAGACTTCCTATTGGGACTCTAGATGAGAGAAGCAAGGGAGAATGGGAAAATAGAAGGATCCAGAGGGTCCTAGAAACCTACAAGAATGTGTAATCTATTACTCAAACTTTGAAGTAAAAGATATTAATAATTATGCTGAAGTACCCTATATAAACTCAATGCTATAAAAACCATCTTAACTACTAATGAGATAAGAAATAATGAATTCTACATGTTTGTGCTATATAAATAGTCTACATGATTCTCAGACTGAAAAAATATTTGTAATTGACTTTGTGAAGACTTTAAAGTCACTGAGAATGAGCTTGTGCATGTGGCACCTGTCTCAGTTGTGTTTTACTGTTTCCTCGATGCCTAGTGCCATGTGTGGAATGTTCTAGGTCCCTCAATAAATAATTTTATTTCTGCTTTAATCCAAATATTCCCAAATTGAGAAAAAAAGTATTCTAAGCCAATAACCCCATTTTCTATTGTATCTGAAAGTTCCAAAGAGCACCAAAAATGATGAGGATCACAATGCAGTCCTGTCCAAATTCTTTTTTCTCTCTCTATGAATCCTTGAATACAGGTCAACTGAGGCCTTCATTTTCCCAGTGATGCTATTGGCACTGAACCCTGGTTGGCGCTTGCTTTTCCCAGGACTTCATCCTCGCTGTCAAAAAATACTTAATAACCACAGTAAGAGAGTGAAACAAGAAACTTTGAAACTGGAACAATTGAATACACAAAGAAAACGAGACATCAAGAAACAGTAACTTAAGGATAGTTATTATGGAGGTTTGTTTTGACAAAAGACTAAAAGAAAATCAATGTGTTTAGGTAGGACTAGCTAAAGGAATAGTGGCGCTGTTCTCAAAATGCAGTCCTTGGACCCCTTGGGTCGACTGAAAGATCAAAACTATCCTCTTAGAAATACAAAGGCCTTGCTCCTCTCTCTCTCTCTCTCTCTCTCTCTCTCTCTCTCTCTCTCTCTCTCTCTCTCTCTCTCTCTCTCTCTCTCTGTGTGTGTGTGTGTGTGTGTGTGTGTGTGTGTTGGCATTTGCACAGATAGTGGTGGGTGGGACAGCTAAAATCTCAGCAGAAATCAAGGCACCAAGATGAACTGCTAGTAATCATTGTATTCTTGGCCACCGTGCAGTTTTGTTTAGTTTAAAAGGCCAATTTTACTTGAGACTGTCCTTGATGGAGCAGTGTAGAGGACCGGTTTCATTTGCATCTTTCTCTTCACAGTCTGAGAGACAAGCTGCAGCATCCCTGCTGCGTACGGGCTGAGGCCACCTCCAGAGAGTCTCGCCTGATGTTTTAGTTGCAAGTACAACTGTAATGGACGGACAAAGAACTAAGTGACAGGAAAACTGTATTTCTTGGGAATCAGTTATTTGGCAGATATACAGGAACAGGCAAAGTGAGTTGCATCTCCTCAGCCGTATTTATTGACAATGGCAAAATTTGAGCTTTCAAGACAAAATAAAGTTTTGGAAACCTTGTTTTTGCCCCCTGAACTTTATAAGACTCTGGAAACTTTGGGGAAACATTGGTGGTGATAAGCGAATGTACTTTTATGTTACAGCATAATAAAATATATCAACATTTAGGAAATCCAACCTAACAGTGAACTTAGTTTTAGAATGATTAACAAAAATCAGGCACAGGTAAATGATTCATTCAAAAATTGTAGGGAAAACATCAGATTTTAATGTAATAAAACAGGAGAAATTTATTGATGTGTTTTTAGATTCTATATTGTAATTAAAGTTAGAAAATTACTACTATATTGAATTTTTCATTTGAACAAAGAAGAATAAAAGATATTATGAAAAGATAATTTTTTGTTGTTGTTTGGTTGGTTTTGTTTTTGATTTTTCTTTGCTTTTTCTAGACTGGGTTTCTCAGTGTAGCCCTGGCTGTTCTGGAACTCACTCTGTAGACCAGGCTGGCCTCAAACTCAGAGATCCTCTGGCTTCTGCCTCCTGAGTGCCAAGATTAAAAGCATGTGCTACCCTCCCTCACTTTTTTTTATTAAAACACTCTTCCTTTTACCAACAACAGATCTGTATGGAACCAGATTTCCTTTCTGTAATTTAACTAAAACAGTATTTTATAACAGATTGAATGCAGAAGCAAATATGAGAACCCTAAGTGTTTTTAATTAGGCCAAAAATCAAAGAGATTTTTAAATTTTATAAACTAATGTCATTTTTCTTTACTAACTTTTTATCTCAGTAACTTAAAATTAATTTTCATAAGATATTCTTGTTAATCTGAAATAGAATTATAATTAGGTAATATACTTTTACAGTTTTACCAAGATTCATTTCTAACATATAGGCATTTATACTGACATTTCAGTAAGAATGCTTCCAGAGCTTTGTTAATTTTCAATTTTTATTTATCACTGTGTATATAAATCTATGTGCACTTATATGTGTGTGTATGAGATATGGATGTGTTTGTATGGGTGCTTGCATGCCAGAGCATGCACATGAAAGTCAAAAGTTCTCCAGTCAAAGGTTCTGGGGACCAAACTTAGGCCAGTAGGCGTAGATGGTAAACCTTTATGTTCATCGTGTCCTCTCGTTTGCATAAAAAACAAAGGCTGAGAAGATAGTAAAGTGGTTTTATATAATACATATATACAACCACTGTGAACATGTGTTACATGTAAATTTAGAGGTACACTATGAATAATGTAAGAAAATACTCCAGAATTTGGGTAGATTAGCAAATAACTTTCCACACTGCGTCCTTATGTATTTTAAATTTTTTTCTACAATGGACTTAGGCTATTATGAAAACGTTATATAATAACTTTACTTTAGTTAGTTCGTCTTTTGTTTGTCTTCTTTGAGGCAGGGTCTCATGGTGTATCTCTGGCTGGCCTAGTCACTACATAGACAAGTCTGCCCTCAAACTCACACAGATCCTCCTGCCTCTTCTTCCCAAGTGCTAGGATTAAAGGCATGTACCACCATGCCTAGTTCAAAATTATGTAATCATTTTAAAAAGAAAAAAAAAATCATACAAATAAGTGATACACTACCCAATTTTAGGTGAAAGTGCTCAAGAGAACAGCCCAGGGTAGCAGACCCTCAGAATAGTACTGCTGAGCATCCCAGGTTTGGCTCCTTAATCCCTTAGTAGGACCATCTTCCCTCGAAGTCAGTGTCAGATTTAACCCCAGGCTCAGTAAATAAGTACTTCTTGCCCTGCTGCCTACCCTCTTGCAAACATTTATCTTTTCGTGAGCATGAGCCCATTTTACTGGCAATGGTTTATTTTTGTTCAAGTGGAAGGACAAAAGCCTCTCAGGCAGGGGACTGCCATCTCTCCTCCCTCCTCCTTGGATTTAGTTATGGACTAAAAAGAGAGATAAGCAGAACACGAAGGGCAGAAAAGCTACGGCTCGTGAACTGAGAGTGCCGGAGAGAACGTGGGAAAAGACGCAGACGAAAGGAGATGAGGGTGAGAGCAGAGTCAGGCGGTAAACGGAAAAGGGGGAGAATGTGGGCAAGAGACTGGGGCGTAGGATTTGGTACAGGCTCCAAGAGCCAGACGCTAAAAGATTGAGTGAAAAGGGGAAAGAAAAGCAGAAACTGGAACAAGAGGAAACGGGCTATAAACAAAAAGCCAGATGATTGGGGAGAAATCGTCTCCTCAGGAAGTCACTGCTGAATTTGACTCCAAGGGAGATGGGAATGAAAATCTGGCAACAGAAATTCTGTAAAGTTGAGAAATTTGAGTGGGACGTGCCACTTTGACAAGAAGGTATCAAGCCTATCAGACTGTGATGAGGCTTTTCACATGGGTAGATCGTTTCTGCTGTCAATGACAGTTGTCCTTAACTTTCTTTGCCCATTTTCCATCCAGAAATCAGAGAGCATAGAACTCTCATGGGTGAGAGAGGGGCAGAGATGATAAAGAAGCTTCTAGTATCTCTTACGCAGTGAGGGAGGAGAAAGGGACGCGGAAAGAGGCCCCGTATCTCTTGTGCCATGAAGCTGGAGACAGCACGTCTGTCTCTCCAGCTGAGTGTCAGCACAGGCACTTCTGACCCAGACTGTCCTTGACAAACAGGCACCCCACCCACCGGACCGGGGCCAAGTGGCTGTAGGAGGCAGGGAGTACGCAGATCAGCCTCCAGACTCACTGGGGAAATGGAAAATCTGAGAACCCAGCAGAGTAGGCGTGGCGTGGCGGCAGCAAAAGTGAAACTCACAGGAGAACAGCTGGAACAGCAAACGTGAGAAACAAGGGTTGGAAGGGGAGCAAATACGGAGAGACCAGCACTCTGGATTTTGACTTCAGGATTCTCTGAAAATCCACTTTGAAGCATGCAGTTTATCCCTCCGCAGCAGAGAACTGGGGGGTTCTGTTAGCGGTTGTAAACGCCATTAGAGGATCCTGAATGGAGATCCACCCCCACATTTTAATCTTTCAGTTTAAACTCTGGTAATCAGATGACACCTGACCACAGATCTGCTGGTGCCACACAAAGAGTGCCTTGCATGTTACACGAGACAGTGACAGAGCTGCCTTTCCAGCGGTAATTTCCTGACTTGCTAGTATAAGACACTAATTAGCCTACAGAGGACACTATGACCAACATCTCTAGAAAACAAAGATGGGACAATTCAGTCACCATCTTGCCATCAGCTGCTGTTACCTTTCATCTAGAGGGTATCAGTTTTCGGAGGGTTTTAGGCGTGCTACTGGTGTGATTATTACCAAAATAATAAACTATTCTCAAGTGATGAGAAAAATGAAGAAATGACTAAAACTATTTTTAAAGACAAAAAAAGTTATCCTGAAACGTCTTCGTGAGTCATTTAATAAGGAAACCAACTTGTCTTTTGAAGTGCTAAGATATCTGCAGTATTTTTTTTTAAAAAAATGTATTAAGTAACAATACATTCTTTGATTTAAAAAAAATGGTGTACTATTTTATTTTAGTAAAATGAAATGGCCTTTCTTTTGCTACTCAGCGTCAACTCTTGCTCACATTGAGCTTGTCCTCTGTGTGTCTGAAGTGGCAGTCTGGGTCCTACTGAGGGGTGTGGGCTTGCTTGCATACCTGTGTACTTCCCTCATCGCCTAGGTGTGTTAGGGTTTTTCTCTGGGTTTTATTTTATGCCTTTCTGTCCCTTTCCTTGTCGCTGCACTCTCAGCAGCATGTGTTCCCCCTTTTACACTCCCCCTCTGATATATAGTCTTTACTCTTCTAGGGGTTTGGTTGTAAGGAGCTGTGCATATAAAGCCATGGGCAAGACAGCAGGAACAGACTGATTCATTATAAGAAATGGATACCCTAACTTCAGCCGTTATGCCGGTCAGTCTGGACACCTGAACTTGAGTTCTCGGGTCTGGACTTAAGCCTTCAGTCTTGTCAGTCTAGGTGTTGGTGTGTGAACTCTGCAGGGTCATCTGGATGCTGAGAATTGATTTTATCGTGTTTATACTCCTGGCCATGATTTTGTTAACTGAGGCCTCTAGGCGCATTCAGGAATAATGAAACACTTTCAGCATAAAATGAGGAAATCCTGGACGGTTGTTGTGACTTCATCAACACAAACTTGGTTGCAAAAATAGTTACAGAAAGGAAGGATTTTCCCTCCCATGTCAAAACACATTTATTGCTTCCAAAAATTCTAATTACATGTTTTTAAAATACAGCATTTAACTCTGTAGCTAGCCTTGAACTTAGGATTCTCTTGTCTCTTCCTCTCAAATGCTGAGATTAAAGGCATGAGACACTCTACCCCACCTATTTTACAAGATTCTTAAAATAAAGTCAACCAAAAGTGATCTAAAAAAATCTAACCAAAGAGTCCTACAATTAATATTATGGTTTCTTAAAAACCCACATTTACATGACTTCTGTTTTGACACACTAGTTAAGAAATGCTACGATCTAATTTTAAAGGGAATCTTGCAACCTTCCTATTTATACGCCATAAATATTTCGTGCCTTGCCATCTTGTCTCAATTTATAGCTCAGTTATTGCATAATACAGTGAGTGAATGAAATGGACATTAAGGCACACATTTGTTGGTCATTATAGATATCATTATATTTCTATTTTTATTTATTTTCATGAATTTATCTATTTCAAACAAAATAGTTCTTTTATCAGGCTGTTAAAAAAAACATTTTCCTAACATTTTGTCTGTTTTAACTGTACTATTCAAGATAAATTTATTTTTCTAGCAAAACATATCTTACCAAGACATGAACTAGAAAATAGATTTCATTTGGATGGAAATTGTCTTGACAGCAAACTCTGTGAAAATACTAATCAAAGACAGCTGACAGTGTTTTGCTCACTCAGATGTCAAAAGCTGTTTTTTCTCTTGCTCTACTTGTGTAAAAGGAAAGCTTTCTTCCTTTCTCCATCAAAATAGTGATTTCTTTAAAGGCTGCTTTTTCCCCTCAATTACCCATATTCTCTAACTTAAATAAAATGAATAAAATACTTAGTCCCCCTTTGAGAGACTGGGAACTGTATTGAACCAGGAGTATTGTTTTGTAATCTTTCCTAACAGACAACAGTGTTACCTTTCAGTGCCTAAATGAATTGAGAAACTTACTACATATTGAACGCCCGTGAAGAGGGAAATCCGTTTGGCATCAATCCTCATAAGCATATTGAGAAAAATAACAATCTTTTCACCCCCCACCCCACGTCTGAACTTCATGTGACACACAGCAAGGAATTTAAAATTAGATTGTGTCACTTACCAAATTTATTAGAATTTAGAAGCTTAAGTATCCACTATACATTTCTGTCAAGAGGAAAAGCAAACTTAGATTTGGAAATCCAGGAGCAGGCTTTAAATGCCTGTGTACAGCTTTCACAGACTCAAGGTAGCCTTGAGGAAGACCCTAAATGCAGTGGGTTAAGCTAACGTAATCTGTGGGACATGTTAGACTGCTCAGGTCTGTGGGTAACAGGCTTTTTGATTGCTTTCTCTAGACATCAATCACTGAAAATATGAAATGGTGATAGAAAGACATCAGATAGGCTGCTACCTCAGGTTGGGCTGTAGAATCCTAGGCTGAAGAGCTAAGTAAGGCCCATAAATATCCATCATATGATACCAGGGGTGAATTCCTCTCACTTCCATGATCACAGCAGCTGGTTTTGTTTCCTCCTTTGTAGGAACCCCCTTTCTCTGACGTGCAGGAAGGATGCTTGAAATAGAAGCAAAAGCAGAAAGTCCAGGCCATATAGGAAACCCTAAGTGAGCCTGCATGCCTGCTGGGGCTCTGGCTCTGCTAGTCTGAGTCATGTGGGCGGAAAGGTATTTAGCAATGTCCACTTCCTCACATGAGACCTGCCAGAAGTGAACGCTCTGTCTGTGCTGAGCTTTCAGGTCCTCCACATTTGAACGCAGAACTTCCCTGGGAGTTTTCCTTACTAAACAAACGAGTGGCGTCACCGACTATCACAAGGTCAATTGGATTTTTGGCTGTAAATTACTATAGATTTCCTAATTCAACAAAGTAGTCGGGGAAGGGGGGCTATCACATGGGAAAGCTCCTTGGCTTGTAGTAGAGACAGCTAGTTAAGAAAATAAATCCGCCAAAGGCTTATTTTGGTGTGGCTACTTCAAGCCCACCCAGGGTACCGGCTGAGCCTCCTGCATACAAGATGCTTGGCCACAGACACATTTGCGGTTTGTTTTGAATATTTGCCTATGCATAGCAAGGCATTTTAGGGATGGAGTCGGAGTTCAAAATTCACGTGTGTCTCATGTGCCTCTAATACCCAGTGCGTGAACATAATTTTATACACCGTCTTTAGCATGTATGTTTTTGCCTGAGGCCTAATCAGGTGAGGTTAAGCTATGGAATTTTCCACTCGAGATGTCATTTCAGCACTCAGACAGCTTTGGGTTTTGAATATTTACATTTTGGGGTTTTGAGGTTAGCCCTGTTAAACCTATACCACTTATTTTGCTTTGTAAGATAATGGACTCGCTGCTCTCGAGGACAACAGCCATTGCTCAAGATTCAGCACCTCTCTGCATGGCCGCTCGGGCCCCAAGCTGTTGCCACATGTTGCCACAGCCGCCTCTCTGAGGCTGCGTCTGCAAGTGGCATTACTACCTCTTGTTTGTTTACTGCAATGTGCAACAGAAATGCATTTTAAACCATGAACCAGGGTTATGTGAGTGCATGCATGCATAGGTACATATATATGTAAATATGGCCAAAAAAAAAAAGGTATCAAAATTACGTATTCACCACGTTTGGTATGATCTGAGATTTGAGGTTTGACTTTTGAGTGTGTTGCTTTAATTGCTTAAAATAGCACGTGAGTCTGCGGGATCTGATCAAGAGCACTGTGCTTGCTTAGAGGCCCTGGGTTCACTCTCCAGCCCTGAAGAAAAATGAAAGGGGGTAGAAGGAGAAAGAGGGGAGAAAAGGGAGAAGGGGAAGAGGAGGTGAGAAACACCCCCCAATTTTGTACTTCTCCACCTAAGTAAGAAGTTTTAAATGGGGCACAGCGGCACAGAAGGCAGAGGTGGGTGGATTCTGAGTGTAAACCCCAGTGTGAGCTACTTAGAGGACTCAGTCTCAAAACAAAAACAAACAAAAATTATGCTGCCTGACTATATTGCCTGTTAAATGCACAAATAGGCTTCAGTCTACAGTTTGGGATACATTAGCTGAAGCTGTGATTTTGAAGAGTCAGTTGCCTCAGAAGAGCTTTGAATAGGAGATGTGGAAGAACGTTCAGTACAGGAGACTGTTTGGGAT
The DNA here is from genome assembly GCF_903995435.1 of Acomys russatus. Classification (NCBI taxonomy): domain Eukaryota; kingdom Metazoa; phylum Chordata; class Mammalia; order Rodentia; family Muridae; genus Acomys; species Acomys russatus. The sequence goes on along the minus strand of NC_067164.1, from coordinate 22,286,262 downwards.
GACAGCTAGAGAAACAATGCAGCCACTCTGAAGGCCATTTGTCCTCCCTGGAGCTCCTGCTTTGTCTAGTGTTGGGCTGGATGTTTGACAGATCTGCTTCTTAGACAGACTCTGGCTTCAGCCAGATTTGGGAGTTAGGAGAGAATTCAAACACATAACACACCATTCACTATTTTATGAGTTGCTAAGGGGGAAAAAAAAAGAAGCCTTATAATTGTAAAGTGCCATAGATTATAGCACATCTAACAGAAATGTTAACATAGGAAGAAAAGAAATTTATCACCCTGAGTTAGTGACTCACATGGGTGACAGCTTCAAGCCTTCTAGGTGCCCTGTACTCTCACTGATGGGACCCTTAGGGTGTATTTCATCCATGGGAAAAGTACCAAGGGCTGTGTTTTATTAATGTGATGCTGTTTCATAGATCCTAAATTTGAGCGGCATCCTTGGTGATGGTCTAGGTTGTACCTCCTTGTGTCACAGTGGGAAGAACCTGACAGCTGGGCTGTAGTGTGACTCACCACAGACAGCGCACACGGGCAGAGACACAGAAGCAGTGAACCAGGGAAAGATCAAGTTATTAGACTGACAAGGGAAAAAGAAGTTCAAGCCACAAAGCCTTTGGCCTGGTCATTCTCTCCTCAATATGGAATTGGTCATATAGAAATGAGGTCCAAAACGAAACAAAAACAAAATCAAAAAACCATGAGAGATAGTATTCCTCTTTGCCTCTGGGTTCAGCATCTCCATTCTAAAGAGAAGCATAAATTACTATCAGAAACTGCTTTCCATGGATATCATCTCCATCATAGTATTTTTCCCTTCTCAAGAACCTGGGTGTGACTTTGACTAAAAGCAATTACTTATTTCCTGTCAGGTGACCCAGGATCTTCCAGTGTCATCTTATTTGTTTGTTGGTGGTAATTTGTGTGCCACCCACTTCCTGTCAGGATAACCGCTGGACTAGCTTTTTTTTTTTTTCCTACTTGATGCAGTAATATTTTCCCCCATCTCATTCGTTTTGAGGGTGCCCTGACTCCCTGGGTACGGAGAACTCACACCCGCCTCTGATGCCAGCCTTCCCTCATGTGCTTCTCTTTGCCAACTCCCTCTCTCCCCTTTAAATTCAACATTTTGCCCTTTCTGGTTAACATTCTTAAATTATCATTGTTTTTGTGGCCCACTTCATTCTTAAGACATATTCTATGTTCTTTTCATTTTTAACTCAGCAGTGTATTTGAAAGACGCTAACTGAACTCAACAGTCACACAACGTGGCCTTTTAAGGGTGCTTGTCACACCACCCACAGCCCTAAGGACACTGCTCAATCCAGCATTATCCCCTGACTCTTGTGGGTTTTCTATTCCCCAGGAGTAACTAATTAAGGGAAAGAAATATTCAAGCACACACATGCAGATGCATATGGTAAAACAAAAAGCTTTATCTTCCACCAAGGGTAGACAGGGAGAGAAGTTATCCCTTGTTTGTGCCAGAAGTTATTTGCAGAGCAAGGTTACCCTTTAGAGTAAGCCAAAGCTTTTTATCTTTGACCCTTTAGTATCTGGGGGGAAAATATAATCTCCCAAAAGGTTAGAGCCCTGTCAGCCCCGCTCCCCGCCCGGGTTATTTTAAAGCTGCTGTAATATTGACTAGGTTAAATAACTCACATCATTTTGCTTTGCTCATTTTTCTCGGAAGACCGTCTTCTTCATCCCTTCAAATGCGCTGTGTATGCATGAGCTGCAGCAAACGTCTTTTGATTGTTCATTATTGCTTCCTCCCCTCCCACGAAGGGGAGGGGCCCTCCCACGGAAGGCTGCCGAGATTCGTTTTCAAGGGGTCCTTTCCGGGGCTACTAGTTCATGCACGTTCGGGTATCCATAAACTGAGAGGCATTCGCATCACCTCGGTGTTCGTAAGAGGGCTTTGGCGACTATTGCCAGAGTCGAGGAAGTTTGACCCGGGAAAAGCAGAATGGAGTCTAGAGACCCAGAAACCTGCATGCACAGATGACTTCAAGAGGCATTGAGTCACAGACCTGACTTCATCTCCCGTCTGTTTGCCACTTGGACCGAGTTGAGTGGTTTACGTTAGCTCTGTGCCTCAGTTACCACATCTGTAAAATAGAGTTGTAAAACGCTTGCTTCATAGGGTTGTTGTGAAATGTGTTTGTGAACAACTACATACGTTCTTTTTTTTTATTTTAATTCAGCAACTTATTTGAAAGATGCTGATACATACTAATGACAATTTCTTAATAATGATTTTAGAAAACAGGCTGCGAGTGATGACACTACTAAAAGCCAACTTTCTAAAGCACTCCATATGTACCTGATGATCTGACGATAAATATGAGTGCTTTAGAATGTTGGCTTTTATTAGTGTCATCACTCGGGGCCTGTTTTCTAAAATTATTAAATATTAAGAAATTGTCATTAGTATCTCACATTATTCAAAGATTTACATCTGAAAGCACAGTCTGGGTTTCAGCACCAGGATCAACATGGTAGAGCTGGTTTTTCCTACAGAATTCATTTTTTGCTTGTCGGTTTTCATTCAGTACTCACCACTACCTCGTTCTGATGTAAGCAAGCACAAGTGTTATTGTGAAAGTAAGTCACACATGGGTCCAGAGAACCACTGTGGACATTTAGGAGAACTCTTTGTCTGGGGCCCTTCATAAAGATTGCTGATGGCTCGTCTTAGCTCACTAGGCTCTACTCCCATCACTCTCCGCTTCCGTTACTGAGGAATGGTGTTTCATTGAAGATGGTGCTCACCGATCCAACTAGTTTAGCTAGCCAGCTTGATCCAGGAATCCCAGTCTCTGCCTTCCAAGGAATAGGATTATAGGCAAATGTGTTTACATGGACACTTACATATGATCCACTGAGCCATTTTCCCAGGCCCTGAGTAAATTACTTTTAAAAAAATATTTATGTAAGAAAAATTAGAACAGAGAATCTGACTCATTCCATGACTCATAAAGACTGAGAAGCAGTTTCCAAATTATTCTGTCCATGACATATAGGAAGAGAGGTCTTATCAAGTCAGTAACAGTAGGAGTGACTTAACTTTTTTAAAAGTGTAATTATGCCTACATAATTCCTGGGGGTTATCACAGGTTCTACTTCTAGAATCAAAGTCAGGAAGGTTGTATAAGCATTTTGGAAAATTGTTCAGAACTCACATGAAAAAATAGATCATAAAATGAGGGAAATGTAGATGCATAAATATCAAATGAGGGAGTGGTAAGTTTTCTTCTTTGTATGATTATTTTTAAGTTTAAAATAGGTACAAACATAAACTGTGAAACAAGAATCATATAAAAAGGAAAGTGGGGAGATGGCTCTTTCAGTAAAGTGTTGGGTACATGAGCACAGAGACCGGCGTTCAGCTCCCCCCAAAACTCACACTTAGGAAACAAAGCTCAACCAGGCTCAATGCACGCTTGGAATCTCAACCTAGTACAGCAGACAGATGGATCCCTGGGGCTTACTGGCCAGCCGGCTAGGCTAATTGGCAGTCTCCAGGCCAGCTGGAGACCCTTTCTCAAAAACAAGATGCATAGTGCCAGAGGAGGAAGGATTCTGGAGGTTGGCCTCTGGCCTCTGTGCATTTGTATTCTCTGTGTGTGTGTGCATTCATATTCTCCCCTCTCTGTCTCTCTCTGTCTCTGTCTCTGTCTCTCTCTCTCTCTCTCTCTCTCTCTCACACACACACACACACACACACTCTCTCTCTCTCTCTCTCTCCCCCTCCCTCCTTCTCTCCTTCCCTCCCTCCGTTGCCCCCCACACACACTTTTAAAGTGAATAAAATTTAAATTACCCGAATAAAGTTCATGAACTTTTATGGAAGTTTTTGACACTAGGTAACAAGTCATCTTGGCTGCTAATGTACCTGTGAAGTGAGAAGAAGGTTAAAGTAAGACTGTCTAGGTGGAATGGCCCTTATGAGGTGCATGTGTGAGTGCATGTACATATGTGTGCGAGTACATAGACGCATGGTGCCTGTGTGTATTGATACCCAGGAGAACAATAGCCTTCTATTTTCTCTTCACCTCGAAGAAAGCGTCAGGAAGGTTGTTAACAGCACTCTTACCAGAGTACTGAGACCCACACACATCCTTCAATACTTACAAGTAGTGTTATTTAGTCATAAGGGCCTCTCACCTGATGAGGAAAGGCCTGCTTGTCTCTGCAGGAGTGTGTGTGGCCTAGCAGCCTTGTGGTAAGCCAAGTAGCTCGCTGTCCTTTTTAGATTTAAGTGTGCAGAGCTCCTAAACCCAGATGCCCAGGAAAACCAACCACATAGAACATTGTCTTTAAAATCATAAGAAGTAAGATTGACTGTGAGAAGCAGACTTTTACTAAGAAGTAAACATGAGGCACCTTCGGAAGCTAAAATCTTAATCAGAAGTCAGAACACGAAACATAACAACTTGCTAAGCAACCGCTCACCGTCAAAGAACAAATCATGTTAAATGCCCAACCACAGAATCGTCCAGAGCCAGACTCCTTCCTAAAGCAGGAAGACAAGGCCTGTCATGTAATGATGAGAGTGCTCTCTGTGTCTTATTTAGATCCCCAGCAGCAGGATAAGAAACATCTTTCCCAAACGGAAGCCAAGCAATCTGGAAGGTGAACTCTACTGGCCAGAAGCCAATAGATGTTGCACTTCTGGTTAGATAGGCTGTTAAACTATACTGCAAGTCGGAGAAAGAGGTGCCAAGGGCAATGACTCCTTACCTACTAGTGGGTGGGCCACACCCCATGTGGATTAAAAGCCAGTGTTTGCTGAGGGCAAGGGGCTCCAGGAGAGAAGCTGTGTTGACTGACATGGGTGTGTCGGGGCCATAGATAGACTTTTGACTTGCTCATTTTGGTGGGCTGTTGTCTTTGAGTATCAGCGTTGCATGGCACAGGAAGTAGCCTGCAGATTGATTATATAGCTCTGTCATCTGATGAAGTTCTGTGATTGAGCTCTGCCTTTCCCTGCTTCTATGAGCACTCTCTGTCTTGAATTACAAGTTATATGTTCTGTGAGTCATTATCTTTCTTACTCATTTCTTTTTGTCCACAAAGCCGTGAATAAACAGACCCCACCAATAAGCGACCCAAACATCGACAGATGGTGGCGATTCTAATGGTTCCAGCTGCAGAGTTTTCACAGGCAGGGCACAAAGGAAATGCCCAGATTATTAGGTCTACATTTAGTTAAGGGAAAGATAAGTTTGACTATGATAGGATCACTGTGTTGGTGGAGTTAGGAAAGGAAAGCAAACATGATTGTCTTAAGTCTCATTTTGACACTGTCTAGAATCGGCTGGTCCTGATTGGGTCCTGACTTGTGTGAGCGTAGGAAAGCTAGCTGAGCAGAAAGCATCCATGCAAGAGTGTTCATTGCCCTCAGCTCTTGACTCTGAAAGTGTTGTGATATCTGAACTTCCCTGCTATGGTGGGGAGGCGACCTATTATGAGAGCTAAAATAGTCCTTTCTCCCAAGTTGCTTTAAGTCAAGGCATTTTGTCATAGCAACAGAAATTAGCCTAGCACAGTGAAATTGTGTGCTAGGTTATTAAATGTTTATCTGTGTTGTTCTATAAATTTTGGAGTAGGCATAATAGAAACTAAATTGCAGGTCTTTGTGTAGGAATTCCTGGCAATCTGAATTTAAATGCCAGTAACTTGAATTAAAGTAGAAGGTTCTCTTTTACTTCCTGTCTCTTTATTTTTGCTGTGATTCTATCAGCAGAAAATGTATTAGAACAAAGTCTTTCTTACCTATCTTCAAATCAAGTGGTTTCTAATTTCCTTCCCATAAATATAGGTATTTGATAATTACAAAACCTAGACTCATGTTGTCTTAAAATGTAGTGTCTCTGTGCATTGGTACAAAATAAATATATCTTTTTAGTTTTAAATGCTTAGCCTCTTCTAAAATCTTCCTATTACCAATATGTAAATATCTAGTTGTATGATTTTTAAGGGTAGATTTTTTAAATCCTCATAAAAATGCCTATTAAACATTTGTTGGTACCAGCTAATGGGGCATTGGCATATCAATGCATTTAAAACCTTCTGAGACAGGAAGAAGCTGGAGAGATGGCTCAGCAATTAAGAGCACTGTCTGCTCTTCTAGAGGATCCAGGTTTGATTCCTGGTAATCACATGGTGGCTCATGATGATCTGTAAGCCCAGTTCCAGGGGATCCAATGCCCTGCTGTGGTCTCCATGGGCACTAGGCCTTATTCTGACCTTTAAGGACACCAGTCATGAATGTAATGCACAGATATATATATATATATATATATATATATACACACACACACATATGCAGCCAAAACATCCATATGCATAAGTAAAAATAAAAGATTAGATCTACTAGGGACACAGACAAAAGACAAAAAGACATTAATATGCTCAATGTGAACTTTAAACAATAGGATAAATACTATAATTAATTTAGTAGTTCATTAGCTTCATTTTGTGAAACATAAACATTTATACTAGCCACAAGGCCCAGTAGGATCAGGAAATCACACCGGTACCACAGTGTCTGTCTCTCCTTCCATCTCTCAGCTTCCCTGTCTTAGAGATGACATTCTTAGGCAGAAGATAGAGTTCAGCAGCCCCAAACTCACAGTCACAGAAACAGGAACATCAGCTCACTAGTTCCTGCAAATATCAATGCTGGCTCTGGTTAACCCTTCAAACACCAGGAGTCCACTTTCCATTGCTAGCACCCCTGTGACACCCCTGTGACACACCATTCTCAGTGGCCCTCTAACCTCATAGACTGAGTTAAGGATGTGTGAGCCTCTAAGAACTGATCAGGATGCTAGAGCTCAGATAAGACATGGGTCAGGGGGCTGCGGTCATCTGTAACCGCAGCATTGTAGGGTATATGAGGAGAAAGATCCCTGAGATGCGCAGGGCTCCAGCCTGACTCCAAGCTCAGCAGAGAGCATATCGCAAAGGAACCAATGTAGAGTGTAGAGTGAGAGTACAGACAGCGGGCATCCTTCTCTGGCCTCTGTGTGTGCATAGGAACAAGCAAGTGCCCCCTTTACACACCAGATGCATATTTCAATGGCTAATCTTGGTTGTTGACTTGACATGTCTTGGAAGAGGGAACAGGACAGATTGGCCCGTGCCCATGTCTGTAAGAGACCCTCTTGGCTGCTAATTGATGAAGGAGAGGCCAGCTCACTGTGAGCAGTGCCATCCCTAGGCAGGTGAGCTTTGGCCGTCTAAGAAAGGTAGCTGAGCATGATTCTGGAAGGGAACCAGTAGGCAGTGTTCTTGCTTTTATTGGTCCCAGTGTCTGCTACCATTTCAAAGAATAGAATTTTATTGCAAAGACAGCAAAGTTGAAAACTGAAGGGAGAAACATGCACTGTGGTCCTGATGCCACCGAGTTGTTGGTCAAGTGTTTTCTCTGACTTCTCTCAATGATGGGCTGTGACTTGATAGCAACCTACCACCCCTCGCCAAACTGCTTTTAGCCATGCTTATCACAGCAATAGAGAGAGAACCCGTGTGCCCACACGCATAGAGAGTTTTTTAGTGGAAAAATAAGTTACCCTGATTTCTAAGTGCAGTGATTAAAAAAATTCCAAGCTCAAAGAAATGTTTTGTTACATTTATATTTTTATCTTGTATAAATAAATACATAAACATCACAAATATTTTTAATTAGAATTTATTACATTTTTGAGAAAAACATTTGTTCTCTTTTGGAGAAAAACTACTCAATTTTTTTTTTTTTTGAAATATTGCTTGATTAATCTTAAGTATGGCGGGTCAGTTACATAAGCAGGAAGTAAATTATCAGTAAACACACAACTGTGTTTTTCCATCGGGCTAAGATGTTCCAGTGGCTTCCCAGTAAATGAGTTTGCTTTATTGAAATCTATTTCCATGAACCACAGGCCACCGCTGGTCACTGATTCCACAAGTGCACCCTAAACAAACCCACACAGAAGCATGTACTGACCTGTCCAGTGTGGGGGTCGCCTGGTGGCTACAGTAAAACCTAGCTCTTTCCCTGTATTTCACAACATTCATGTGCCTGTTGCAGCCTTTATGGTTCATTTTTATAAAACTGCGCATGCCCACCTTCCATTTATGGCAGTCAGCATTAGTGTACCTTCATGTCTGCATTACACCTAGACTCTGAGCTCATTAAGGACATTGAATAGGTCATATTTGTCTTTCTATCCCTACACTGTGTGTGTTTAACACCTGCCCAATAAAATGCTGAGTGCAGTAAGGGATGAAGAGTAACAGATTGTTCTGCAACTTCCAAAGTGTTGGTTCTTTGTTAGAGTCCTCTGACAAGTGTCTCAGAGCTCAGTTTGACCTTACCCAGCCCCCAAGTTTATACCTGCTTACGGAACTAGATTAGAAACTATGAAGGAAGTGGCAGGGACAGCAACTTGAAGCACAAGTATGGGTGACAATGTCTACTGAAGCCCCTCCACCCAGATAAACTTGTGATGAAAAAAAAAACAAAAATAAAACAGACAAAAGAAGATTGTTGGTAAGAAAAGACGTAGAAGTAGAAGTGTGGGGTTGGGGGAGGACTCTGAGGGGAGAGAAGGAGTTACTAGGAAGGAGGAGGCTGGTCATTGAGACTTAGGAGGAGGCGAATGTGATCAAAGTGTGTTACATTCTTTATGAAACAGCACCGTGAAACTCATTGGTTTGTACAATTAAAATACACAAATATGTACCTCAGTCTTCTATTGGGATTTGACCTACAGCAATATGTTTAGCAAGCTTTTGGCTCTCCTCCATGGAGTTTTTGGGGAGGGAGGGGGGAATCTGATGTCTTCTGAGAGAAAGTTATTTCCAAAATAGAAAGAAATAGTCCAGCATTAAAAACAATCATGCCAGTGGTGTCTTCTTTACTCTGGTTGTAGTCCCATGGACAATCATGGGGACCACTTATATCTACCCTTCTAGCTCTACTGAAGCCATAGAAGGCAAAGTTTTCCTAAATACTGTCTGACATGGGGTAGAGAATTTTGGGGTCCCTCCTGTGGAACATAAGTAAAGCTGGGTCAAGGTGGCCACCTATACCTGCCTCGCCTCACAGTACGTAGTCCTCTGGGAAGACGTTCCTTTTAGAGGTCATAGGATTTCTGACCTTCCCTTGGAGCAGTGGCATTCCAAGGAGTCTGCCAGCTTCTGTAGCTTCCCTTGTGAAGGCTCCAAAGGGAGCAGCTTTGACAGACAAGGCTGCTCCTACTCAGGTCTCTTGGTCTTTTTGTGCAATGCTGGCACCCACATTTTACAGATTTCCTGTGTCCTCGGGATGGAGAACAAAGGAGGTGAGCTGACCTCTCATCTTTGCATTCTGGGAAGCCAGGAGTAGGGCCGGTGAGACAGGCCTGTGATCCCCCTTATATCTGATCGAGGGATGAATTAGCTCAAAGTCCTTTGAGCTCTGACTCCCCAAGTCTATACCAGGCTCCAGATAGCCCCGTATATTGAGCACAGGTGGGGATGGCATGACTTGTTTTGGATTTTGACCCAAATTACATTCTCCAATTCATACCACAGTTTTATAAGGCCTTTGGGTATTTGGCCAGCTAGCTAATAAATCTGATTCCTGGAAACTTTGCCAGTGGTCACCATTCATTAGCTATCAGTTCCTTAAGTCTGCACTAACTGTTGGAGTCAGTATAGATCACAGCCCATCTCCCATACGGGAAGGCACTTCTCCGACACTGGAGGGGCATGTGTGTGCTGTGTATATGTGTGTGCATATGTGCACATGCATTTCTGCAGACCCTGAATTTGGAATGTGGTAAAATGTAAGCCTACAAGCCAGAAGAGAATATTTGCTTTTCAAATCATTTTCCAAAGATGATGGCCGTACTTAGTTCGGTTCCTCTGTCATGAAGAAATTCTCACTGCCGATCAAAACTGTTCCTATTCAAAATGAATTTCTTTCAGTGATTATTTCAAAAGATAATGTCAAATCCACATGCAGTTTATACGTAAAAGATATTGCAGGAAGTGAATGCCACTTAGTGCTCTTTTTAAAACTGGATATGGTACCTAAATGTGCACATGCACACAATCTCACTAAATTCTATTAAAATAAAAGCACAGTTCTCCATTTACAAATATATTAGATATTTCTCAAATTTTATTATTTGTTTTTATTTCGATAGCAAACAACTACCCATTTTATTCCAGGTAGTAGAAATATTTATCTCCCATTTTTTAATAAAATAAAATCTTACATGCTGCTGAAAACATAAGATATTTTTATTTGTGTTAAAATCCTCATATACTTTCTGTACTTTTATCTCTTATTTTCCTCAGAGACATGGTAGAGACTGAGGTGTGGTCTCTCTGTAGGCCTAGAACTTATAGCCCCAACTAGCTTCACACTCACAAAGATCCTCCTGCCTCTGGTTCCCAAGGAACGTTTGCACTGTGTACATCACGATGCCTGGATATTCCTTATTATTGTTATTGTTGTTTTGTTTGTTTGTCTGTTTGTTTGTTTTAGATACAGGGTTTCTCTGTGTAGCCTTGGCTATCCTGGACTCACTTTGTAGACCAGGCTGGACTTGAACTCACAGGGATCCTCCTGCCTCTGCCTCCTGAGTGCTAGGATTAAAGGCATGCACCGCCATGTCTGGCTCGCCTGGTTATTCTTTTAACTGTTAAAAATAATATTACCAGGCTGGGAGATCAATGGCTCAGTGATTAAGAGCACAGTCTGCTCTTCCAGAGAACCCAGCTTCAATTCCCAGCACCAAAATGGGAGCTCACAACAGTTTCTAGCTCAAGTTTCAGCAGATCTTGGTGCCCAATGCCCATTTTTTACCTCTGTGGGCACCAGGCACACACATAATGTACAGGTAGGTGCTCATAAAGTAAAATTTTAAAAATCTTTTTAAAACAATTGGAAAAGCATGTTTAAAAACAGAATTATATTGTTGTCTAAGGACATAGTACAGTAGGCAAAGTGCCTGGGGAACTGAGCTCAGTTGCCCATCACCCACATAATTGGATACAGTAGCCTCCAATTTGTAGCCCCAGAATTGGAGGGAAGGAGCAGGAAAGGCAGATGCCCCAGCTCACTCGCTAAGCAATCTAACCAAATTGGCAAGCTTCGAGTTCAGTGAAAGACACTGTCTCAAAAATAAAACTAACTATAGAGGAAAATACCTGAAGTATACCTCTGGTCTCTATTCATGCATGTGAAGACAATGCATCCTCAAACAGGCAACACACACACACACACACACACACACACACACACACACACACAAGAATAATGTTCAATTAGTTTTTTGCTATCAACTAGAACAGAATTATGATTTGGAGTTTTCCACTGGCAAGCTAGTGTCTAAATTGAGTTCAGTGACCTTCTCTGTCATTTATCTATTCCATGGATTTAGGAGTTAGTTGCAAAATGACCTGTGTTCTCAGTGTTCTCACTGGTTAGGCAATCCGCAGAATGTTTTTACAGCTGTGCTGACAAATAAGCAAATAAAAAGGTTCTACACTAGTATCTTTACTTCAGAGGTATAAATCCTGGTGCTTTGGCCATGGGGATATGGTGTACTATGACGCAGTGGGATATGGTGTACTATGACGCAGTGGGGATATGGTGTACTATGACGCAGTGGGGATATGGTGTACTATGACGCAGTGGGGATATGGTGTACTATGACGCAGTGGGGATATGGTGTACTATGACGCAGTGGGGATATGGTTTACTATGACGCAGTGGGGATATGGTTTACTATGATGCAGTGGGGATATGGTTTACTATGACGCAGTGGGGATATGGTTTACTATGATGCAGTGGGGATATGGTTTACTATGACGCAGTGGGGATATGGTTTACTATGACGCAGTGGGGATATGGTTTACAATGACGCAGTGGGGATATGGTTTACTATGATGCAGTGGGGATATGGTTTACTATGACGCAGTGGGGATATGGTTTACTATGATGCAGTGGGGATATGGTTTACTATGACGCAGTGGGGATATGGTTTACTATGACGCAGTGGGGATATGGTTTACTATGACGCAGTGGGGATATGGTTTACTATGATGCAGTGAGGATATGGTTTACTATGACGCAGTGGGGATATGGTGTACTATGACGCAGTGGGGATATGGTTTACTATGATGCAGGGGGGATATGATTTACTATGACGCAGTGGGGATATGATTTACTATGACACAGTGGGGATATGGTTTACAATGATGTAGTGGGGATATGGTTTACAATGACGCAGTGGGGATATGGTTTACTATGATGCAGGGGGGATATGGTTTACAATGACGCAGTGGGGATATGGTTTACTATGATGCAGTGGGGATATGGTTTACTATGATGCAGTGGGGAAATGGTTTACGATGATGCAATGGGAAAATGGTTTACGATGATGCAGTGGGGATATGGTTATGATGATGTAGTGGGGATATGGTTATGATGATGTAGTGGGGATATGGTTATGATGATGCAGTGGGGATATGGTTATGATGATGCAGTGGGGATATGGTTATGATGATGTAGTGGGGATATGGTTATGATGATGCAGTGGGGATATGGTTATGATGATGTAGTGGGGATATGGTTATGATGATGCAGTGGGGATATGGTTATGATGATGCAGTGGGGATATGGTGTATTGTGATGCAGTGGGGATATGGTTATGATGATGCAGTGGGGATATGGTTATGATGATGCAGTGGGGATATGGTTATGATGATGCAGTGGGGATATGGTGTATTGTGATGCAGTGGGGATATGGTTATGATGATGCAGTGGGGATATGGTTATGATGATGCAGTGGGGATATGGTTATGATGATGCAGTGGGGATATGGTGTATTGTGATGCAGTGGGAAAATGGTTTACGATGATGCAGTGGGGATATGGTGTATTGTGATGCAGTGGGGATATGGTGTATTGTGATGCAGTCAAGTTCTGGAAGGAGACCTGGACTTAAACTTTATCCCTGATCCTCTCTAGTCATGTGGTCTTTTTCAAGTTATTGCACCCCACTAAACCTCATTATCTCCATGTGAAATGAGAACTGAGAACTGAGTTCATGTGCTAGGCATGAGTGAGACAAAATTGCTGGCTATCTGTAATATGATAGGAACTGAAATCAGACAGTTTTAATACCCAATAAAGCATCTCTCTTCGGAAGCCCAGCTACCTCTGCATTTGTTATGCCATTTGTCTTTGTAACAATCATAATGGCATAGGTCTTTGGAGCTAGATGTCTCCCTTGAAGGTTAATTAATAGAGCAGTGTTTCACAGATGGGGAGATCAAGACAATAGGAATCCAAAAAGTGTGAAAGTTTCTTTTGTTCAATTTTCTATTTGTAAAGAGAGGGATAAATCACGTGGTAAGAGTTATCTAATTTTAAATTCTTAGCATAGCCTTACTCATGTTCCTACTCCAAGACTCTTAGAATGAAGCGAAATGTACAAACATTTCTAGCATGAAGTTTGGTCTCTTTGATGAAAAAAGAGCCACCATCCTCAGTCTATGAGCTTTGGGGGACTGGTGGACATGGGTTTGAATTCATAAGAGGATATGGATTTCATAAAAAGATATGGAAAATATAGTCCAAATTCCTGTCCAATGTATAGGTTTAAAATATTGAATTAGGCTGAAGAGATATCTCAGTGTAAAGACATTTGTCACCAAGTTTAAGGATGCCAGGACCCAGCCAGTTAAAGGAGAAAACTGAGTCCCAAATATATCCCCCCAATAAATGTAATTTAAAAACTGAATCAACCCACTCTATTAGAAAATACTGTTCATTTTTAGTTGACTTCCAATGATATTAAATTACATACAAATCTTTCTTATCAGCTTGTATTGACTCAGGGGAACTTCATGCAAAAACCAAGTCTTTAATAAGTTCTTAAAGGGTTATGAAAAATTTACAGGTTTCAGAACAACATGATGTTTAAGAAGAAAGATTTAAATAGAAACATGTAAAAGAAAGCATATATGATCACCCCTCACTAGTGAGTAGCGTGTATGTTGTCAAACATTTGGAGACTTAAAGGAATCCCAGACACACACACACACACACACACACACACACCTCAGTAGACTGATTGAACTGGTCACATCACCAGTGTAGGAACTTAACATGGCATACTAAGATTTTTCTCAATATATAGTTTCTTAAATATAGAAACAGTATCATGGCTTTTTTAGTGTGGAAGATAGACATATATGCAAATATGCATGTATACATGCACATGTGTGGCTCATGGAATGCATCGTTTGAAAAGGCTTTACTTTCTGCTGATGGCAGTACCATTCAAACTGTATTCTGTACTTCTTACCATGCAAGATTAAGTGGCTACTCTGTAGAAAAGAATCTATGATAAAATGATGTTGATAAACACCAGATTATGCAGAAAGTAAACAGTAAATAACAGTCTGCATGTTCTGAATTCCCAGAAGAACATGTGGCTGATTTCTCAGTCTCTTCAATAGCTCTGAGATTCTGCATTTCTGACAAGCTCACAGTGATCCTGAGCCTGTCTGTTCTTATGAGGACCACACTTTGAATAGAAGTTTCTTAAAATGGCATTTGTCAGAAAACAATGTTTCCTAATTACATAAAGTTAATTATTTAAGAACTATGATTGTGGTAATTGTTCATTTTTAGATGACTTCCAATGATAATTAAATTAAGTCCAAATCTCTCACATCAGCTTGTACTGACCCAAGGAACTTCATGTGAAAACCAAGAGTCTTTATTAATAATCTTAAAAGTTACCTTTGGGTCCTTGCATTATACAGACACACACACACACACACACACACACACACACACACACACACACACATCCTATGTAGATTTTTAAAATCCCATTCTACATATAAATACTCCAAGTTAAAACCCACTTTTACTCCTTCAGTGCCTTCACTTTATTTCACTCAGATTATGTGCTGGAAACTTTTGGTTTATTTCCCTTCAGGACTTGGCAACTTTAGAAAACCAGTGGACAGGTTTGTGTCTTTTGAGTTCTAGTCTACTTTGTAATGAAGTGTATGTTCATTCCAAATACATACAAAAAGATGCCAGTCGACTCCTATACCTGAAACTAAACTTTAAACTTTTATTGCTTATTGCAAAAGTTAATATTATCAGTATAATAATTGCTGAGCATGTAATTGTGATACCACATAAAAACAAATTACCCCATTGCTCTAGATATCAAGCAAAGCAGCCTCTGGCACTTTTCACCCACTCATCCAGCTATCCACCTGTCAGCCAGTGCCCTTATCCACGGTCACACGCAGCTCTGCACACCTCTTCCACATGTCCCTGTGTCTGTCTGACCCACCTGTCCTTCCACAATGCGTTCCTTTATAGGTCGACTTGACAATGTGTGTTGTTTCTTTGCAAATTTTCAGTAAGAGCAAAGTGTATCCAGGTTTAACATAGACAGAAGAGGACTTAGTTTTGTTTAATGATAGAAATGCATATTGTTTTATAATTTTCTAATCCTTCCCTATTCATGCACCAACCCCTTGTTCCCCATAAAGAGGTATCAGTGGCTGAGGCAGTGATAGTGTAGTGCAGGAGAGACGCTTGCTGTCTGAAGGCTGAGATCTGAGCTGTCCAACCTTGCACTTGAACCTGACAGTCCTCAACTTCACACCATGGGGGAATTCCTTCAGTCCTTTTTCTCCTGCCCAACTGCTCAGCTTCTCACCCTGTCTACACTCTTATCTAGTTTAAAACTCAGCATGTCTCTTTCCTTCTGGGAGTGTTTTTCAGATCTGGTCTCCCTGATTTGTGGTCCGTAATCCCATTGCTCTTAACCTTGCATGCTAGTTATCTATGACCATGAGGGGAAATCTCACCTTGGGACCTAGGCTCCTAGAAAAATGATGCTTCTAACTAATTTATCATTGCATCCTTCACCAATGCTCACACAGGGCCACTTAGTAAATACTTCAGGAATGAATGAGTGACTAACCATCCACACTTCTGAATAAATGAAGACTTTGGGTGTACTGGGCTTATGACTAGTTGATGAATTCGAGGCTAAGAAATAATGCTGTCAAATTCTAAATTGACTGTGTTAGTAGCTTATTATAGGTGAATCTTTTGTAAAAATGATTTCCCACACGTTCTTCTTAGACGGTAGCATGTTTAAAATATGGTATAGTCCTGCTGTGGTCATAGACACGTCTTTCTAGGGCACAAGCTGGCGAACTGATGTGTTTTTAGTACAACTTATGTTTTCCTCTTTAAAGGGTTCTTACAGTGAATAATTCATGTCACATTTGTGAAGAATCACAGAGGTATGCACCTTCTCCTCGGCTGGCCGTTTCCCTCTCACCTTGGCTTTCAGAGACTGTGGAGTTACAGCAGCCAAGTCCCTGCTTACCCTTTCCTGGTTCAGAAAACAATGACAGCTTTTTCTTGTTCCTGCAGCTTTCAGCTGCTGCCCTTAGTTCACCCCTTTCCCTTCTTCAAGCACTGTGAGGTCCCAATCCTTGTGTGAAGGAGGGGAAGCAAAGGAAAGAAAATGACTCAGCTGATAGCTTGGAACAGGTGCCTAGAGAATTGACCCAAAGCTAAAGACAAGGGCAGATTTTGTCTTAAAATTTTACTTCTACATGCACTTCTAAAACTTTTCAGGCCTTAGTTGCTTTTCTAGAAAGTGCAAGATTTTGTCCACCTAGACCAAGGTTTGGTTAGCTCTTCCTCTGCTCCCCACCAATAGGAAAACTGCACAGCATCTTCCCACAGGTCTTCTCTGCAGGACCCCACCCCCTCGGCCCACCCCTTCTGGCCTGTCCCTGCCAATGCCCCATTAGCCTGTCAGTGAGGGCTGTGGCCTTGGGCTGCCTGACAACCAGAAGCAAAGGTCTAGATTTAGGCCCCT
Source organism: Acomys russatus (assembly GCF_903995435.1). NCBI lineage: Eukaryota > Metazoa > Chordata > Mammalia > Rodentia > Muridae > Acomys > Acomys russatus. The sequence continues at coordinate 22,269,333 of NC_067164.1, read as the reverse complement.
AACATTTTGCGACCATTAAAAAGAAGAGCAACAGCAAGAAGAACAAGCTACGTGCTGGTCCGCTGACCACAGTTTCCCATCCAGAGGAGCCTCGAACCGTTTGGCAGACACATGTAAAAGCTCACCCTGTGACCTGAGCCCTCCTGAAAGGTGCCTTCTAATTGGTACTGACATATGGACACTCCTGACTCTTGCTGGAAGCGGCTTTGGCCTTCCTTACCTGCCTTTGAAATCTTCCTTGTTGGTCCTCTCCTCCAAAAGGTTCCTCCCCCTATATATCACCTCCCCCCAACCATAGGAGAAGAGTCTGCCTTGTGAGTTACTCATGTGCATGGGAGTAGCCTCATGTAAGGATGGACAACGGCAAGCAGTTGCTTGGTCACTCTTGCACGCATCACCCTGCTGAGCTCTGAGAAGAACTGAGCATCTCCAGTGGCTTAGGTAGCTTGGCCACCACTGTGAAGTCTGTTTGGTATGGCCATTGGATGGTATGTTAGGGACATGGTCCTATAGAAACAATTACTTTGCTTCTTGAAAATTAGATCAAATTAAGGAGGGCGCAGGTACCCAGGATTATGGAAAAGTAGTTTGCCAGAGCTCAGAGGGTTGCCTGCGATCTGAGAAAATTAAGATTTACTCTGTCATTTCCAAGCCACTGTATGACGCTAACTTCACTGTCTAGGCTGTTACTCACCACTCCGTTACTGCAGAAGGTACTGCTTCAGGGACACAGTTAATTTAATTATCAGACTTGTAGCATAGATCAAAATACTTGTATATTAGATTTACTTCCTTACAAATTCACATTTTTATTGTTGAACAAAAAAAAAAGATATAAATAAAATAATTTTTCAGAATATGTAAGTTACAAAGCATGAGAAAGACCACCTCCAGCGTGAGAGCTAGAGTACGTACAGTGACGGCCATGGCATCATCCGTTCAACCCCCCCCCCCCCGCACACAGGCAGCCAGGCCCCTCCGTGTTGATGTCCACTCTGTGGATTTCTTTTCACAGTTCTATCCCCCCCAAAACATGTGTCACTATTGGTTAGTGTGTTATTAAGGGCTGCTTGGTGTCTGAGTGTCACAGCATCGCCCATACACAGGATATCATGCAGTATGCATGTGCGGTATGTACATACATATGGGAGAGCACCATCTGCACTACTCGGCATTAGCTTCTCCTTTCCAGGGTTGCATTTCTGAGATCTGTCTAAGGCTTAGACTGTAACTTGGTCCTGGGCCCGTGCCTAACTGTATGATGTCCTGGCTTTACCTCCCAGCACCATAAGTAAGTCCACAAATGAGATTTCGGAGGAGGGCGACCTTGAGCTAGGAACTCTAGAACCTTACTCCCTTGCTTTGGAACAGAACTGTTCTAAGGCAGAGCTTCTAGTTTCCCGTCCAAGTGAAGCAGGAAATGTTTTAGGAAGAATTAAGAGCAGATTTTTATAATTATGATAGCACTGGGCCAGCTTTAGATCATAAATCTACCTCTTCCTACTTAACCTCTCATTCTTCTTCAAAAAATAGGTTCTTTTTTCAAAGGAGAAAAATTTCCATTTTAACTTCTCTCAGCACATTTTTACTTTTATCTTTTATCCTATATATTATGAGTTTACTAAGTAGCTTAAATTCATATACAGAAAACCCACCTTGATTTTTAATATCTTTATTTATGTTTGCAAATTATTGGCTGTTTTATAATTCTCCTTGAGAAACTGTGTCTGAAGAGAAAATGTTTATATCGTAAAGCTTTGAGCAATTAAGGATGAGAATTCACAACGGCACATGGCTGTAATCTGTGTACTAAGGATGGTGAGGCAGGCATCCTTGAGTTCAAGGACAGCCAGGGCTACATAGCAAGAGCCTGTGTAGAAGAAGAAGAAGAAGAAGAGGAGGAGGAGGAGGAGGAGGAGGAGGAGGAGGAGGAAGAAGAAGAAGAAGAAGAAGAAGAAGAAGAAGAAGAAGAAGAAGAAGAAGAAGAAGAAGAAGAAGAAGAACCACCACCACCACCACCACCACCACCACCACCCTGGAGGCAATCTGCTTGGGTTGAGAACCTAGCCTTTGTTTACTCCTTATGTAAGTTATTTGGACAAGCTCCTCACACACTTGTCCTTCTTTTCCTCGTCCACAATATAAAAATGAGTAGAATTAAGCAAATTGATGTGTATAAGTCCATATACGAGAACCAGTCATTGAGTCAAGGCTTAATCCACTTTAGTTGTTCTTATAACTGTTATCTTTTCTACATCACTACAATGTTTTGCTAAATGACAGCACATGACATCCTTCGTTTACTGTCTACATATCTAGAACTAATTTTTCCTCTTATAACTAAAGAAGCCATATCTGTTTTCCTCCTTAGGGGACTACGTTCTCAACATAACTTTCCAAATAAGCTCCGTAGCTAGCCAGTGGGAGGAAGCATATGAAGCACCACACAGAAATGCTATTTGGGTGCCACCAGTATAATACACTCTACTAGCAAAAGTCTCTGTTTTTCTAGATAGCATCATTTGTGATGCCTTATCTTTCTCTTGAGAGTGGACTTCAGAAGATCTTTCCACAGAGAATGCGATTTATGGAGCCTCAGAGATCTTAGGCTAAGACTTGCTGATAGCTTTTGTCACGAATGGGATAAGGATTGAGACCACGTCAGATTTGCAATTTCAACTTTTCCTTCAGCAAAAATGTAAACAGATTGTTTTTCCTTGTTTATTACAAAAACCCAAACTACTCTTGGTTACTGGAATTTCAAAAATAAAATAAGTCCAGGAACTTCCATTTTCAGGACATTTGATATGTACTTCCTTTGGCTAAGTATAACTAATTACAAATGTAAGAAGCTTTCTGGGTTGGGGACATCCCATCACAAAATAACCCTTAAATGGCAAAATGTCTGGGGCCATCAACACACAACAGTGCTTGAGCACTTTGTCATTTCAAGTAATGTTGTCACATGTAAGAGTGTTTCCTGTATTCATTTGCTCTCACTGCTGATTTTAAGCCCTTGAATCATGACAACACACATAGCCTCCTTATGGGGGCCATAAAAGCCCCAAGGCTACCATATCTGTTAAGTGAATATTGACTGACTGATCAGCTGAAAGCAACATTAGCAGGCAGTGGTGGTCTATACCCATAACCCCATTATTTAGGAGGCAAAGGTAGAATGAAGTTAAGTTCTAGGGCAGCCTCTGCTATACTGTGAATTTAAGGCCAGCCTTGGCTACACAGCAAGACCCTTTGTTACTTAACCAAAGCCTGAGGGATGTAGCTCAGTGGTAGGCCCCTTGCCTAGCGCATGCAGTCCCCGGCTTCAAGCATCAGGACCATAAAAGCAAAGAAAAACAAACAAAACTTCAGGGTAGCTCATTATAAGAGCCCATGGAGACACCGACCACATTTTCCTCCAAATGAACTGAGACCTCATGATAGGGTTTGTTTTTTTGTTTTGTTTTTGTTTTTGTTTTTGTTTTTTTTTTTTTTATCTTGACTATTTTCACAGGCTTCTGTGACCTGCAGAGCCAACAGTACAGGAAAGTGAAGCTGAACTACATTGAGATGTTTAGGCTTCAATTCTAACTGTGAGCAAGGACTTTCACCTCTCGACACCTGGGAGGAAATCTCTGCATTTATATACTGACCGCTGGAGAAAATATTTTGTGCAGAATGCCCAGCTCTGGCTCTTATAAGTTCCTACTTGGCTACCAGCTGTCCTTCCTCTGAGTGCCACCAGGTCTCCCCCTCCAGGGGACATGGTCAAATGTGAGGCACCAGAGTACGTGAGAAAGTCATATCACACTCTCCACTCAACTGTGGAGAATATTCTGACCATTGGCTAGATCTGGGAAGGGGTTTAAAGTTTACCTCCTGTATTGTCCTTGGCTGGTGCCTTAGTTTGAGCGGGACCCCTGGGCCCAAATCTGCCTATCATATTGTTCTACTTGTAGATTTCTAGGACCCTCTGTATCCTTTTATTTTGCTATTCTCCGAAGAGACTTGATACCCTATGAGAATATACAGGGGGAGGTAATCCCCCTCAGGAACAGTCATAGGGGAGGGGAATAATGGGAAAATGGGGGGGGGGGGAGGAATGGGAGGATACAAGGGATGGGATAAACATTGAGATGTAACAAGAATAAATTTTAAAAAAAATCTCAAAAAAAAAAAAAAAAATAAGTTCCTACTTAACTGTGGGTGCTGATTTGACATTTACCCCTGGCTTCCTGGAAGGCTCTCACTCTATCCAAAATCAAGTTTATGGCACTTTCCATTCTCAAACTCAGGGAATCCACCTTCTGGGAAGACACTACCATCACACAAAACAGAAGTATAGGCTGCTCTGACATAGCCCGTCTCCTCCTCCTTTCTTGCAGTTTCCAGACCCACGCTAACTCGTGGCCTTCTAAGGCCCTTCCCCCACCACCCACGAACATCAGATTAGTAGACTTCCTTTCTCTGGTCTACACATTACTAACTGAGCGTTCTACGTCTTCCTCATAGCTCCAGCCTGCTTAGATTACACTATCAACATTCTTTAAAGGCCGGGGATCGAGTCCCACCATCCCTCTCTGTCTATCACTTTTAGAAAAGCTGATACCAGGATCTTTCACATGGCCAGTGAAATCGGTTGCATATACGGCAGGATATTTTCATCGTCCTGAGGATCCGCTCCGCCCTTCTCCACTGTGCCTTGTGCCCTAGAAAGAGGATGGGTATCGCACTGTACAATTTTCCCCTGAATCTTTCACTGCTGTGTAGCATCAGATTGGGTCCAAGTCTTTACAGAAGGCCATAGTTACTATGAAGTAAATATTCCTGTAACTATCTTCTCATAGACATCCCTGCCTTCCACTGTGGTACCCAGGCACAGCTGTAGCTTTTCATTCTTGCTGTGTTAGGGTACTGTACATCCCTTGTTGGTTACCCTTAACCATTTAGACACCACAATAAAGAGCCCTTTAATTAAACTGTCCTCAGATGGCCTCTGAGTGTGCCCTCTGTTTTCTGCTAAGATCCTTGCAGCCTAGACATCTTCTCTCTCCTTGAGCTAGCCTTTGTGCTCTTCAAATACCCCCACATTTCCTTTACCTCTGTCTAGATAGTTGTTACTCACCCTTAAAGTCTTAGCTCAAATATCATTCCCCATTGAAGATTTCCTGCCTCCCCAGATAGGTTGAGGGCTGCAGCATGCTTCCCTAACTCTGCTAATCTTTCTATGCCTTTTGTGATAGCATAACAAATATGAAGCTAATTATTTAATTATGCATGTAACACCATAGCAGTCCCTAACAAGAAGCATGGTACATGTAAAGGTTATAACATGCATGATACTTAATTTGTTAATCCTTAACTATAAATAGGTTGGTTGTAGCTGTGAACTGGTGTGGAGGGTATTTATCTATGATTTTGTAGGGTAGCATCACAATATGGTAATCACATTTGGGGCAAAAAAAAAATTACTTTGTGGGGAGTCAGGATCTTTAGCTAATAGTTTTCCTTTTCCAGTATCTCTACTTGTAGCTTATGGCACCTCTCCTTCCCAGTATCCACATAGCTTAACTCTTCACCTCTTCAAGGTTTTGTTCAAAAATTTACTTGGTGAAGCCTAAGACTTTGCCCTCCACCGTAGCCCTCTATGCCTCGCTCTGCTTTTTGGTGATCTCACCATCCACCATTGGTTTTTAGGTTCTTATACTTTACTATCTCTCTGTGTGTACACGGTAAAAGCTATGTACACAAGAGCTCACACTAGTGCCCGGTACACAGCAAGCATTTAGACATCATTTCTCAAAGGAAGTACGTTGACACCCTTTTCTCAACCCTGGATCAGGATATAGCCTTTCGTTCACTTTAAGTATTTTCTACGAACCAGAGATTCAAATACTCTTACTTAGTGTCTTACCTATCTGGACGAAATATTTTTAAAACGTGTGCATGCACGTGTGTGTGTGTGTGTGTGTGCGTGCACGCGCGCACACGCGTGTGTGTACACACCATGATATGCATGTGGAGGTCAGAAGACACTTGCAGAAGTTGGATCCCAGGGATTTGATTCAACTCAGGTCTTGAGGCTCGGCAGCAGGTACCACTAAACCATCTGGCTAGTACTAGATCAAACTTTTGATGTCAAAATGTTAAGAGAATTTCATGAAATGTTAAGGCGATATCCTTTCATAAATACACCTTACATTCTTAATTAAACAATGTGATCACAGGCAATATGAGTTCAGGGTTAAATGCCCAGGACTTGGTATTAATGGCTGCCCATACGGGTGTAAGTGAAACATTAATCACTAGTTGCCAAGCTGTTAATTTCTACCTCTACCTGCAAATCCATTGTGTGATCTAACAGAAGGGACACGCCATCAATTTATGCTTTGGGTATTCCATGCTAGTTTCATTATTTTTATGCAAAATGATTAGTTAAGGCTCATTCTAAAATTATTCAATATTTTCAGTAACATTTTAGGGTCATGTTTATTGGCCACTGTTTAACCATGCCTTTAATATGTAGTTAGTCTTTAGCAACCAAAACATCTCAGCCATCCACTCCACAGAGATGTCTAGAGTATACCTAGTCAGGCACTATTTTTTAAGCAGGATGCCGGACCCAGCGACAAGGGAGATGCTTGACTATCTTAGTAACAATGATGGCACCTGAAAGTGTGATTATTCAGGTGCCCTGAGGCCTGGTTGTCATCCCAGTGAGTTCCCATGCCATCAGGACCCTGTCACTCTCAGAGACTTGTTGGTCTCATGATTATTCAAGGGGAACTTGACTTGTTCTTTTTTTTTTCCTCCTTTAGTTGAGGCAGGTTAGACATTTTTATGTGAAATACCCACGTCCTGTTTTCTGTTTTTACACCGTGGTTAATAAAAGAGCAATTAGGTCTGAGATGAAGAGGATCATTTCCAGGTTTCCCCTGTATTTCATCACTAACGGAAATCACTCTTAATTTAAAAATATTTTTTTTTTACACAGACTGAACACAGAGAGATATGAAATATCATCATGTTGAACCAGACAAAAGAACAGTCCTATAAAAGTTACATGTCATAAAAACCATACCCAGACGGGTTTCTAAAAATTTCAACAAATAAATGAATGAAAACTTAGCTAAGGAAGTAAAGGCTAAGAACCAGACTGTCATTTCTACCTGCTGGGAGAGAGAGAACCAGGGTCCACCAATGTAGTGACACAGCATTAGGTATATCGACTACTCAGGGCAGGCCTCCAGTTCAGGAGCAATGATGGTAGATGATGGACTCCGAGTGTTTGGTTTTGGTTTTTAATGAGCTTTTACTTGGTTATAGTTCAGTGGGGGCTTTTTTTTGTTTGTTTGTTTCTTTTTTGGAGGAGTATTTCTTTATTTTGTTTTCTTGGGCTTGGGGGAGTTTGTTGTACTGGATTGGTGTTTGCTTGTTTTTGAGGAAGACCATAAAGTTGGATTGGTAGAGAGTGGGGAGGACTTGGGAGGCATGGAAAAGGAGAAATATATGATTAAAATGTTTACATTTTAAAAAATTATTTTATATAATAAAAATAGAATAAGTAGTACTGAGACAGAATCAATATTTTTAAATAACTTCAAGCATATAACCCATTCCTTTATTGTAAAGAATATTCCTCTGTTTTTCTTTAATTGTATAATAAGTTCTAAAGTTTGTTTGCTTGGTTGATTAGTTGGTGTTTGTTTGTTTGCTTGTTTGCTTTTGAGACAGGCTTTCTCTGCATAGCCTTGGCTATCCTGGACTCACTTTGTAGATCAAGACTTGGAACTCACAAAGATCCACCTGCCTCAGCCTCCCGGAGTGCTGGGATTATAGGAGCACTGCGCCTGGCACTGTTTTTTTTTTTTTTTTTTTTTTTTTTTTTTTTTTAAAGCATGCTTAAATTTTTCTCCAGTGAAAACCTAGCCACTAGGCTTCAGGTTAACAATGGAGCTGTCATTTAGAGTCCTTGATTTGCTTCCTCTAAGCTTAGAACTTTCTGGGAAATTAGTTTATGGTCCCAGGCAGCTTTGCTTTAGGGTGGGGGAGGGTGCCCAGTTAGGCCTAATTACAACATTTGTTCCCATTCCCACTTAAACAGCTAACCTTCTTCTAATGGGTCTGGGCTCTGGCAGCCACAGCTGGAATCACAGATCTGTTCTTACCCTAAGTGGCCTTTTGTGTGTACATAATGACCCTACTCCCTTGAATAGGGGTTCTCTCTATGTGCTGAAGCTAAATGCATCACTGGGAAAACAAAGCCAAGAGAAATTGCAATAAAATGCTTCAAAGAGCCTCCTGCCTGGGGAGACTTGCCTACTCACGTCTACATTGTCCTTTTCCTGTAGTTTCCCCTCAACACAGACACTGCAACACACAGGGCTGGAGCTGTCCGGGGTGTGTGAGTTAAACACAACCACTGTCAGAGGGTTTCAGAGGGTGTCTGATTCCCCACCCCCACCCCCACCCCCAGCCTTACTGCTCTTTAAGGCTCACTTCCCCAGTTGCAAATGCTCAGAAACTATTTCTTCAGGATCCCAGGTTGTCAGGGCCTGGCCTCTGGTTATGTTTTGTCCTGTGCTATACTTCTGTGGAATCTGAATTTCTGGTGTGCATGAGCCTGAGCAGCCTTTGGGACAAAGAAAGCTCTTGAAACCCCTTCTTCTAGTGCCTCTTTATGAGTTAAGACAGAGAAAAATCAAAATAAACTCCCCCACCCTCCTGCACCACTACTGTGATACCAGAAACAACAGTGTCAAAGGTGGAGAGTGAAGTCTAGTTGTCACTATGGTCTTCGTGCTTTTATTAACTCAGATAGCAAAGCCATTTGGAGGCCTAAAGAACAGACCATGAGTATTAGCGACACCTTCCTACCCAAGCCAATTTGTTACCAGACATCGGAGTCAGAGACTGTGTCCCGGCGAGCAAGATTGGACCACTCGTCCTCAATAAGCCAATTAAGAGGAGCCAGATCATTAGCGAAAGGCAGAAGCAGGAGTTATATTCAATATGGTCACATTTGAAGGAGGTATAAGGAAATCTAGTGTCTCCCCAAATTTCATCTCCAGGGACCCTTTCATAAGGCGGGGTTGAGATGGAAAGCAAGAGGTACGTATGCATAATTAATTAGTCCATCAAGGAGTGGTCTCTGCCCACCACGGTCTCAGCTCCAAGTCTCTCCTTCAAAGCTGTGTGACAATTTGGGAATCCTTTTCCAGAAGACAAATTCATCCTTTGGCTGCCCCCAGGGCTTCTGCCATTTCCTTCTTGCACAGGAGATCTCTGTGGAGAGTCTAATTTCTTGAGGTCCACTGTTCCAATTGCCTGATAGCCAGAGAATGGAACGCAGTTGTCTCTTTAGAACATATTCACTTCTTCCAAGCAGGCCAGTTGCACATCACCACTCTTTGTTTTAACATCTCAGTCTGCAGGGGAAAATGTGTGTGTGTGTGTGTGTGTGTGTGTGTGTGTGTGTGTGTGTGAGAGAGAGAGAGAGAGAGAGAGAGAGAGAGAGAGAGAGAGAGAGAGAGAGAAACAACTATAAATCGGATACAAGTAGGAAGCCAAGTTCCAGCACATTCAGATGGTTGCATATTCTCATGCAAAGGAATCATTTCAATATAACCTCTTGGTGCTAGTTGCTTTGGAGGGGTTGGCACAAGCCACTTAATTGTGTTGGGTTGGGGCAGTTCTCACCATGATGCCTATCTAGGTTGGCTTCAGACTTCTTCAGCTTTCCGAGCGCTGGCATTACAGCAAAGTGCCATCGGGTTGAGCATTGGCTTGACAACTCCCTGCCTGGTCTCTGAGTGGCATTTTCTGAAGACATCATTTACATCTGGGAGTTTGTTCTCCGTTGTCCCTTGTAGCCAGGATCAGATATGTTCCCATTGGTCTGATTTTATCCCATGTTGGGGGGAAGTAAGTGACAAATGTCAAAATTTGTCACTTAAATAAACTCTTCTGGCCCAATTATAGGCAAGTAAGAGATGTAGAAGGATTGGTCCTTACAGCAGGCACGCCTCAAGTCCAGTCTACTTGTCCTGCGGCCAATGTCCTAGCATCTCGGAACTATTGTTCAGTCCCCTTGTCAGAAGCCTCAGTTCCTTCGAAGGTTACATAGTATAAGTGTTATCTGTATGTATAAAAGAGCCATCAGTAATTAGTCTCCTTATACAGAACTGTATTAAAGGCCCTTAAGTATTAAGTTAGTCTCTACTTCTGAGCAATATTTACAATGTTTTGGATTAGTAAGATAATTCTGCACAACAAAAATGTAAATATCTCACTAATTCAAAAACAGTGTTTGCTACTACAATCAGATTGTGCACAAGTGTGTGTCATACACACAATAACAATACTTAGTTTGTCAAGGCAAGCAGATATATATATGGGGGTTCCAGCAGCAATTGTCCAGATGGCGGATTTCCCCAGAAGTCTGTAAGACACTAAGAGGTCAGTACTATCCCACAGGTGTAGGAAGCCTTTTTATAGAGGTGGTCAGGACTTATGAGGGCCCATCATTACCCATTTTAAGTAGGTACCAGTTAATTTCTGGAGTCAGCAACTAAGGAAACCAAAGAGAAAACGTTAGCGAGGCCAACTCAACATGGGGAAATATATTTTGTATCAGTTGGTTTCTTTTAAAGATCAAAGTTAGAGCGCAGCTGTGTGGATGGGAGGAGGTTCCTTGCCATATTTCCCGCCCCACAATCCACACCCTCTGTGGGTTTTCCTTACTCCCCCAGAGTGCTGCCATGGGCTGCCTCACATTTCTCCATGGTCACTGGGGTTAATTCAAAACATTCAGCCTACAAGGAAACAGGGCAGTGCTGGAGCCTGCTGTGCCCGTGGGCATAGTTCTGGTAGGACCCAGCTGCTAAGAAAACCTTGCTCTAAGCAATAACACCTACTGGCTACCTTGCATAGATTAGACCCCTCAAGGTTTTCATAATATGTTAAATACAGATACATAGTAATGTATATTTCCAGTCAGAGATACAGAGGCCTTTAAAAGTTCTAAAATAATCTTCTAAGTCCTTGCTCACAAAGTGTCACTTAAAATACTTCAGCATAAACCAATGCTCACACAAACCTTACCTCTGTTGAGACACTTTCCTAAGAAGGCATGAGACTGAAATAAAAACATGAAACAAAAATTTTAAGCAAAACAATACTGGTTTTCCAAGTCAATTACAGAAAAATAGTAAAAGCAGAACAATAACAACATTACATCATTGGAAAATATCATTATTAGCTTCATTTACACTGCCATCTTTACATTTGAACATTATTTTTTTAAACAGATGGATCTTGCTTCATTATTCCCAGACTGTAGAATTTCATAGTTGGGATGGCGGTGCCATACTAATTTCCCTCCTACATTCTTTTTCTCAGCTGTATTTTTAAAGACAGGCCATGTTCTCCAAATGAGGACAGCAAGATCCAACAATATTAACTATTAATATCTATGTTATAAGACGTCAGACGGTGACAAGCAGCCATTTAACTATGTTTCCAGACCTCCGATAGACTAATGCTGTTCAAAGCACACAAGCTGGTTTATGAGCAACCATCCATCCTTCCCATTACATATGTTGGGAGTCAAGCAACAGCTCTACAGCCACTCTCTCATCATCCTCATGACTCTGTGAGTAGTCTGTGGCAGCAGAGTCAAAGACAAGGAATTGGGAGGCCATGAGCGTGTAAGGAGCCCCATCCTAGAGTCTCACTAGAGCCTTTCCCCAGCTAAGAAGCAAGGATTCCAGCACAATTAACAGCATTGGCAAGGAAGGCTTCCCGCAGAGAGTTAATGTTCCGTTCACATACAGATGTTTTATGCTCAAAGAAGGATGAGCCAGGAATAAAGCCTGCATGGGCTTAGCCTTGTGCCAAGCCTAATTCCTCTTCCCTGGCATTGCCCGGGAATCTCAAACAAACTTAAGCCTCTATATAGTAAAATGTCTTTCCAAATCTGCATTACTATACAGGCTAGTCCTGAAATTGCCTTCAGTGTCAAAGATCATGCACCCTGGTTAGACCTGAGTCACAGTCCCTGAAACTCTAAACCTCTCAGGCTGCTGAGGAAGGCAATGAAAGGCATGGCTCCATATTCTAAAATGCTGACAGAATTGTGCTTGTTGGTTGGCTGGTTGGTTGGTTGGTTGGTTGGTTGTTGGTTGAGTGGTTGGTTTTTCGAGATAGGGTTTCTCTGTTACAGCTCTGGCCATCTTAGAACTCACTCTGTCGACCAGGATGGACTCGAATTTACAGAGATCTACCTGCCTCTGCCTCCTGAGTACTGGAATTAAAGTTATGTGCTACCACTGCCCAACAAATATGTTTAATTTTTAACTTGGAAGCATTTTAAGCCTTTTAAAAAGACCAAATGCTTTAACAAACAAACAAACAAACAAATTGTTTTTTTTTTTCTTTTACAACAATCATAATCCTGAGAATGTCATACATAAACTGTCATTTCTGGTTGCCAGAAGGCATTTCTCTCCAAAGAGGCTGAGGCAGAAGAGAAGTAGGTCCTGGCAGCCATTTCTAGGTCTACCCTTTGCTCCATTCAAAAGGAAAACTGATGACTTCAAATTAATCTGAGCAGACTCTGAATAATGAAGATAAACTCTGCTTAAGGATTGGTTTTGTCCTTTAAAAATTGAAAACATTTAAAATAAGAACATTTTAACATATCCTGTCTGGTAGAGATTGTACACAGCTCACGTACCACATGAACTAGCAAAGACGCAGTATCACCGTTTTAAACATACAGGACAGCCAGTGCAAGATGAAAGGCCAAGTTTTCCAGTAAACAAGTTTCAGTCCACTAAGATATATAACTATCGGGACTGGAGAGATGGCTCAGAGCTTATAGGAGCACTGGCTGCTCTTCCAAAGGTCCTGAGTTCAATTCCCAGCAACCACATGGTGGCCCACAACCATCTATAATGTGATCTGATGCCCTCTTCTGGCCTGCAGGGGTACATGCAGTCAGAACACTGTATACATAATAAATACATCTTTTTAAAAAAGGATATCTTTTTTTAAAAAAAGAAATAAAGCTGTCTGAACAGAGCTGTGGGCAGACAGGGGAAGCCAACTCTGGACTGTGGAGAGGGAATCAGGGTTTCTCAGAAGTAAGGAGAAGAAGCAAACTCCCCACTGGATTTTTGGTGCTGAGTCTCCCAATGTTGCTGGCAGCCATGAACGCACCCATTTATAATCACTGTGTTTTACTTAAAGCATATCCGGACATGACTGTCTAGTGATGTTTTCCTTGTGTTCATCTGTAGGAGTTACACAGTGGATTGCACATTTCATAACTATGTTCTATCTACGAACGGAAACATCAAGTTTAATAGCTCAATGAGCAGAAACTCCGCTGTTGCCACCCGTGAATAAATGTTGGTTTTATCTTAATTATTTGCAAGGTACATTTGTACTATGCTATTAAGATAGACAAGGAGACAACCATTAGCAGGCTTGGAGGACAATGCGGATGGACCTATCCTTCACAGTCCCCTTTGGGCTTCATCTCACATTTCCTGTGCAACACACAGAGAATGAGAAATGTAACAATTGCACTTTTCCAAGATCCAAGTGCACTGTGAAAGGAAAGAGGGTAGAGAAGCCAGCTTTTCCCCAGGTCCATTAGTGGAAAATGGCTTCCTCTTGTCAAAGGAATAGAGTCTTGCCCGCTTTCCACTACTCCAATTCAAAAACTACCTCCTTTCCATCTCTTCTTCAGATACCAACCGAAGTTACAAATATGTCTGTCCTGCCACTGGACATTTTTATCCATCCCTTGAAGACCCCCATTCTTCCATGTGGCTTCATGCAGACTGCCATTCCTGAGACCACCCACTTAGCCTGCCTCTCAAATGTAATGGTCCTCAAGTTCTCAAATGTAATGGTCCTCAAGTTCTCAAATGTAATGGTCCTCAAGTTCTGTTTTCAGTTTCTTGCATGAACAAGACTAAGAAAAAAAGAAACCATTATTCCCCTAGTAACAAATTTAGCTATTAAAATATACAACCCTATAACATTATTTACAATGCAATGCCTAGTGTGTCAGCAACTATCCCAAAGCAAAGTTAATCCACCTCAACACTGAAAACTGTAAGTCACAGTGGAGATCTCAGCACTCCCTTTTCTCTGTCTGAAATAAGTCAACAGAACCCCAGTGACTCAAACAGGCCCCCAGCTTTTCCTGTCACATAGCAGATGTCACACATAGTTCATCAGAATTCCAAATGTGCTCACAAGAACTTTCAAATTGACAAGGCCTATCCTACCAATGACATCACTGTTGGATTATGAGCCTATCCCTTTAAGACACTGGCCATTCTGTTAAAAACAGAGTTCAGAGCCTAAGAAACCAAAGGCTGCTGTTGCCTTCTAGAGCTGACAGGACCGGTCTGTGAGGATGAAAACTTTGCTGTGGAAAAGCAAATCCAAGATAAAGGATGCCTAACCGTGCCTCCCTCCGGAAGCCTCTTTCTGCAGGAATGGCGGAGCAGTGTCTTCCTAGTGCCTAAATTATGGTCAGATTCCCGGTAACTCTGAGAACTCACTCTTTCCTCCCTTGATGCAGCCACTGTGTTTCTCTGCTTAATAGCCCCAAAGAGCACAACAGAAGTACCCCTAAAGACAAGGCCAGTTAACACATGGGAGCCAAACCTGGGGTACACTGATAGCGGAAACACTTAACCAAACTTAGCCTTTTCTCTCAAATCCCAAACAAAACCCAATGCTTGATTTTGTGCTCTAAAGCAAATAGAGGTAAAAGGACAGGAAATGTCCTGGTGTGACGTGACTCCAGCTGATCTTTCCTATCTACCCACTGTCAACTTGCTGCAGGCCACAGAGAGCCTCCAAATGTGCCCTTTTGTCCCTTTACAGTTGCTATATTGTCACCAGACCTAGCTAGGGATTACAGCTTGTGCTCCAGGTGAGCCAGATGAGACCGCTCACTCTCAATAAGCCAGCTAAAGGGACCAAATTATTGGTGAAAAGCCAAAGCAGGAGATCGATTTCATATGGCCACATTGAGAGGAAGGAGAAAGAAATCTGTGACCCTCCCAGTTTCACCTTCAGGTCCCCTCACGTAATGTAGGCTTGAGAGAGCAAGCAGGAGACGTGTATAATCAATTAGTTCACAGAAGGGAGTGGCCTCTGCCCACCTGGTCTCAGCCCCAAGTCTCTGTCATCTGACAACTTGGGAATCTTTTCCCAGAAGACAAGTTCCTCCTCTGGCTGCCCCCAGGCCTCCAGCCATTTCCTTCCTGCACAGGAGATCTCTGTGGAGATTCTAATTTCTTGAGGCCCACTGTTCCATTAGCCTGATAGCCAGAGAAGGGAATGCAGTTGCCTCTTTAAAATATAGTCATTCTTGCCAGACAGACCAGTTACATATTCACTCCCATCTCATCCACCCTTTGTTCACGGAAAGTTACTCAGTAGGCACTTACCAGTACTGCTCAGGGTGAGCTATTCCTGGTGTCTTTCTCCTCAGCTAAGCTCCCTCCACTGCGCCATATTTATTTCCTAGGTATCTGTTCATTTTCCCAATTTATTTCTCCCACTCACCCCCTAGGTATTTTGATGGTTCATTTAATTAAATAATGACCTATAATGGGTTAATAAAGGGCAGTTAGCGAGTGAGGGTATGACCCTTTGAAGGTCCCCTCCCAAGGTGATTTCATCACTCCTGTTTCTCTTTATTTACTTTTCTAATGCTGAGAGTGGAATCAAGGCTTCATGCATGTGAGGCAAATGCTCTACCATTGTGCCAAATCTTAAGCCTGCATTCCTTCTGAGTGCCTCATCTCCCAAAGACTATGGGTAATATGTAATCTTCATAAGTCAGCATACAGATACATAGCAGTGTGCTCATTTAAATTTTTTAAGCAAAGCATCTACAAAAAAAAAAAAAAGAAAAAAAAAAAGACAGGATTCAGAGTTAGTGCTGAGCATTCCACATCCACTGCTGGCCTCTTCTCATATCTGCACACACATACACACATACACAGACACACACACTCACGTATATGCACACATAAGCACACACAAACACACACACACCATATATGCAGAATTTGAATAGATTAAGTGTGTGTTTCACATTTTCAAAAAACATTTACTTCTTTTTTTTTTTTTCAAAAAAAGGAAAATGAAGTTGGAAGAAAGCATAGAACAAATTCATAATCCAGTCATTTAAATGCGTACAGTCCTTTTCTCAGAAATGAGTGAGGCCAGTGCTGCCCTGCCCTGTAGCTCTAGGTTACAGCTGCTGGAGAGGAGAGTGATGTCAAAGATACTGCCTGGCCTGTGAACCTTGGCTGCCTCCGCAGACGTGGTGCCTTTTGACACGACTGAGCTTGTGACTTAGATGTGACCTACTTTCTGTGACCCGTGCAAGGAACTAAAGAACCATTAAAGCTTCTAATGTTAGCAAGGTTGATATTTTAAAGTTACTGCTCCACTCTCTCTACCTCCTCCTCCTCCTCTTCCTCCTTCTGCACTGCTTTTCCTTTGTTGCTTTTTCGAGATAGCTGTTCTATGTAGCCCAGGATAGCCCGGAAGTCAATAGGTAGGCCAGGCTGGCCTCAAAGCATTAGTGTTGGGCCTCGGCCTCTTGAATGCTGGGAGTAGAGGTGTGCACTACCACACTGATCTAATACTCTTCTTCTGTAGGGCTCTGCCTAGACTGCAAGGTGTCATCGTGTGCTGACCCATTTGTTAGCAACTGGATGGGTGCTGATGGCCTTTGAACAAAACTGAAGGTTAAAATAGAGGGAGAAAGCCAGGAGTGGTGGTGCACGCCTTTAATCCCAGGAGGCAGAGGCGGGCAGATTGCTGTGAGTTCGAGGGCAGCCTGGTCTACAAAGTGAGTCCAGGACAGCTGAGGCTAACACAAAGAGACCCTGTCTTAAAAAAACAAACAAACAAAAAAAAAAAAACAACAAAAAAAAAAAAAAAAAGGAGGGAGAACACAGGCTAGAGAGCAGGCTGTTAGAACTGGATCGCTACTATGAAGCTGTGACTTTCTACACACTTGGTCCATGTGAAATTCATCCACAGCGCTTCATGGCGCATCTCTTACTTGCTAGATATGACATTAGGGTCCAGAGATACAGAGTGCTTCCAGAGGTCACGTGGAAGAGATGGAAAGCATATTAAATAACAAAATAACTGTGCATTTATTCCAGGAGCTCCTGTATGCATTAGCTCGTATCTTGTAACAATCCCAGGAGGCATGCTGTAACAGGTGATCACACAGAGATGTCATAGTTTTACACTGTTACCTAGCAGTCAGTGATGCAGCCAGGAGCCCAATCCAAACCTTGGTTTGTCCACACATAGAAGGATGTGGAAAAGGGTCTAAGGACGGGCCGCCTCTGTAGGTAAGCTTTAGTGTCATTCCTGTCTCCCACACCAGCTGCGTTTAATCTTCCTATGCAATGGATTTTGTTGATTAAGTATCATAGCTTCCCTATATGGATTTTAATGTACAGTTCTGGGCTGTCTCTAGGCCTTGGTACTGTCAAACAATGACGGGGAAATCCATGAATATCACTGCCTCAGGAGTTTCCAGCCCAAAGGATCTGAACTTACTTTAGATACATTAAAAAAAAAAAAAAAAATCTAACTTGCAGGAAAAGTGGTGTTTAGAAGTCATTTGTTTCCATGAGGCACATGTTATGATCATAAACAATTTGGAGAACCATCATGAAGAATAAGCCACCTGTCGAACTAACAACTTCCAGGTATCAAAGCAATAACTTACATCCTCTTGTTTCGTGACGTTAGTTTAGCGTGTTGCAACTGTAAACACAGTTGATAATTAAAAAAAAATTTTTTTTGGAAATGATTCAAGATCTCAGAGAAATTCTTTTAATAAAATTTTATTAAAATGGAAATTAAAGGGGGAAGTAAGATCTATAATTAGACCTGGGCTTTCCATAGAGCAGCTGTCTGTTTCAGTTCTGATACTGGCAAGATCCCACCGCGCCCTGTGAGCTACATGTAATGTGCTATCAACAAGGCACGTGGAACTTGTGATTAAAATAAGGAAGCAGGTGAGGAAAGGCTTTTAGACTGTAGCTGCTGGCTTTCCTCTCAAAAGCCAATTCTTACATTTGAAACTCTGCCTAGCTAAGCAAGTTGTTCAGCTCCCCCAACTAATGAGTTTAAAAATGAAGCTCTCTCGTTGCCTGACTTTCTTTCTGCTTCGTTTTTTTTTTTTTTTTTTTTTCAAATAAAATGCTGAAATGCCAAGGAAGCAATTTATGAGAATTCACTGGTGACTAACTCTCAGCCGTGTGTTGAGATGGCAGGTGGGTAGGTTTCGCTGGTGGTACTCAAAGCCTCTGTAACTTCCCAGCATCCTTAATAGTAGGAAAAGCCAATGCCTTGGGAAGTACTTCACAGGCTACAGAGACAAAAGCAAGTCCCAGTGCACCCTCAAGGTGTCCAGAAACTAGTCTTCCTCACAAAGATTTTGTTCTAACACCAATTCAAGGACAGATCCTTCAGTACTCGAGAAACTTTCATTATTATTATTATTTGTGTTGTTATTATATATGCGTGAGTGTTTTGACTGTACTTATGTCCATATACCACATGCAGGCCAGGTACCCAAGAGGGCATTGGATTCCTGGCACTGAGGTTACAGGCAGCTATCAGCCTCTGTGTGGGTGCTAGGAATCAAACCTAAGTCCACTGGAAAAGCAACCAGTGTGCTTATTAACTTCCAAGCCATCCCTCCAACCTGACATTTTTTTTTAATTGAAATAGATCTTAAATAGCATATAGAATATTAGGTTTCATTATGGCAGTTCCAGAACAATTGCTTTTCTTGATTCTTCTTCTCCTTCTTCTCCTCCATCCCTCTGAGCCCACCTTGTTTCTTCCCACTTCCCTCTTGTTTATACTTTCATGTCACTTCTGAAAGATTTTCGGAGCCAATGTCCAAGACAGTTGTTTGTTTGTTTGTTTGTTTGTTTTAAGCCATTCTGTTGGAGCAGACAACCCCATTTCACTATCTCAGGTGATCTTCGTAACAAAGCTGTGAGGTCGCAACCATAATTTCCTCCACTTTTCAGATAAGAAAGCGGAGGTGTAGAAGGTGGAGTGACTAACCCAGCTTAGTGACAGGGAATGAGAGGACTGGAATTTGTACAGAGGTAACACTTCCTGCAGCTGCCTACTTTTCTGTCTTTTCACTTAACGTCATCAACAGCTAATAGCTTATGAACCCGGGCAACATGAGGTAAATGGACCTTGGATATCGTTGGGGAGAGAGGACTGGATGAAGGCGCAGGGATATGAAGATGCAACTTATTTTCAATCCAATTGTCCATATCTGCTCAGCCTCCGAATTGGTGACTGCCTGTCTGTCCCCATGCCCAGATCCAGCCTTGGCTATACCACATGCTAATACCCTCAGCTTTGTTCTCATGGCCTCTGGCTTCTAGTTGGGCACAAATAATGGGCCCAAATTGCCAGTCCAGTATTAAAAGCTTTCTTGCCCCTTCAACCCGGAAGCTGGTATCGGTCCCATATCGCTGATGCCTAGCTGCTATGACATCCATACTTCTTCCCTTAACCCCGTCTAACTCGGGTTAGGCCTTTTCTGTTGGTTTATCCTGGAGACTTAACCCACAGACCCTGGGATTTCAACCCCCTGCCACTTTCCTCCCTGCATATGTGCACGTGCATACATGCATTCACTGAACAAATATTAAATGAGCTGGCTACTCATCTGCAGGCTAGAAGTGGAGAGTGTCTCGGGGATAGAGAGATCACTGCTTTCCCACTTAGAACTACTGTATGCCTCCATTTCCCTATGCTAAGCTTCCCTCCCTGCTCCACACTTAAAAAAAATTGTGTGTGTGTGTGTGTGTGTGTGTGTGTGTGTGTGTGTGTGTGTGTGTGTGTGTGTGTACGTGCATGGGAATGCTGGAGATGGTTATGAGGTATCTTTCTCTATGGTTCTCTCTCTCTCTTTTTTTTTTTTTTTTTTTTTTTTTTTTGAGATAAGGTCTCTGGCTGAACCTGGAGCTCTCTGAGTCATCTAGCCTGGCTAGTCAGCCAGCCCCAGGGATCCTCCTGTTTTGACCTCACAGTCTGGTCTCTGAGATGACAGGAATGCTGCTGTATCTGGCTTGTGCATGGGTGTGGGGTATCACACGTAGGTCCTCATGGCTGTAAAGTTAGCACTATATATGGCCACCTCCATGGCCCTCAAAAATAATTCTTTCAGCTCCAGTTGAAATGTTGCTTCTTCAACCACAGGAAAGTCCCTATTTCTGCTCTAGCAATTAAGACACTAAGTTAACTCTGAACATATTTGCTGATTACTCCAGCAGTCTAGGTCCTGAGTCTAAGAGTCCATGACTCTAAAAAATGAATATGGGCAGACAGAAATTTTCTGGGTAGATGGGACCTGACCATTTGCTCTATTTAGAAGGATTGGCTTCCAGATAATATAGAAATAATTGCTACTACTGTACTTACTACTATAATGTATGGAATGGTTAAAAACTTTTTCTGGCCATTTCCAAGCAGTGAGTCCTTCTGCCTAGGGAAGGGGTGTGTGGCTGTGCACTGCGCTCCCTGACGTTGTTTCTAGAGGCCTGCGGTTATAGGAGAAGTATGGTGGAAGACAGGGAAAGATGAAGGTGGTAGGAAGCAAGACACAATGACACTGCTGAGGTCTCCAGCGTGGGCAGAGGCTGCTACACACTATTCCAGAGAGGTGGCAGGGTGTGTGTGTGTGTGTGTGTGTGTGTGTGTGTGTGTGTGTGTGTGTGTGTGTGTGTTTATCACCAAGTCTCTCTCTAAGCTGTCAGCCAGTGCAGCAATCCCAGGGAGGTGGGCTGAGTGTCTGAGTTCCTTGTCTCAATGTTGATTCCTCTGTACAAACTGGAACGTGTTGTGCAGTTCTGGCCTTCAAAGAATCCAAACAGCAAGGTATGAGAAAACCTTACGGAGTGGCTGTAACCGCAGCATGTTGGAGGCCGGAGAAGGAGGAGTGAGTTCAAAGCCACTGTGAGCAACAGAGTCAGACCTTGCCAAACAGATAAAGCCTAACAACTGAAGTTTCAAATGCAGATGAACGAGTGGCACGTATTCAGACCCCATGGCTGCTTGATTTTCAAGCCAGTAGACAAACGTCTATTAGTGTATCATAGCATCAAGGATCAAGGTCTTTTCATTGATATCAACTTAACTCAGTATTGTATTTGGGGTGGATATAAATCACTATCTGGCATTTGCACGGACCTAAGCTGCTGTTACAAGAGGTAAAGCTTCATCTCCTTGACTTTAACAATCAGCTCTTCCAGCAGGACCTCTGGCCTTCCCTGTTTGCTTCCTCATGATAGTGATAGAAATGGGGCGCTTCCTCTCATGGCTTATACAGTCCAGAATATTCCTATCTGGCTCTTTATAGACTTTGCTTATGTTTGGTGTGGGGTGAATGTGGGACTCTTGTTCCAAGGCTTTCAATTTGGCTTTTCAATTTAGCCTATTCATCCCCTTCCTGAATTTATTTCTATCTATACAAAGAGCAGACAGTGGTGATTACTCACTGAGGAGTAAGGTTCGCAATCAGAACAGACTAAATCCAGAAAGGGACCATCTCCGTTAGCTAAATAGAAAGCAACACACGTTGAATGAGTTTGGCCCCATATAGGAAGTGCTCCCAGAGGTATTAAAGAAATAAGAGCTTCTATTTAAAGACCGCTGCCTCCAGTGCCTCAGACATCCTTTGAGATTCAGTCATCAAAACAGTGTAAAAGGTGGGTATTTGCAAGCCAATAGGAGGATGGAACAGTGAGAGGAAATGAGATGAAGGATGTGATCACTGGGACCCTAGAAACAGGAGTGTGTAAAGTGTACCATGCAAAGGGCCGGTTTTCTGCCCACCTGACACGAAGCCTTGCCTTGAGGCAGATAAAAGGCCAACTTTCCAGAGCCGTCCTGCAGAATTGGTGACTTAACTGAGAAGAACACAGCTCACCTACTAGTGTCTGTCCTGCAATGGTTCCTTCACCGGCACTGGCCTATTTCCTTCCTCTTTTTTTTCTAATTGAATTTTATATGTAGGGTAATACAAAAACAAACATTGTGGGAAGTGTAGCAATAATTTAATAAGATGGTTATCAAAGGGGCTGTAGAGGAAGTCCATGGCAGATGTGGTCAAGGGTAGGAACTCGACTTCACTGCATGTATTTGCCAGGTTGTTTTGGTTTTTCGGCTGTGTAAATGTGCTAGCTATCACAAATCCTTACTCCTTAATCCGAACCTTCCCTGATAGACAAATCTATCCACTTATATGGTAGTTTCTCCCTTCATATTAATTTTATTCTATCCCTTTTTCCTCTTGCTATTTAAGATTTAATCTGCTCCTAGATTTCAAAATACAAAAACCCCAACTTCTTTGTCCACGCAAATAACTCATGTGAATAATTACAAAGTTTCAGCCTGTGGTTTGCGTTCATACCCCAAGCTGCATACTGTTGCACTGTCTACAAAACGGTTGGATGCTGTTCTAGGTTTGCTAATGCTGCATTTAATTAAACAACAACATGTTTTTAATTTATAAAACCACTTCAGAGACTTGTGATTATAGAAAGAAACAGATCTATATTCCTTCCTAGAAAATCCACAGCACCGTGCCCAGGGTCTGTCTCCCCTCTTGCACACCTCCTGTGCCCAGGGTGTCTCCCTCTTGCACACCTCCTGTGCCCAGGGTGTCTCCCCTCTTGCACACCTCCTATGTCCAGGATGTCCATTCTTTTGCACACCTCCTGTGCTCAGGGTGTCTCCCTTCTTGCACCTCCTGATTCCAGCTGCTTCCATCTCCAACATCATTAAACCAGTCCTGGTCTCAGCATCACTATGCTGTTTGTCTCCTAACAGTTTCCCAGCTAGCACTGAAGCATGCTTCAGCAAACACTTGATGAACTGATGAAGAACCAATACATTTGCTTATTCTAACTTTGCTATGAATAGAACAGGATAAACATTTAACACATTGTCCCTTGAGTAATCCCAAATTGTGTATG
Organism: Acomys russatus; assembly: GCF_903995435.1. Classification (NCBI taxonomy): domain Eukaryota; kingdom Metazoa; phylum Chordata; class Mammalia; order Rodentia; family Muridae; genus Acomys; species Acomys russatus. The sequence goes on along the minus strand of NC_067164.1, from coordinate 22,246,249 downwards.
GAAGATGAGCCTAAGGCTTAAAACAAGACATGGAAGAGGAGGAGAAGGAGGAGAAAAAAGAGGAGGAGGAGGAGGAGGCCAAAACCCACTCTAAGCACCAACTCGGATGTTCTGTATTTCCAGTCCATCCTACACAATAGCTTTTCCAAAATTCTACTCTCACTATCTTTCTGAGAAGCTCATATGCCAGATTGTTAATTAGAAAAATAGCCAAGCCCTTTTACCAACTGTTCTCCAAGTACTTATTTATTAATCCATTTATAATAAGTAAGTTCTTTGTCTCAGGTAGGTCAATTTCTTCACTTCTGCCCTCAAACTGTGAGTCTCATTAATAAGGTACCCTGATTTGTTTGATTTTAAATAGTTTTGTTTTGTTTGTGCCAATAAGAATTCTATATATTTACAAAAAGCCTGAATAAGTGTTATCTCTGTCCCATAATGTTTCTTAGCACCTGCTGCTTCTACTAACACATCAAATAACTTGTCTGTGGTGCCCTGATTACTTCCCAGTTGCATTTTATTGAAACATCTTGTCGCCTCAAATGGATGCTCTTCTAAGAGACACCTCGGGTTTTCTAGGTTTTTCTTAGCCACATGTCATGGTGCCTCTCACAGAGCAAGGAGGGCTGAGCGAGAGTTCAGTGTGTCATATCAGTCCATTTGGGCCACTGTGATGGAATACCACAGACTGGAGGATTTATTTCAAATTGAAATGTATTTCTGACAGCCCTGGAAGTCAGCCATCAAGATGCTAGAACGCCCCTCACCTGGAGAGAGCTGCTCCCTACTACCAAGATGGCACCTCGAGTGCTGGCGAGTTCTCACATGGTCAAAGACAGAAGGTCAAACAGGGATATGCCTGCTTCATCAAGACCTTAAATTAGAGAAACTAATCTTGTTTATGAGGGGATGACAGATGGACCGATCAAAATCCCCTTTGAAAGCCCTCTGTGTGGTACCTGAGAAGATAGAAACATGCTTAAGCCACAACAGATACAATTAAAACTGAATTCTCAAGGAAGAATTTTAAATTGTAAGGAAGAGAAGGTGTGCAGCCTACCTGCCCCAGTGGGTGTTCAGTCTTCATTGTTTAAGGTCAAACTCATAAAGATTCCCACGGAGCCTGGGATTGCTGCTGCAGCTAGACTGGCTGGCCAGCAAGCCTTAGGAGCCCTCCTACCTCTGGGACTGGGATGACAAATCAATGCTAGCATGCCCAGCTTTTGTATATGAGTGCTAGAGCTGAAACTAAGGTCCTAAGACCTGCACAGCAAGTGACTGCAGCCCGAGTCCAGCCCTGGCACAGTTAATTTACGAAGAAACCTTGAGTTAGATATATTGTCAAGACAGCAAGAATTTTGGGATAAATTTTCTATTGCCTTTTTAAAAAATTAAAAATACATGTTCCTCTTTTTCCCTTATTTAGTTTTAGAAGGCTGACTGCAATAGCCCTGCAAGTTTAATTTCTAGCACTTTCCAAACAAAGCCTGCGGCTGGTATGCCAAAGAGACAAAATGGAAAAAGAGCAGTGCCTTCGTCCATTTCAAAGGGCTAGAAAAGGACATCTGGGAGTAGGTGTTTAAGACGTAAAGGAGCTTGCTTAGCTCACAGTTCTAGAGTCTAGAACACCTAAGGTTGTGGTGTGGCATGCTATGAGGTTGCCATGCTGCCTATGATATGACGGCATGTCATACAAGAGCAGGCAACTGTGTGAGCCCTCAGCAGCAACCTACTTAGCACTAATGAAATAATGGGAGTCACAGCCACCCCCATGACCTCATGGTATGTTAATTGCCTGTCATTGCGCTCACTTCCAAGTCCCAATAACTTGGCAAGCTAGCATTTGCCCGGCTTCTAGCAAAGGCCTCCTTGAAAGCAGACTCACAAGTGGATGGATGGATGGGGGCCCGACAGTCAGTACCAGCAGGGGTAGCCTTGCTCTACAACAACCTGCTCTGAGAAAGGTTTTAACCCCTCTTGATGTTCTAATCACCTCTTAAAGTCCCCACCCCACCCCCAAGCTGCCAATCAAATTTCAACATAATCCTTAGAAGGAACAAACCTTAGTGAGAAGAGTTTAGCATTATTGTTGTCAAAATCCGTTTCGTTTTCTACCTCAGTGTTATCTACTCTCCCTGTTTTTATGATCTGATCTGTTCATTTCATCTTTTACTCTCTGTAGACCATTTTCTCTCTTGAGTGGTACCCCATGATGGACAGCATTTGCCGAGTGTAGTAGGCGTGCTGCATAGAAGGGAGATTCTATCATCACATGTATGGAAGACCAGAGGCAAGTCATTCTATCCCACAGGAGGGAGACAGCCCTAGAAACATTCAAGCCATTTAAGTGAAATATTTGAAAAATGCATAGTAGTAAATCTCAATGCCTAGCTATGCCCACTGCTTCTCTCGTCTGTGAAAGCTAGAAGCTCATATAACAAGGCCTCAGTAGGCCCTGAAGACAGCGCTCCCACGCTGGATGAAAAGAGGAAGGGAAAATGACATGGGGCTTTCTTAATGCATTGAAGAGCTTCTTACACAGAAAACCATTTCCCTTTATTTTAACCCCAGGCCTGTCTCTTGTTTTAACTTTAAGCTACGAAATTGAAGCAGTTAATCAGTAGCCACAAACTGATAATTATAAATATGTGTTTGTATGTGTGTGTGTATTCACCACACTTTTAAATAAGGTGAATATAACAAAGTAAATGAATGAACGAATGAATGAATGAATGAATGAATGAATGACATTGGAGATTCCATTTTCCATTGTGGGGTGTTATGTTCCAGAAAAGTCGCAACTTCAGCATCATTAAATACCCAAATATATATACATACATACACACACACACACACACACATGTGTGTGTGTGTGTGTGTGTATGTATCTGAAAGGTGTAAGCTCTTCCTACAGGATGATCTGCAGAGGTTGTCCTGTAGAACTTTCTAATTCATAGTAAAGTTGGAAGATTCTTAGAGAATCACAGTATTTCAAGACTAAGTGAGAGAGTGAATGCATATATTTTTAAAACCCCAATTCTGAGAGTCAATTTCACAAAGCTTATTTTTCTTGTTTATCTAGAGCAGCATTTTATTTTGATTGTTTAGCATTCTCAGTGTGGTACTAGTAGAAGTGCCCCCAAGACCCCTAAAGAGAAATAAGGTTTACATAGCATGGCTTCTCGTTACTGCTTCGATACCAAATATTTACCGGGAATCAGGATGGGTTTCTTCATTTAAAGAGAATTATTTGGTTTGGCTTAATGAAGCAAGAATTAGCTGTTCGCTGTATTACTTAGCCCACTGCTGTGATAGATCTATCTTTATTAAGAAAATCTAATAGCAGGTTGTAGTGACCTATACGTCTGAGGGAATTGGTAAGAAGAAGACCATTGATTCTAATTGGAATGGCAGCAGGAATTATGCATTAATCTGCATCAAAATATTACCCTTATCTCAATTAAAGCTCATGTCCTATGTTCTACGAAAACAGCTTAGCAGACCTCTAAACCTTCAAATGAGTGTCTTCACCACACTCAGATAAGGTGAAAATAGCAAAGTGAATGAATGAATGAATGAATGAATGAATGAATGCCACTGGAGATTCCATTGTGGGGTGCTATGGTCAAGAGAAGTCACAACTTCAGCAGCATTAAATACCCAAACCAGCACAGCTGTATGCTTTGGATTTCTGCCATTCAAGTCAACTGGAGCCTTGACCCAGTGGAGATGATGAAATCCCCTGGGAACATGATAATCCCAGGGCATATGGTTACAAAAGGTCAGTTTACTGGGGTTTATTTGCCTGAACTGTGATCTCAAATGAAGACATCCCCAGTGCTGTGACAGAAGTATATTTCCCTTTAAAGTGAGAAGATCTCCAAGGTGAAATGTATTTATTTACCATCTGGGCCACCGTACTGTTTGAGATGGGGAGTTTGTGAGATCCTGAGAAAGGAAGAAAGTGGGAAGTAAGGAAAGCAACTAGAGATGAGGTTTAAAAAAAAAAAAAGTTATATGCTAGTCTGCTTCCAAGATGAGAAGAAGAGCAGTTTTGCTTTTGTGTCTGCTTCTTAAAGGACTTGGTACACTTCACCAAATACCCTTGGTTGTGCCCGTCTCGGGTTCTTCATGCTGTGACTTCTGTTGTACGACTCTTCCTGGTGTAGAGAATTTTTATTGCCATTCCCTGAAATATCATTTTGGTAGAACAGTTGGTTTTGTCCCTTTCTCTAGATCCTTATTGGTATTTCTTGACATAGCATTTTGAGAGGAAAACATATCCTCTGCTGTCTAGAGTGGATAGGAATGTGGAAATCGTTTAAGGGTCACTCTCTTTATGGAACTTTGTCATTCTTTAACATTGGAAGCTTAGAAAATAAGTAGAATACCAGAGTTACTCGTGCAGCATGTCCACAAGGCTGCCAGTCTATCAAGCAGATCTGACTTCAGATCCCATCCTTGCACAATACTGTGTGGACAGTTACGTATTAAGCAACTATTTGATCAAAGCATGACTGCAGAACACACAGATATGGTGGGAAGGGATGGCAGTAACGTGGCTCCCTCCAGCCAATTCTGAACAAACCTATTTATATCAGTAGGGAACCCCACATTCCTGCAATCACCACCCTACTCTATCTGAGGTACCCCCAACTTAACATATCCATTTCCCATCAAGATGGGTGTCACAGTACATTTCCCTCACAGGAGGCTGCTTCTGTGATGAACGAGGCAAATATATCTGGATTGTCTCACACTTTGGAAACCCCTTCGGTTTTACATATGGTCTAAATTTATCGTTGCTAGTTTTAGGGTGTGTAACTATATGAGAGACTGTCGATCAAAAATGGAATTTAACATTTATTTGACTTTTGATATCAAAGTAAAGTTTCTCTTTTTTTCCCCCTCTATGGTTGGCTCAGAAATGGAGTGGAACAAGTTAATTAAAAGGCTGGTGGCTTAATGCTTTCAGCTGCTGATGGCTCCCAACCAGCTCTTCTCTGGAGCATTCTTTGTGACTGAGAAACTCATCTGGAGCCTATGGAAAATTCTCCAAAAGCAGAGTAATTTCTTCTAAGCCCTTTCTGCTCTCTATTTGAAGATTTGAAGGCAACAACTTTGTGGACCAATGTCCATTCGTTTAGTTAATATTCTCAATTCCTGGGGCTATCCTAAAAACTGAAGGGAGCATTGTATTTTGTAGGCAAATGTTGAGGAGTATTCCATTTTGTGGGTAAGTGTTGGGAGTATTATATTTTGGGGTAAGTATTAGGAGCATTGTGTGGTGTAGGCAAGTGTTGGGAGCATTGTATTTTGTGGGCAAGTGTTGGGAGCATTGTATTTTGGGAGTAAGTGTTGGAAACATTGTATTTTGTGGATAAGTGTTGGGAGTATTTCTTTTGTAGGCAAGTGTTGAGGAGCATTGTATTTTGTGGGTAAGTGTTGGGAGTATTTCTTTTGTAGACAAGTGTTGGGGAGCATTGTATTTTGTGGGTAAATGTTGGGAGTACTGTATTTTGGGGGTAAGTATTGGGAGTATTATATTTTGGGGTAAGTATTGGGAGCATTGTGTGGTGTAGGCAAGTGTTGGGAGCATTGTAATTTGTGGGTAAGTGTTAAGAGTATTGTTTTTTGTGGGTAAATGTTGGGAGTATTGTATTTTGGGGGTAAGTATTGGGAGTATTATATTTTAGGGTAAGTATTGGGAGCATTGTGTGGTGTAGGCAAATGTTGGGAGCATTGTATTTTGTGGGTAAGTATTGGGAACACTGTATTTTGTGGGTAAGTGTTAGGAGTATTGTATTTTGTGGGTAAGTGTTGGGAGTATTTATTTTGTAGGCACCCATCTTGAAAATATCTCAGCACAGCTGAGGTCATCCTTACCTTTGCATGCTTGGGAGCAGTCAGCTGACTTCTAGGAATAAATAAGAGGAAACTCCATCACAGCTTATCAAGGTGGTTTTTGGTGCTTCACTCCCTGGAAATAGAAATATACAGGCTTATTTAGTATGGTGATTTCTTTGCACTGAATTGAATTGTCTGAAAAATTATATTCAAACCCAAACATTTTACTATATGCAGAATAATCATAGAGTGTTCACCGTCTAGAAGTTACATGCTGCAGTCTTCAGGTCTGCAGGTGTGATTTTAAGTTCTGGGCACTTATTAACTATGTTAGGATCCATTTTATGTGAAAGGGAAATTTCACATATAAGTATGGATTCAGGATTTTTTTAAGCAGCTAATAATGGGTCCACACTACAACCAAAAGGCTCAAGCTCACAGCTACCTATAGAAGGAATATAGACCCTCTTATATCCCTTTAGAAGACATATAGACACTTTTAAATCAGATGAGACTTTTAGTCGTTTTGTTTTGTGTATGTACATGAATATGTGCCTGTAGGATGTAGGAATCTCTTTCACTGTCTCTGTCTCTGTCTCTCTCTCTCTCCCTCCCTCCTTTTTTTTTCTATCTCTCTAAACACATTCACAAATGTGTGGTGTGTATGTGTGTGTTTGTGTGTGTGTGTGTGCGCGCGCGCACTCGCGCACGCCAGAGGACACCTTGGGTGCTGTTCTTCAGGAACTGTCCACCTTGTTTTTTGTCTCTAAGATTCGTTTATTTGTATTTGTGTGCAGGCCAGAAAAGAGTGACAAATGTCCTCCTCTACAGCTCCCAGCCTATTCTTCAGGGGAAGGGTCTCTACATGAACTTTGAGCTCAATGCTCTCCTCTAGTCTGGAAGCCAGGATGTTCTCACATTCATTAGAGCTGGAGTCACGGGCATGCTTGTTATGGACAACCTGGGGTCTGAATTCCAGGCCTTACAACTGCATAACAAGAGAACTTACCCACTGATCCAGCTCTTCAGACCAAGCCTGGCTTTGAGCCGGGACTCATCAAATAGTCTCAAATGGCTAGGCAGCAAGCTCCAACGCTCCTCTGCCTCATCTTCCCCAGTGCTGGGAGTACAAGCCCATATACAAGTCACCCACATTTCTTTTTAAACATGGACCCTGCAGATTTAATTTGGGTCTTCTTGATCTAACAGAAGCCCATCACATGGTTGCATTCTTTAGATAGGACAAGGCCCTTTACATTTGCCATAGTTCTTTTTTTTTTTTTTTTTTTTTTTTTCCCCTCTCCACTCAGATCGCAAAATGCAGGCTTGACAAAAAAAAAACATTTGATTTGTGGTCTTTGATTGTGACAGAACCTTTTCCTTTAGCAATTATAGGAGGGGAGCCATGGGAAAAAGAGTTTCTTGGTAACTTCCTTCCAAAGGGCACAGACTCATTTCACTGATTATCTAGCATGTGCCAGGCACATTTCTTACCCCACCTCAAGCACTTACCACAGCAGCTCCCTCAGGCAGGGAAACAGGAGCACCAAGAGAGCGAGCAACACGCCCTAGAACACACAGCTGAGCTGAACTGCGTAGCTAAGCCTGCCTGCTTCTAGACTTTCCCCTGTAAACTTCCCAAGACTTCAGGTGGCTTCCCACAAATCATATTCCTCTTACCATATCTCTGCCGAGGGGGGAAAAATAGGAATTGAATAGAGGAAGGAGATGGGGAGAAATTTTGTGTTATTATCCTTAGCTGTTCGCCCATCATCGCCTTCTTAGAACTGCAATAGAATTACTTTTTTGGGGTTTTGAAATTACTCACCACAAGCCAGAAGAGAGGCTCTATGGCTCCTGTTAGCTACTAGAAGGCTCACTTCCACATGGCTTTTAATTGTTTCATTGGCTGTGTGTTCTCCCCTACCCCCACCATGGCTGCACAGATGTATGGGGCTCAATTTGTAATAAAAGTGGTTTAGCACAAACCATACATACATAATGGTCTTTGATTTCCCCCTAGGCTTGGAAAAATCTCTCTTAATTATCTGCTTGTAAGTTGGAATTTCTTCACCAAGTCTATCCTCATTTACTGAAGAGTCTCCAGAGTCCCACTTTTAGAGGAATTTTTTTTTCAGAAGTGAAAACTGGCCCCGTGCCCTCATGTGGGGGAAGGTCAATATGGTAGGAAATAAAGCAGACTTTAAGCTCACCCCAGTGGGAAAGTCTCTTAAGAAAAGGCAGTCTTGCTCACTCTAGAAGGAAAGTTGTAAAGATGGGAGTAAGGGATGCAAGAACAGTAGGCCAGTCAGAGCACAAGGAAGCAACAATTAACCGAGCCTATTCCTTTCAGCGCCACACACTCCAGGTTCCTCCTTGACCCAGTGAGGTAACACAGGCCTCTCTGTTGAAAGGAGAGAGGAAAAGCTAGGTTAAAATTGCTTCAGGTGAAAAAGTATGGAGAAAATGTTAGCCATCAAATGTTGGAGGAGAGTTACTGAGCACAAGTCCTCATTGGAGGAATCCCCCTTTAGGCAGATGTGGTCCAGCTATCGAACACACTCACGCATGCACGTACCACGCACACATGCACATACCATGCAAGCACGCATGCACGCAGGCACGCACACTGCAGCCAGCCGTAAGCTTCCAGTAACCCTGAGGAGTGTAGGAATAAGAGCACAGCCAGAGTTTGAAGAGTGTGTTCTGGAGATTTTCAGTGTGCTATGTCCTCCATAGAGGCTCCCGTGAAACAGAGCCGACCAGGGAATCTGTGCTTCTGACATGCCCTCCTGAGACTCGGGGTGGGTTTCCAGTAGTTTTTATAGTGCTATAGTCTGTGTGTAGGCAGAATGATGGTTTTGAAGATGGGAAAGGGTGGGCCCCAAGCATGTCTTAGAGCATATGTCCACACTTAGGTTGTATATCTGAACACGTGTCTTGGAACTCTATGGGAATCCAAGAGAAGGCAGCATCTCTGCTGAGGCCAGGGGCATACGAACATTAGTCACCTGCCGGCCCAGGTGATAGCACACGGATCTGGGTTCTGAAACTAGCATTATACTAACTGATGGAGCAGATTTGGTACTAGCTAGAACTCTAGCTGAGACACTGATGATGGGTGCGTTTTACAGACATAGACAGATTCCTATGGGCCTGGAGGAATGTGGCAGAGCTTAGCCCCTTCACTGGATCATAAAATCTCTGGAGTGGGCAGGGAAGGACACTTGCCCAGCTGTTCTAGCCACACAAATATGGTTTGTTTGTTAAATGGTTATAAGTCAGGTTCTTTTATTCCTCCTCTAGGATCAAAATATTTTAGCAATTCAGAAGATTCATGTGGACCCGGCTCCCATTGTAAATTCTTTCCTTCCTTAATGTATGTCCCCTAGTCTACAAATTAAGAGACCTGCCATTTAAAGCCTGTGACAAACAGGCTTGTCAATTAGCTTTGATGGAATCATAGTGATAGGACATTAAGCGCACACTCAACAGGAGTTTGCAGGCCCTTTATGGTCACCTATGGGGAAATCTAAACCGAAGACTTGGCTGCAGCAGCCTCGCTCACCCTCTTTGGATGGCACCTGCTTTTTATTTTACGCCCTCTAAGTCAAAGGATACCTGCCAGCCAAAGGGGCTTTCATATCTTCATGACACGTGGTCTCTCCTTTCCTAGGAAATGGCTTTTTTTTTTTTTTTCTGGCCAAAAGCTTAGTGACCTTAAATTAAAACATTTTAAAGAGTCATTTTCAGGGTCCTATAAAAATGCCATTACTTCAAAAGCTGAACAAGGCTAAGGGTTACCCTCAGCCCTGTGGAAGCAGACAAGAACAAAGAAATTGGGGCTCCTAACAGCCCCAGTTTTGCAAGTAGTATTACTGACATGCACTTACAAGGAAGATTCTAGAAGTTGCTTGCCTATAGACTCAGAATCTTCTTTAAACTGGAAGGGATTTCCACAATTACCTATAACAAAATAACTCTAGAGAAATTAAAGCCTGTGACCTTGGTCACAGGGCAGATTTTAATTGGAACGTGTATGTCTCGCTACTAGCCAGAGGATCATATCTGACTGACCTCCTCAGCGAGTCCAGGGATGTGACTTTTCCTGTTAAGGCAAGCCAGTGCAAATGAGGAAGTCTGTTCAAACACACTGCTCTAAGAGTCGATCTTGAGCTCTCATCATGATCCAAGCTCTCTTATAGGACCATGGACCAAGCACTTCTACTTGCTGGGAGGTCAGTCAACTTTGAACAGTCTAAGACGCAGTGACGTCCCCCAGATCTGAGTGGTCTGCAACCACAAGTGCATAAGGGTTGTCATAAGCCAGATTCTTCCCACCTGGCTCCTGAGCACAGGGTCCAGTGTGAACAGGAAGACCTGTTTCAGATATGCCATTATTATAGAAGAAGAAAAATGCATCAATAAGCCATGTGACAACAGCCATAAAAATCACCGTGACTGAGTGTTTGTGTCCCTTCCTGTGATGAAATGTTACCCTTCAATGTGATAATATTGGGAGTTGGAGTTTTGGGAGGTGGTTAGGCTGTGGGGTGGGGCCCTTATCAAATGGATTAGCGTTTTATCCAAGTCCTCTTTTTTTATTAATTAATTTATTCAGATTACAACACAATCGTTCTCCCATCACTTGTATCCTCCCATTCCTCCCTGCCTCCCACTCCCATGCTATTCCCCTCCCCTAGGTCCATGATTGAGGGGGATCTCCTCCCCCACTTTATGGTCACAGGCTATCAAGTCTCATCTTGGTAGCCTGCCTATTCTTTCTTTGATTGCCACCAGGGCTCCCCACCAAGGGGAAGTCATCAAATATGGGGCACCAGAGCTCATATCACAGTAAGTCCCTGCTCTCCACATAACTGTGGAGAATGTCCTGTCGGTTGGCTATATCAGAATAAAGACAATACAAGTAGTAAACACCGAATCCCTACTCAAGTCCTCTTCAGAGCCCAGCTGTGTCCACATGATAGTTTGAGAATTCCAGCCTTGGAAATGTGAGGAATAAAGGTATGTTGTTTAAGGTTCCCAGCTTATAGCTTGTCATGGCTCCATGGCAGATGTACGTGTGTTAGGAATGGTCACGTCAACATCACGAACAGCAAAAGAGTATGTGGACCACTATTGCCATCTATGGCAACGGGAATCACCACTTTAAAGTTCATTTCTCATTTTATCCTAATACCCACCCGCGATACAGGGAGGACACCTCTGGATGTCGAAAGCTCACATGAAAAATAAGAGGCAGAGTCGCTCTGAACCCCAGCAGTGTGTCCACACCACCTTACTCCCTGGCCCTGCCTATCTCAGTACCTGTTCCCCTCCTCCGCTGATGCTCAGCAGATGCAAATTGCTCTTCTAACTCTTTGGTAACGGGGCCAGTCAGCCTAATGCCTCATGCCATCACGTTAGTCGTCCGTTATGTCTACCTGCATTGACAGAGCTGTTTGTTTATTCAAAATGTACATCGTGAACATCTGTGGGCATTCCATGACACAAAGCAGGCGGCAGAATGAGTCCAAAGAGATGGATGACAGGCCCTGTTCTCATAAACTAATGAAGACTAGCACACCAAAAACACATAGGGTAAATCATGTATTAACACTTACGGGGAAGCTGCAGCAGTGAGAAAAACTGTGACTACTGAGTGCTGTGGAAGGATAGGAAGGGAGACTGGGTTTAATCTTAGAAGGGGCAGGGGGGCATATGGTGAGCATTTACAGAGGAAGGTCGGGAATACAAGTAGATACAGCCCCACAGCATCCTGTGGACAGCAGAGCCGCAGTCCCAGGATTCCATGTGGGAGGAGCCTCAGAAGACTTGACACTCCTGACTCAGTAACTAGGCATCTAGTGGCCAGAACAAAGTGTCATTTGTCAGTGTATTTTAAGTTGATGTTTTGACACTCAAAATGAAATTTTTATAAATACTTTTATTACCTTTAATAGCACAGTTAAATGCATTGCTTCATAAGCATTTAAATTCCTAACTTGACAGATGTCAATTTTAAAATGTAACAAGTTTTGGCCCCAAGGATGCTATTCTGTGGAAAACAAGGCTGTGGGTTCTACTCTCACCACAGCAAATAAGTATATAAATAAACAATAACACAAAATATAACAAATCTTGAGAATCCTTATTCAGATTTTTTTCCCCTCAATTTGGAAAGAAAATCGACATCTTCAAAAAAGCTGGAAGCAGGTTTTTCGTCTGTAAATGTATCCTTGATGGCTAGCACAAAAGGGTATAATCACATTATCTGGAAAAATTATTTCATTCACTCATTTATCAGACATAAGTGAGCACTTAGAATAAACATGGCATCACTCCATGAGTGGGGATTTCCCTCATGATCAAGGAGTGTAAATTTATGGCCACCTGGAGTCAGCATTCTACTGAGCATCCAAGGAAGGCGGGGGAAAGGCCGCAAAGCTAAGGGGCGCGTTTGTGGAGGAAGCAAATCTCATCCCCCACCAAGGCTGACCAGGTCTTAGTCATCAGCACATGGCGAGTCACAGAAGGTTTCTTCAGGGTGTGGTGGACACAGAGTGGAGCTTGATCTGGCTGCACCGTGGAAGGCAAGGCAAGCTAGAGTAAAGGGGTGGCCAGGCTTGATACGATGGTACATGCTGCTCCCCAGCATTTGGGAGGCTGAGACAGAAAGATTGCAAGTTCCAGGCCAGCCTAGGCTACACTGTGAGGTTGCGCTTAAGCTGTGTAGAAGCAACATTTCAAAAAGAAAAGGGAAGGGGTGAGAGAAAGGAGGAAAGAGAAGACAGGTATCCTCAGTTGTGGGTACTGGAGACCCAGAGAGAAGAGAAAAGCAAAGCAGGGTAGCAGCTTCGTCTCTGGTAAGGGCAGGCATTAGCTCACAAGCTTAGCCCAAACAAGCTCTGGCTACAGATGACCCTCTGAACAACTGGGAAATTCTAGGAGGTTGTTTTACCTCTCAGAGCTTTTAGGACCCATCTGCAAATGTGAACAGTCCAAACTTAAAAGATAAATAAGACATTAAGCATAGTGCCCAGGGGACTGGCTTGATGGTTGGTGGCTTTTTATTGTCATGATTAGGGCCCTGTGGACGGTGACCTGGTTCATGGTACGCATCCAAAGCAGATCATTTGAGTGGTGTTAAGTCAGGAAAGCGGGTTTTTAGACGACACAAATAAATAACAGATGCCCTCTTACTGACAGGGAGTCCAAAAGAGGTGGTGAGGGGACAGTGGGGGATGGGAGCTTTGCATGAGGTCCTACACGGGTTAATACTAAGAGTGTATTGCCATTTATTTTTTGAGCATTTACCTAAGCATTTGCTAAGTCTTCGCTTAATGAAGTCTTCAAGTCTGAAGAGACCGAGAGTCGAACAGCCTGGCCTCTGCACTCTCCTTGATTCCAAATCCCAAAGTTAATAGGCACCTAATTTCGTTCAGCACACTAGCCCCCTTCTTAACACGTGTGGACACACACCCCCACTGGCTGCTGGCCCTGGCTCTCTGCTGTGGACCCGAGAAAGTAGCCTGTGAGAGGAGAGCCTCTCGGTGCAGCATTTCAGAGCCATTAGCGGATTGGAGCCCATGCTTCAACACCAGGCTTCCACTGGCCTTAACAAGGCCGGAGACAGCTCCCAGGGCTCCAGGAAGCTGATGACTGCCTTTCGGGGTTCACTATGCTTTGTTGCTGGCAATTTGGACCCAGCTGCCTGGGGCTGGGACTTAATGTAAGTGAAGCATTCCAACACGGGAGTTAAGATGCTGGTTCAAATTATGATACGGCCCCTAATTGCCTGTGTGTTACTGGGAAAAGTATCCATTTCCTTTGAGTTACTTTCTCTTCTTCCTTCGCAATCCTGACGCAGTGACCCCAGGATTGGCTCAGGTCAAACAGGAATGGGAAGGGGATTTGCAAAAGGGATGATGTTGTACCATGTGACCGTGTACCAATCAACTCCCAGTCTCAGCTGCAGCTATCCTATCCTCCCAGTGCCAAATGGAGGGCTGATGGGCTCAGGCCCCATAAGGGGCACAGGGATCCATGAGCCACAGCATCTTGCTGGCCCCATTGGTTAGGGACCTTGAGCTTCTGTGAAGCCTGTTTTAATTCTTTTGTTTCCCGCCACACAATCACACTGAGTCATTTTTGAAGAAAGTATCCCACTCACACAGGAATCTGCTTCTCTATTTTGATGTTAATTTTAGCATTACCTGGGTAGATTACAGGTTTCTGATCCCAAACAAATCCTCTTTAGAATGGAATTGAGGCAGCCCCCATGACTCACTTAATGGTTTAATATCTTGCATATGAACAGCTTTGCCAGTTGTCAGTGAACAGATTCTAGCAACAAAGGCTGCCAGGGTGTTCTTTCCTAATCATTTTCTGAACGCAGTTGATCTGACAAATTTGCTTTCAAAAATTGCCATGAAAATGGCGTTTGTCAGCGCTACTGTGTGTTATGAATCTGATGCAAGTGCTCTGCGGGAGTTCGGGGAGCTTGATTTTTGCCCCCTTTCCCAAATCAACGCCTTTAAAATATCAACTCGTTCCACAAAACAGCGACCTGCCTCGTCATCACAGTGGCTGCTCACACTGCCTCAGAAGCAGGCATTTTTGTGGGTTTTTTTGTTTTGTTTTGTTTTGTTTTTTCTTTTCTCTTCCTTTAATGTCCAATCTGGCCTGCCTAAGGAGACACCCAAATGCCAGCGCAGTGAAGCGAATAATCGGCATTTACTACGGGCCTTTGCTGCCTTTTCCAAGCAGAAGGACACCGGAGTTGAATGGGGTGGGAGTCTCTCTGCTTGTGGCTCCGTGCAGTAGGCCTGCCAAGCATTACTATTCCAGCCCTTAAACCTGTGCCAGACTGTTAATGTCTTAATGCTTATTCAAGTGTCAGAGAGTGCTGGCAGATGTCAGAGAGAATAGGAGGCTGTCAATAAGGAAATTACTTACATTCACGGGGTGATGGCGGCAGTCTGTCAGGTAACGTTTGAGGAGATGTCAAGCTGAAAGGGAGGAAGCGGGGAAGAAAAGAGGGCGACAGCAAACAGCGCTGGGGGAGGGGCCCTCCTTTGAAAAGCTGTTTGGAGATATTTTCCTCTTCTTTTTATTTCTAGAGCTAAACTCTAGAAGCTTCAGTCACAGGTCACAAAATAAACAAGAAGGTGTTTTCTATCTCTGTGGTAGAATGAGAATGGGGTGCCAAGGGGGTCTTTTGTTTCTTGACATCAGTAAAATAATCTAAGTTCTGTTGAAGAAGTGGGCATCTGCCCCCCTGAAACACATATGGTTTTCCATGCTTTATGTATTTTATTCAATAGCTGCTCCATGTATCTATTGTATTGCAGGAGCAGTAACAAGCCTTATTGAGGTGCACAGGAGAATATAACGTTTTAAAGACACATTTGATGAGAGAAAAACAAAAACACCATCACCATCAACAACAGTAAGGATTGACCTCATTTAGAGGGAATATGACAATCCCCTTTGGGGTTAACACCGGCTTCCTGGAACTGTCTATTCTCAACATCCCACATCTCCAGCAGTAACATAGCTCCTTTTCACATATTAGAATTTCTCCTAGAAGGAACCAAGCAGAGGAAGTTGGACATTGCTTCGTTCTCAACCAGTCAAAGAAAAGTCAATGTGCTAACTAATAGGAATCCCAGGCCTAGAAGTACCCAGGAGCCCAGCAATCAGAGACAGGCCAAGTGTTCCCAGAGTTCCCGGAAGCTGCGGCAGAGCTGGCCTGATGCTGTGAAGACAGCCTTGGGGGTGAGATGAAGAGTGGAGCTGTACTGTAGACTTAACATAAACCAAGAGACCCCTGCCCAGCTTTCAGAGAGTCTCAGTGCACAGCCCCCTCCCTCCTCTCGTGTGGAGAGGCATAGAGTTAGTGTTCTGGGTAAGCAAGTGTTGATGTGGCCTACCTGCTGGTTGAGGTTTCCAGAACTCACCCCTCAATCGCAGTTAGCTCCAGCCATGGATGGAGGCTGTGGAGCTTTTGAAGAATCTCTCAAGCTTTATGAAGTGCTCTCCCTCAGGGCACACAAATGCACTGCAGCCAGGAAATCACAGCATGATGTCACCCTCCCAGACAGACACCTCCCAAGACCCTCACAGTTGGGGAAAGAGTCCATTTCTGTGATGATGGACTCACCTAGCTGCCTGCCTCCTTTTTTCCCCTCTAAGCCGAAGCTGCAAGTAACTGAGTTAAAACCCTGTGATCGGTTTTGAACTGTCTTTTGTCTCTGTAGCTGTAAGTTCCTCACCTATATCACACTGCTCTTAGACACCCAGGCAAGGCCCACCACACCGGCCTTCATCCATTGTAACTCAATGTTAAGTTTTGCTTAGGGCATGGCCCAATCTAGGATTTGTGTTGGAAGAAACACTTAAATACAAAGTACAGAAAAAAACCTGCCATAGTGGAAGTCTCCTGACAGAATCTGGGAGATGTGGGCAAAACCTTAACAAGGCACTAGATTCCCCAGTTGTAGTACTTTTCCACATTGTTTCCTCACTGTATGCCGTTCTTTTCACAGAATAGCTCCATTAAAAGGATAAAATCCATTGAACCAATATTTCTTACAATGGTAAAATCCTTAGTATTTCCAAAATACTTCCTGTATTTCCCTCATTCCTGATGTGTGATGTCATCATTCTAAGTCTTTCACCCAGTTTTCTGGTGGATGCTAGCCAGCAGCAACGGGAAAACCGACGGTAGTCATTAGCTATCATTTATCTAGTTCTGGAGTCCTGGAATGCCTTCGAGTGTTTATTGTCTTTGCAGTGACCTGGAGACACTCTACCAGCCCTGCTTTTCAGATGAGGATTGAGATTCTGAAATACTAAAGAATGTTAGAGGGGCCAAGATTAGTAATGCTAGTTCAAAGACCGTTATTTCAGGATTCACTGCTCCTTACTGGGCCGTGTACCTACTGAAATGCCTTTAAGATCTTAAGCCGTAGCATCCTTTCTAATTTCAATTTTTATCTTCTGTGGATGGGTGTTTTGCTTGCATGTATGTCTATGGACCCCTTGTATACCTGATCCCTATAGAAGCCAGAGGAAAAGATCATCTGATCCTCTGGAAATGGTGTTACAGGTGGTTGTGAGCCATCGGCTAGGCACTGAGAATTAAAGGGTCTTCCGGAAAAATCAGCCAGTGTTCTTAAACGCTGAGCCCTCACTACAGCCCCCAGTATATAAGATCTTATATCTTTGCTTCCAAGCACTCGTGAGTATGTATGAGTTTACGTGTACTTGTATAAAGGCCTACGTGTAGCGCTTCGATAGACTCTAAGTTCAAGGATCACAGAATCATGTCTATTTTCGCTAATATTAAGACTGTTGCATAACAGGATTATAATATATAATAGAGACGTGAGTCATGGAAGGACTCAATGGATAGATATATAGATGAACCTATCTGTCCGACTCTAAAATTTCAGAGTTTCAGGTTAAGTGCAAAACTGCTTTTGAAATTGAGCCCTAGGTGAGAGGAACTGAGGAATGCTATGTCCTTCCTCTGCCGTGGGGGAGCTGCTCCTCCGCGCAGGCTGCTTGAGTTTGAATCCCAACCCACACCACTTTTAGCTGTTTGAACATGTGCCGTAACTTCTCCATGCCTCCATTTCTTCATCTTCAAAACAGAATTAACAGTGAACTTCGCCTCCGACAGTTGTGTGGGTTGGCAGCATGTTCCTTCCATCTCTCAGAATACTGCATGGGAGCTCAGGCTGCCTTGCCCATATGTTGGGCCTTACCGGTCTGAGGAGGAGTGGGTGTTCCTGGTTACTCTCCTTACTGGGCTTACTGAACATCTCCAAACCCTGTCCTGCTCCTGCTGGTACAGCAACCTGAAGATGTGTCTGTCATAAAGAATTTTTTAGGCCATCTCACTTACAGAAACAAAACACTGCAAATCAGTATGTCGTGATATCTGTACTTTTTTTTTTTTTAACTCTCAGTGTTCAGAAAAGGAAATAGTCAGCAAGGATGAATTGTTTTTTGAACACCAAGCATGTATTATTAATATTCCCTTAACTGTTAAGCTCTCTTCTACTGGGCCACATTGCCTGCAGCCATTATTAATAATTGTGACATGAGACAGGGCTTAAGGCCAGGCTCGCATCATCTCGGGGTTCATCAAGGCTCTGAAAACTATTGGGCTTCACTTGTCTTGTTCGCTCAGCTAGAAAACTGAGGTGACATTAGTTATATTCATAACTGTTAAGTGAGATAGATGTGAATGCCAAACAGCCCAGGCAGGTCACAGACACTTAGTGCAGGGTTACTGGGACATTTACTCCACTGTACTCCTCTCCGCAGTGTCCTGACCAGGCCAGGACCAACACTCTTCTGTCCTTTGTGCCATCTCTACTTTCCTCTCTAGTGTTTCTCCATCCCTCTGGGGACCAGAGTCCTTAGCGACCTTTCTCTTCCTTCACATTTCCCGTGAATCCCCTAGACTTGGGTAACGAAAGCAAAAGAACAGGGAAATGAGGCAGCTGGCTGAAACATCTGACTGGAAATTTGTCTCTGCTCATGCTCCTGACTAGCTTTGGTTTCTACCGAGCTTAGCTAGGGTTTATTTTGACCTTTCTTGGTTTCCTTTGCTCATTTCCAGGCTTGTGGTCTTCCTCTGCCTCGTCCCTGATGCCTCTGTCATAATTGCAGAAGTATTAGAGCTATTTTCAGTGGACACTTTCAAAAATCTGGCACACTTGTATTATTTGTCACCAATGAAAGCTATGATGCATTCAAATTAGATGCCACCTCTCCTCTTCCAATTAAGGGGCTGATATAAAACTTGGCAAGGTCACGAAGACCCAAGGCACACATGTAGTAGGTATCGCACTGGCAAGAGTTATAGCACAAGTCCCATGCTTTTTTCCTAGAGTACACACACACACACACACACACACACACACACACACACACACACACACACACAAGACAAGGCACGATCTAGAGTGCAGTAGATGCTGAGAAACCAATGAGTCAATCCCAATGACTTTTGATTTTATTGATTTATCTGTGAAGAATTCTTTTTCTTTTCTGACGTAGGATTTCTCTCCCCTCACAGTCTCTTGTACGGTCAAATAGATGCTGCAGAAGAGAAAGAGTGAGCTTCACTTTGATACCATTACCTCAATGTGAGGGGAGCGCTAGCCTCAGAGGTCTTAAGCCATGCATGCGTGTAAACTATGAGCTGTTAGACAAAGCAAAACAACCAGAATCAGGGGAAATCAGAGTCATGCGAGGTTTTCTTCTGAACCATTTTTAAGCCTGGGTATGAGAAATAGGCAAAGTTTCACTTTCACTCTTAATGAAACCAGAAAGGAATATAATTAATTTCTGGGACCCTACAGCAGCAATAAGGGCTGTAAGAATAACTGGAATACTTTCTATCAAAAATTTAAATATATATATATTTCTAAGAACATCTAATAAGACTTTTAAAAATATTGGAAAATTTGAATCTGTGATATATTTACACAGTTAACAGGATAAAATGTGAAAAGATATCTTGTGAAAATTTCCCCTCTGTGTCTTCCTCTTCAGTCTTCTGCCTCTAGACAACCCATTTTCCAGTTCCTTGTTTACCTAACCAAGGTGTTTTTTTTTATGTTAAAACAAAAAAGTACAGATATCTGTTCCTGTCTCTCTGTCTCTCTCTGTCTCTGTCTCTCTGTCTCTGTCTCTCTCTGTCTCTGTCTCTCTGTCTCTGTCTCTGTCTCTGTCTCTGTCTCTCTCTCTCTTTCTCTCTCTCTCTCACATCTATTATAGAATACCATCCCCAATGTTTTGGTGTGAGCTTCCCTTATACCCGGAAGGTGTCTGTTGCTATGAACAACTCAGAATGTACTCATCAGTTCTATGCTAACGGACATTCAGCTAGTGTCCATTCCTTGCCCTTAGTGAATGGGTGAGTTTGCTCATGTGCTGTTTCCCAGCCAAGAGGAGCATGTGTGCTTCATGTTCCCTCCTGGAATTTCTGAACAGATATGTGCCTCAGTCGGCCACGGTGCCTACGCCAGCACTTCCAATGTAGGCAGCTTAGGTAGGAAGGTCAAGAGTTCCAGGTCATCCTGATCTACAGATAAGTTCCAGACTAGCTTGACCAGGACAGTGGGGTCCCGTCTAAAAACCAAAGAAGCAAAAAAGCAAAAAAGGGTCCTCCCTCCTTCACAACCCTTCCCAATACAGCAGAATTGGGCCAATCTCAGGAGTAAATAGTACATTTCAGATGTGCTATTTTGCTGTTATGAGCAAGAGTGAACATTTCTCTTCTATGTGAAAGCCATTCTGCTACAAAGGGTAGTTTCCACGCTTTACAGATTTCCTGTTGGGTTGTTGATGACTTTCACTTAGTTTGGGTTGTAAGCGGGTATGCTAGCTACTTCCTGAGTTGACCCAGACACAGGGTTTTTTAGGAGAAGGTAGCTATTCCTATCTCCTCATTTGAATTGGTTTGTGTCTGATCGTGACAAGTGTCAGTGACTCATACACTCATTTATTCTGTTGTAAGATTTGGCTCAAGTCGGGCTTGAACACACAGAAGCACAGCCATCCAAAGTCCTAGCACCTTTCCTCCTTATGATTGGAAGTAAACAACCATAATGAGGCGAACCCTCAGTTGGTCTCTGCCTTAAGCCCGTTAACTTCATAGCATGCCATTTGGTAAAAAAAGAAAAAGCCAGAACATGAACAGAGGTTGACATCTGTACATATGCTGAAATTCATGTCTTATTGAGAAGTAGTCTGGCCTTCTGCTTGCCACTGAGAATGCAGAACTCTATAGATGATTCTAAGTGAAGCCACAGTTGAAAACCCCTGGCCTGGCCATACCTTAGAGAAAGTGAGGAAGCCACAGAACGTCTGCAAAGGGAAGTGGTCATGGAAAGTTCTAGTATGAGCTACGTAATATTGACTTTAAAGCATTCTCACCACAATGTTCAAGTTAATGGCAATAAAACTGAAGAGCTACACTCAGATTTACAGGCATTATAGAGGTTGGATGAACAAAAAATCACAGAAAAATATTAGGCAAATACAGAAAATGGTGCTTTCTCCCAGAAAAAATGTCTAGTTTCTTGAAGAAGCATAAACTATTCTCAGGGATACTTTTGAGAATCATTTAGGAAATTTAAATATGTGGTAGAAATTAGATGATCGGGGAGATTATCAGATATTCTTCAGGGATAATATACTGTGATTTATGTATAATAACACACATATTTTAGGAGATGCAAACACAAGTCCTTTAAGGGTGTTTATACTTTTCAAATAGTTAAATAGTTCTTCAACAACACAGAATGAAATCATATGGACTAGAAAGATACACAGACATGCTTGTTTTTCTTTTCTTTTATTCTCTTTTCTATTTTGTGTTGTCTTTGGATAAGACCTTGCTCTATAGCCCAGGCCACCAGCTTGAACTCACAGTAATCTCTTGCCTCAGTGCCTCAGCCTCCCAAGTGCTGAGGTTAAAAGTGTTCATTATCATGGCTGGCTAGTCACATGTTTTGTGTGTGTGTGTGTGTGTGTGTGTGTGTGTGTGTGTGTGTGTGTGTGAGAGAGAGAGAGAGAGAGAGAGAGAGAGAGAGAGAGAGAGAGAGAGAGAGAGTTTCTTTTCAAGATAGGCTCAGTTTCTCAGGTGTGGCCCCAAACTCTTTATGTAGCCAAGGCTAGCCTTGAACTCCTGATCCTCCTGTACCCTGCTCCTAAGTGCTGGGCTCTCCTAGCTTTTAAAGGACTCTGGGAGAGGCTGTGATGTGAGGCATCATAGAGGCTGCTGAATAGTTGAGATAATTATGTTTAATTAACTAC
This sequence comes from Acomys russatus, assembly GCF_903995435.1. Taxonomy (NCBI): domain Eukaryota; kingdom Metazoa; phylum Chordata; class Mammalia; order Rodentia; family Muridae; genus Acomys; species Acomys russatus. Next base: position 22,224,559 of record NC_067164.1, on the reverse strand, counting down.
CATTTATTGAGTTCCACTTTCCAGAGTTTGTGCTAAAGACTTTGGATGCATCATTTAACTTCATTTTTAAAACAAGCATTGGTTTAGCCTTAGACATGGGGGGTGGCGGAGGGGGAGAGTCTTAGACATGACGCTTGGCATGAATGGGAGTCTGTTCGAGTCCATGGAAACTATTCCATATGATTTCCTTCTGTGTTGGGGGTTGATGCAGGCTCTTCCTCTTTCTATGCTGGGTAATCTTGATAATTTTGCAACAGCGTCTGCCCCAAACTTCATAACCACTGTGAGGGAGTGGAAAACCCACTGTCTTTGTTTTGCTTGTGTTATAGCACTCGTTTGAAAGTCAGCCAATGCGTGTGTGTCCGTTCTGTAAACTCTGCTTGTGAGACAAAAAGGCGTGGTCTTTGGAGTAAGGTCCGATTGGGTCATGTCTCGGCTCTGCCAATTGTTAGGTGTTTGTACTTATTCAAAGAAGTAAAACCTCCCTCACCTTCGGTTTCCATGTTGATGATGATGGAAATAATACAAAGTGCTGTGCATAATTGTTAAAAGATTAAGAACATATTAGGAAACCATGCAACAAAAATGTTCATAAATGGCAACTGTGTCCCCTACTTTACTTTAAATTTAACCCTGATGATCCCCCAAAAACTGTAGCTTACACAGAAAAAAAATCCTTGTGTTAAAGTGATCATAATGCCAACTTGACACTTGGGATTATGACATCAAATTCCTAAGCTCTACTATAGAACTCAACTGGGGTGCAGGAAGTTGTGTTAGTGTTGACTGTTGTGGTTTCTTAGTGTATGCCAGCTATTTAAAGATTTTATGTAGGAACTGAAGAATAACGTATTGTCAGTAGATTTCTGTAGGCAGGCAAAGAAGGAGAACACTGGCTGCTCCTGCAGAGTACCTGAGCCCAGTTCCCAGCACCCATATGGTGGCTCATGACTGCCGCAACTCCAGTTCCATGAGTCTGATGCTCTCCTTTGTCATCTCAGGGTACCTGCACACACACACGCATGCGCGCACACACACACACACACACACACACACACACACACACACACACAAATGAAAAATAAAAATCAAAGGCAGAAACAACAGTTACAAAACTCTATCTGGGGGCTCTGAAAGTTCATCCTGTATTTGGAGAACTGTACAAAGGAAGGCATTGGAAGAGGAAAACGTAGGCAAGCTTGTTCCTGCACAGGTAAATAATCCACTTATTCAGGTTATTATGTATAGAAAATGTAAACACTAGATACACCTGAGGATTTAGATTGCTTAAACATAGCAAGCCATTATCCACTGTGAAGCAAAGGACCAACCCCCTTTCCTGTCACACCAGACATGGGAGACATTCTGACCTTGAAGTAAGTCACGTGTGTGTCTGTTGCTGAGGGCAGGTAGTCATCGTCACATGGGTTGATGTGTCTCTCATCTCAAAACGCAATGGGGCCAGAAGTGGCAGGGGGAAGAGGACACTCTTCCTGAGGAAAGAGGAGAGGCCAGAGCTTCCATCTCGGCATAGGCATTGAGGTCCATGAGGCTGTGAGCTTTCAAGAAAGGAGCACGGTCAGAAAGGAGAAAGTGATAGGAAGTACTGCCAGCAAAGAGGCGAGAAATCCTCTAACACAAACAGTGAAACTGTCAGACTGCCTTCTAAACAGGGGTCACCCCACACCCCTCTTTAGAGCCAGATCATCCTCACACACAGGGCTTAAAAACAGAAACAGATCTCACCTCAGCTTGGGTAGCACACCTCTTAACACATGAGCACAGAGCAAAGGCAAAGGCTTACAAAGTGTCTCTTTGAACCAGCAGTATAGTCTGGCCCCGGATACCTCTAGCCTGACTGAAGCCAACGCCTGATCTATGGTCCATTTGATCTATAATTACTTCAGGCTTATGGATAGGTTGGTTGAGAAGAGAGGAACTATTCAGGGAAAGTGAATTTAGGGCTTGAACATAATCCACAAAAAAGCAGTAATATTTTCATACATGTTTACTAATTAAACATTGAGTACCTATTATATACCAAGGATTGTTATGGCATCCTGACAAAGTACAGACAAGGTCATTGCTGTGCCTGTGCCTTTTCTAATTACCCTCTGTCCTCTTTCCTCTGTCCCAGGCTTGCCTTGCTTTGTGTGTGTGTGTGTGCATATGTGTATGCATGTATGTGTTGCATGTGTGCGCATACGTGCATATGTGTGTGCATGCACGTGTACGTGCAAGTGCATGTGTGTGTGCGTGTATGTATGTGTACATGTGCGCGCGCGCGCGCGTGTGTGTGTGTGTGTGTGTGTGTGTGTGTGTGTGTGTGTGTGTGTGTGTGTCCTTGAATGACTGATCCTCCTTGGGTCCAGTTTGTGAGCACTGGGGATGAAATCAAGAGCTTTCTACATGCTAGCCGAGCACTCTGCCAGCAGGTGTACATCTCCACACCAAGATTTTTACTCAGTTTAGTTCTAATAGAAGATACAAAAATAGACATGTAATTTTAGAGAGACTTATCCTCTAGAGAGCCTAATGTGCTTTTCATACTTAAAAATGAGGCAGGATGGCCCCATCCTGACAGAACTTCCTGCCAACCCTTCTTGTGGTTCAGGTCTGGAAGGCAAGCTGACTTCCTGGGCTTCTCTGAGAACAGGCCCATGGTGAGTACATCTCTGTCCCCGGAGTGGGCATCTCTGCAAGAACTGCTTATATAGACCTCTGATGTCACCTGCCTTGCCATCCTGGGTGGCCACCTTCTCTATTCTGTCCCCAATATTTTTTGCTAATGTCCTCTCCAGGGTCTGGCCTACAGAAAGGTTTGGTTTTGTTTCATTTAGCAATGCCTGGAATTTAGGAGATCAACCACTCCTTTTTACCCAGATCTGAAGATTTGTCTTAGTGCCAGGGAGGAGGCCTAGTAGGTAAAGGCACCTGCTCTAAGCCTGACAACCACAGTTGATCCTCAGAGCTCATAGAAGGAAAGAACTCCCACCAAGTGTCCTGTGACCTCCACACGAGCACCGTGGCACATGCGACCCCCCACCCCATAACATTTTTTTTAATGGTTTTGTTTTTTAAGTATGAAATTCAGTAGTAAAGCCTGACTGGTCCCAGACCATGCGGGACAGTTGTTTACCTGACTGACATGCGAATGCAGTGAATATAAAGGGTTAATGTCACATTATGCTATCTGTCACAGAAATTGAGTCTTCACTCTGTTTTAAGCAGACCTGAAGCAGGGGTGATGCCATGCCTTTTGTACACTAAAGCCTGACTCACCTGCTGTGTTGTAGATCCCAGCTGTTACATTACCATCCCAGAAAAAAAAAAAAAACAAAAAAACAAAAAACAAAAAAAAACGCCCCACCTCTGTCAGGCATTCTACAAGGCTAGTTAACTGACTAGAGGCCAGTGATGTGGGGAGTAGGAATGCTGCAGGTCAGTAGCCAACTTACCTTGAGTTATCTTAGTTCCTTAATGACTACTTATTACCCACCTCTGTATGTGACCGATGTCCTTGCAGCTATTACGTAAATTATTCTGGACAGACTCCTTAGCCTCCAGCAACCAAAAGCTAAGTGCGTCATCAGATAGCATTAAGGCCTACAGTAGTTTCTCTGCTCTAATGTCTTTTAAGAGTGTTTATGAATTACTTTGTTCGGAGACTATAAAAACATCACTGAACTGTTAACACATCGGAAGACTGTATTTGAATCATGTTTTCCTGGGCCATCGTCACTTATATTTGGCTCCAAGATATATTGTCAAACCCTCTGAGGGAAGAGCTGTGGTTTTGTTTCTGTTTTTTGTTATTTGGCCCTGTCAGGGCTGTAAGAAAAAGGCACACCAGATTCCTAGGAACAGATTAGGAATATCAGGACATTAGTGTAACTACACAAAAAATGGACTTGGAGACAGGCTGTGCCCATACTCTCTGACGCCAGTGGGACTGGAGCAAGGCTGCCCCTCCTGGGCCTTCTCATGCCACTTGGGTGTTACAGATCTCTTATGTTTAGTCTAACAAAAATGGAGAACAAGGTTTTGAGAAAGGATTGCATAGCTTGGTTGGCAAAGTGCTTCCCTGGCAGGTTGAGAACCTTGGGCTACATAAACTGGGCACGGTGGCACACACCTGCAAGTCTAGCACTGGGGAGGTGGAGGCAGGAGGATTAGACATTTATCATCAAGGTATGTATTGAATTCAAAGCCAGCCTGAGCTATATGAGACAAAACAAACAAGCAAGCAAGCAGGCAAACAAACAAAGGCATACACAAACAAACAAACAAACAAACAAAAACCGTTCTTCACACAAAGCAGCATTTTCAAGCTGCAGTCTTTAGCCTCACATAGAACCCTTTAGAGTCTGAAACAATAGCTTCCCTGAGCCGGTTGGTTGTGTTTTGTTCTAATCTGACCAGAGTCCTTCTGAAGAAATACAGTCAAAGGCTCCGCAGGTGGGTAAGGCAAGCAGCCTTCCCTTGCTCTCACTGGTCCTCCTCCTGCTTTGCACTGCTTTTCCTCAGAGCTCTGGAGAACAAGTTCTGCAAGCCTCTGTGCAAATGCCCATTGCTATGGTCTCTCCCCCCCCCCCCCCCACAAAGCATTGCTGCTCAGTGGACCAGACATTTCTCCTTCCTAAGACGCAGATGACGACGCCAAGATTGGAAGTGAAACATTGTTTCGTTGTTGTGTGGTTCATGTGTGTTTGTGTGATTGGGGGGTGAGGGAGACAAGGTACACAACCTCAGGTGTATTTCCTTGCCTTCTGCCTCATTTGAGACAGGGTCTCTTTTGCCCCAGTACACTAAGCTGACTGGCCTGAGAGCTACTGGCGCCTCCTCTGTCTCCACCTCCCATCTCTCCACTGGAGCAGTGGGATTACAGGCGTGAGTTACCCTGTCATGCATTACTGGGGTTCTGGGGATCCCAAACACAGGTCTTTGTGCTTGTGAGGCAAATGCTTTACCCACTGAGCCACCTCCATAGCCTGGTTCCCACAGACGAGGGTGGACCGAGTCGGGGACAGAAAGATAGAGAGATGGCGGTAGAAGAGTCAAAGAGACACATATAGAGGAGGAACACTTTTCCTGTAATGGCTTTGTTCCTCGTTTGTCGCACTATGATCCACTTCACAGGGTTAGTTTGGCAATGTTTTGTTTTCTTGTGTACTCTGAATCAAAAGGTTACAATTATCTTTAAAGTGAGAGGGGCTAGGGCTAACCGAACAATATCTATTTAGAGATGTTTTCAAAACACTGTGTCCTAGTTCAACTATTTTGGAGGAAAACGGCACTTGTTAATATCTGAGCTTATGACCTGTAACAGCTGCTGTTTGACTTTTTAACCTGTGTATTTAGGAAAAGAATTTGTTGTGAGTTTTTAAAAAACAACAACAACAGCAAACAATATAAGGCAAATGTTTTCTTCATCTGTGGGACTTTCTCAAGACTGGGATATTGTGTTTTGCCCTTTACCATGGCCATGAATTTTTTTGCTGTGAGAAGTGTTGAATTCCTACCACTGTAGAGGAGGCCTTGGGCGGCCTCAGATTTCTCCTTTAACACTTTGATGACCTCTTAAATCATTGAGCTGCGGTTGGCTTAGAACATTTGTCTTCTCGTTTCTCGGCACTCTTTTCCAGCTCTCATTCTGTGCCGGCCGTGCCCTTCCAGTTCATATCCTAACCCCAGCGCCTTTCCTTCTCTCTTGGAACAGATCTCCAGCAAATGCTCCGTTCCACTCTTAGCAAGCTGGATCCTCAGCCAACCTCCATTTTCTTCCCACTCCTGACCACTCTTTAGAGACAGCTAATTAAAGACAATTGTGTGGGTAATTGTAGATTCTAAAATTATCACCAGTTAATTCCAGGCCTTGGAAACATTAATCATATGCTAATGGTGTTACTGTGAGAAGTTTGACTTTAAAGCAGGATCCAGTCAAGAATCCAAGCCCATTCATGCGCTAACTGTGTGTCACAGTCCCATCATAGAGGAGGACCCATGCAACCACATAAAAATGTAAGAGATGGCTATTTTGATAAACTACACAAGAGCCATCATTTTCTTTAGTAAACTTATGCAGCATGTATCATCATTTCACACTGTGGAACCCAATACAATTACCTGAACTACTGATAGGCACTTATACTTTATAAATGTGACCAATCCATAAATAGAAATAAAAGATAACTTTATATCTTCATTAGTATATATTATGTTTAAGTAAGTATAGAAGTTTAAGGTTATGTCATATAGTTATACGGAAAAAATTCCAATTTTGATGATAAATTCTCTAATTTTTAAGGACTTAACAAAATTTTTAAAAGTGTCCACACAAATTATCATTGTAAGCACACTGTCAAATCTGCTAAGTCTTTCTTCATGATGATGAATTCTACAGATTAGGTTAAAGCCCCATTGGTCTCCATGCCTAGTTTCAGCTGGTCCCAGAGACAGAGATTCTCTTAGCCATCAGGAGAAATACAGATGAATTCTAAGATCTGTTCATGGAAGGTGTGAGTGAGTGTGTGTGTGTGTGTGTGTGTGTGTGAAATACACTTAACACTGTGTTCTTCCATAGCTAACAGTATGTAGCTATATTGTGCTGGAATGTTGGCTCAACTACTGAAATAATGCCTATCCACATGTCAGATTGACTATTTGGGTATTTTTACAGACTTAACTTCACAGAATCACCCAGAAGTCATTGCTTCAGAGAAGTTGTCCAATTGATTTAAAAGATGATGTAATCTTGAGATTGGACATGTGCCTCTTTGAAGGAGTGACTCCTTATGTATATACTTTCACCATATGCAGCAGATGCTCACTGAAGAAGCCTTTAGTCCACTGGAATTTCGTGAGATCTGACTAATAGACTAACCAGAAAAATGACTGCTTTACTAGTAAGGGTATTAAAGAGTTTATTCTTTTATTGACTTAAATGGCAAGTAAGACTATAAATTACCAATATTAGAAATGTTTGGCAAATTTCAATGTGTCAGCAAGATCTAGAAAGTTCTACTTTGTCATTTCATCAAGTGCCTTTAGTTTAGACTATCTGTCCTCAGCATTTGACAACAAACTTTACTTCTAGAATGTCAAGGTAGCCCCCCAGAGATGTCCCTGCAGGGACAATAATTAGCAAGTCAAATCAGGTGGTATTTGAAGTCCTGAGATATTTCCTGGTCTTGGACAAGTGTAACTTTGCTTGTTAGCCTTGGAGAGATCATTTATTCTCTCTGGGACTCCATTCCTTCTTCTCAGAAGTGCTTTGATTGGTGGCATGAGGATAGGAAAGATTAGAAAAGATAGTAATTAATATTCCTTCCAGCTCTAAAACTGTCTTATTCTATTATTCATTTCCCCCTTTCCTCCGTTTTACTCAGTGTTCTAGGACAGAGAGAAAATTAGCTAGAACTGAAGAGAGCTTCTAGAAAAATAAGGCAGCTTACTAAAAAAAGGCTGTACGTCTCTCAAATATAAAACTCTCTGGTCATCCTTAGCCACGTGGAGAGTTTGATGCAGTCTAGGACACATGAGGCCTTGTCTCAAAATAAAACAACATAGAACTATCTTATTCTTAATCCACTTGAAAATCAACTCATTCAGAAGAAAACAGACAAATCCTGCCAATACAGAAGTTACAAATAGAGAAATATGCCTGCTGTCCACCATAACAGCGTATACAATGAAGAACGTCCATCTAAATTCGTGCACAGTTATACTCCAGTTCAAAATGGTGAGTCGCTTTAATCAATCAAATGACCCACGTTTGTTGGGTGTTTTCTTTGTCAGTGCAGAAAAATATGCTATTGTGTGTTCATGATCAGCCAAAACACATGTTCTAGGACCTTGTGATCATGTCACGTTATGTGAGTTATAAAGTATCAACTTTTACTATAAGGAGAGACATTGCCTTGTGTCACATATAACTACTGTCTAAGAATAAGTACGAATTAGCCAGTGAAATGATAATACCTATTAAAGGAAAAAAAGTAGCATCACCTTTCATCAGTTGTTGTCTATCGTAATTTTTAGAATTTGTACCTATCCTTAAAGGAACTGAAAAACTATCATACGCATGGTGGAATTCCCCATGCAGTTGTTCCACTCTTTGGGAACATTAGGGTCTGTGAGATAAAGAGTGGCAGTGATAACAGCATGGGCAGGATATGTGAAAGTAACTCCCTGAAGGTATGTTTGTATCCAAGCCCTCCACATAGGAGTGGAGTCTCACTTAGCAGGTTGGATGTAATCTGTTCACTGATCCCAGGAAATGAAATTAGACCATCTCTCACAGGCTCAGTGTTCTCCCTAAGGCAATCTAGTACTTGTGAGAGAACTTTGCAAAGTGACAAATGTTGGTGATTGTTGTGATGTTCATTCCAAGGCTAACTTGGTCATTTGTCCCATCACCGACAAAAGCAGCAGGGCTCATTTTCAGAGTTCATCGAAGAACTGATGACCCTGGGCCAGGGAGTTAGGATCATAAGTGAATATCATTTTAGATCCGGCCTTCCTTGACCTTCTTACCATGCTCCAGGGATGTTGAATATTCGGAGCCCACCCCAACCCCGACCTTTGCATTTCTATGGAATTTGAGCATGGCCATGTTCTAAGCCAGATTGGTCATGGGCAGGCTTCCCTTAGGTCAAAGCAGGAAGAGGGCACGAAACCAGAGCACTCCAAGCAACCTCCCTTCCCCTTCTGCTGTAGGCCTTCAGAGAACAAGGAAAGGGAAGTCATGGAAAGCAACACTGAAGAACAAGGAAGGAAATAGGGATTTTCTGTAAGGTCTGGAGACAAGCTAGTCTCATTGTCCTAAGCCCCTGGCACAGTAACCTCATCTTTCCCTTGCAGCTGAATAGGAATGAGAGTTCAAAGGCAGAGGGCCCCAGGAGTGAGCCTTGTGCTCTCCGGTCCCCTGGCCAAACAACTGCAGTGCTTCCTCCTTTGTGGTTGTGTAGTGGGGAGGGGGTGGGTGTTACATTTTCTTCCTCTCTTTAAAATGCCTTTGTTGTAAAATAGAACTTTCCTTTTTCTAACAGGGAGTGGTTACTAAAGTAATGCTTTAAGTATTAGAGGCTTTCTTTTTCTTCTTCTTCTTCTTCTTCTTCTTCTTCTTCTTCTTCTTCTTCTTCTTCTTCTTCTTACTTTTTACCTGTCAGAAGAAAACTTACTGCATTTGTATGTCACTGAGATACTGTTTTTGGATATACTGCAGGTTAGCAGGCTACGATGTGATATTCAGAACTATTGGGTGCAGTTTATCGATGCTTTGTCTGCTCACTCTTCATGTTGCAGGAAATTCTCACAGTCTTCCGTCAATGCATAAGACAGGCCATGTAAACCATTCCTGCCAAGAGTGGGTTTGCCTTCCTTGGTTCTGAAAGCCAGACAATAGGGAATCGGTGGTGTCCAGGCCAACTGATGACTAGTAATGTGACCTGTGCCTTTGTTTCTTTTCATTTACAAATGGGACCTCAGGTTTCATACCTTCAGCTGCCCGCATCTGCGTCCATATTCCAGAGTGGTGGAGAGAAAAGATCAGTGAGGAAATGTAAAAAACATTCTGAGGAGTCACATGGACATCTCATAAAGCTCTTAGAGCTCCGTAACAACACACAGCATCAGAAGGTGCTACACAAACCACCAGGGGAGAACAGTTATTCCCAATACTAATTATATAAGACAAATTATGTCACCAACATATACTAACATGCTTACAGCCACCTGTAATTCCACCTCCCGGGCATCCAGTACTGTCTTCTGGCCTCGTGTATACATACTCACACATAGACGCATATGCCCACATTCAAAAATAAAGTAAATCTAAAAAAAGAAAGAAAGAAAACTAAAAACATGTACGTCTGGGTGAGCAGGATGGTTCAGCAGGTAGAAGCTCTTGCTAGGTAAACCTGACACTTGTGGTCCATCCGTGGAACCCAGAATAGAAAAACAGAACCGACTTCCAAAAGCTCTCACACACATTTTGTACACACGCACACCCCCCACACACACACATACACACAAACACACATCAGTAATAAAACAAAGTGAATTATTTTAAAAACACAGGCTGACCAGGAGAGAAAGCACAATGAGAAAGAGTGCACAGTGACACTTAAGTAAACATAGTCATGTGATACCTAAAGCAATAGCGTCCCTGCTCACAAAAGGTGGGTTGGAAAATCCATTGAGTAGGGCATGATCTAAGTGGGGACTTTTCTTTGGAAATGAAGGCAGCTGAAAAGGAAAGAAGTCGGACTTGGACTGTTCATGATGATCCTTGCACCTCTTTTGTGTGCCTGAAGCACAGGAGGCTTAGGAAAAGCAACCCTTCCTCACACAGAACTGTAGCCTGGGTCACTACTCTTTAGCGCTGGAATGAGAATGGGGGCTAGTCTGTGGGGCTTTACTAGCCTCAACTTGATGGCTACTGTTGAGCTTACTAATATTTACATTTTTTACTATACTAAGTGTGTGTGTGTGTGTGTGTGTGTGTGTGTGTGTGTGTGTGTGTGTGTGTGTTTGTAAATTGAAGGATTCAGTTCTCTCCTTTCACCACGTGAGTCCTCAGGCTAGAAAGTCAGGTGGTCAAGTTTGGTAGCAAACTGCCAAGTCATATTTCCTGCCCTCCAACATTTTTTATGTGGATACAAGTTGAGCCAATGGAGCCAAAAGAACAGGAAGAAATTCCAAGGTGTACAAAATGCAAGACATAATTGGAACCGAAATTTATCTACTGTGTGCTTACCATGTGCTAGACACCCAGCCACCCTCCCTCCTTCCCTCCCTCCCTCCCTCCCTCCCATGTGTTTATTAAGCCAGCATATACTTAATCAGCTTATGTGTTGGTCACTGTCCTTTCAGAGGAAACTGGGAAGGTAGATAGCGAGATCTGTTTCCATGGAGCTCACATTTAATCAAGTGAGGGGAGAGATTCAGTAATAAGTAAAATATTCAGTGTAACAAATGGTGGCAAGACTTTATACAGGAGACAGTAAGAAAAAGAGGAGGCGGGCCATCAAGAGGAGGGGGTCTCAACCGTAAGTGAGATCAAGAAAGGTGAAGGCTCAGGCACAGTTGCAAGGCCTACAGTGCTGTTCTCCATCTGAACTGACTCTCCTCCATGGCAAAGAGACACCAGAGTTTAGCCAAAGGCTCAGATTTTTTAGAATAAATTGCTGGGCCTAGGGAGACCAGTCTGTGGAAGGGTGTGATAGAATAGAGAGGCAGAAGGAGGTATGGGTGAGACAGGGAATCAGCCAAGAGCACTCAGTGAGCGTTAGGTTCAAGGTGGCTCCTTCCATCCCAGGAAGCAAAGGCAGGGATCTTCTAGAAGGACAGTGTTCCTCCATCTTAACAATGCAGATTGCAGCCCCACAGGTCTAACAGTGTTCATGTACGAACTGGAGCTCACAAAACCCTACTTTTTTTTTTTTTTTTTTTTTAGCTTAGCGTCACAGCTGTAAAGTCTCCAGATCTTTCTTGTACATTTCCTGCCACTTCTTCCCTTTCCTATCATTTCTACAAGAGTTTTGAGTTCTTAGCCCCCCTCCCCCGCTTTTTTCTAAAATAGTTATCAGGTATCCAAGTATGTGGTTACAATAATATAGCCTTCACTGAGGACTAGCCTTACATATCAGAGTAGGTTCCTTTCCTGCGTGAAGGTTCCATCCAACACCTGTAATTTTACATCTCGATTGAGTGGCTGTTTACTTAGTTAGCGTTTGCCCTCCACTAGCCAGTAAGCTACCAGTGTGCCCGCGGCGTTTTGCACAATTCCTAGCACTCAGCAAGTGGTTGGTGGTTCCTTTCAGATCTCCTCCGAAAAGTTACATGGAGAAGTAACCTTCCGCTCATAATTATGATAATAGATACTGTACAACGAGTCGAGCCGGTATTTACAGGTAGAGCACCCAGGCAAATGAATACACACTCGGGGACACATGACTGCACAAACAGCCGCGGGCAGCGGCATGAAGGAGGAAACGCACGAAGGAGTGGGCCCAGCCCTGGCTGCCGAGACCCGCTGCGCCAGCAAGCCAGCCTCCTTGGCGTGGGCGAGCACGGCCGCAGCAGCGTCAGGGGAGTCCCAACCCGCGGGGACCCAGGCAGGTTTCAGGAGCGCCCACTGCAGGACGGCGTGGGTGGGGACCGACGTCACGATTGGCTAGCGCGGGGAGGGGCGTGGCCGGCGAGGAGGCGTGGCCAGCAGGGACAGGAGGCGGGTACTCAGGAGCAAGGGGGTGTGCGCATCGGTGGCGGCGGCAGGAGTTCCAGTATAAACAAGGACCCCGACTGGATCGGCGGGTTTTTCTTTTCTTCCTGCCTTCGGCCCTTCCCGGTCCTGCGCTCGCCTTTGGGGGCGCCGCCGTGCAGCAGCCAGGAGGCGGAGGCGCAGGGCGGCGTGCGGGTAGGTGCTCCGGGGACCTCACGGCGGGATGGCGGGAGCCCCGGGGCTGCGCGGGCTCTGCTCCCAGGCCGGGACTGAGCCTGCTTGCTGCCCAGTTCGCTCCGGCGCGGCGCGAGGTCTCCGGCTAGCGAATGTCCGGGTCCTTGGAGTTCCCGCGCCCGCTGCTTTCCTACCCTGGGCTGCCACACTCCCAACAGGTGCGGGGCTCAGCTCCGGGGATTTGTGGATACCGTGGTGCTTGCTATGCCTCGATGCCCCTCACTGCCCAGCCAGGCCTTCTATTTGGAGATCTTGTTAGATCTTGAGGGTTTGTCTGAGTTGGAGTCTCATTCATGCGTTTTGCTTTCCCCCTAAGCTTTCTGTACACGCCTAGGTTGTTTCCATATACTTTTTGGCTAGTTTCCTGGGGTGCTTGTGAGTGTTCGGGCTGTTGTTTATTTTTGTTGCAGTTTCCTTATAATCTAAGGTCTGACTCTTAGGATCAGACAGGGAAACAGAAGTCTTGTGTTCCCCCGGCTCTTAAGCAAACTTGAACGAGTAGCCTGGTTTTTGGTGTGTTTGTTTTGTTTTGTTCTTAGGCCAGGTGAGTTAGTTGCCTTCACACCCGTCTGGGTGATAGTAACGTGGCTTGGGGTGCCTGGAAACCTCCTGCGCTGAGCCGCTTGAGGGAGGCTCCTAGTTATAGGAGAGCCCTGGACACAACTTCAGGACTGGAAAAGAGAAAAGGGCAAACGGAGAAACTGTGTGTGTGTGTGTGTGTGTGTGTGTGTGTGTGTGTGTGTGTGTGTGTGATGTGACTACTGCCTGCCACCTTACCCCATCCAAATTGGTGCAGTTCAGGCAAAGCACCGTGGCTAAGCCCACACTGACTGTGCAGGGAGATGGGGGTGGAGCTGTGTGGTAAACAGCGCAAGGAGAGCGTTTAGGCTGCAGTTTTCTCTGGTGGATGTAAATGTGACACTCTGCAGATGAATTCGAGGCGTATGGTGTATATGGATAAATACGCACGCATACTTGTGTATGTATGTTTGGGCGAACGCGTCTCCAGGGAGTCCTTCGTCAGCAGCGCCATGTGACAATGGTCAGGAACTGCTGGTGTGCGTAGATCTATATTTAGCCCTGATGGTGTCTCACTGGGAGGACGGGGCTCAAGCTGGGAGGATAAAGGGGGGAAGAATCGGAATGGGGAGGGGTGGTCATCGAGCTCTTGACTGATGTCTGGTACAGTCAGACTCAGATGGGTGAATAATTACTCTTTCCTCATGAGCACAGTAGCTGGAGCGTGGCGTGTGATGACTGTGCCTTAATTTGAGCGTAGTTGTGACCCGGTGGTCAGCCTATGAAAAGAGGATTAAACAGGAGATTTAAAAAAACGAAGATCAAAAGGGTAGATCGTGTGTGTAGGTGATGAAAATTTGAGAGGAAATAACTGGTAATATGACATTCAAAGTACGTGGAGAATTGATTTCTTAAAAAAAGCAAAAACAGTTTTGGCTGCTGGGGATGTACAGAAGAAAATGACAGCCAGTTAAACACTATTTATTCACTAATGACAGTTTTGTTTGGGGCAGGGAGCAGTGCTTGATTCTCCGGGGAACCAGGGCACTTTTCAAGCTTCAGAACCAGCCCAGGTTGCCTTTTCCCTTTCCAGCAGACTTGCTGGCAAGTGCAGTCACATCAGCCTCTGGTGAGCAAGTCGCTTCCTGGGCTTCCTGTGTCAGTCAATCCTTTGTTTTCCTAGAGGTGCCAGCCCTTCTGGCTACTGAGAACACTGGCCTTGTACTTGGGGGCATGTTCGATTCTTAGTTATTTCAACCTCTCTCCACGTCATGTACTGCTTACTCTATACATTGTGTCTGTGCTGCCACACTTCCTACCTGGCATTGTGGAAGGAATGATAATCACGAGACTGTTTTCTGCATTGTCTTGTCCCTAACCTCAGCATCTAATATATTCTTAAGTATATAATATAGCTATATATATAGTTTTTTATATATAGTTAAGTATATAGTGTATATAGGTAAATATTGTTAAGTGTTCATTGTTTATCATAATATTCCTTATGCTGTTATTAACATCCTGTAATCTAACACTAACCTCGCTGTTCAATAGAGTACAATAGGCCAAACTGAACCAGTTAAATACCACTCATAAAGGAAGGAGAATATTAAGAAAGCAGAGAGGATGATGGGGTCAGGGGGCCTATGCAGGCTAGGTAGGGTCCCTCGTATATAGTACAGAAAACCATGGGACCACCCTGTTCAGTCTCCCAAGGCTACCTAGAGGAATTGAACTTGGAGTGTTTGGATGACCTCCAAGGAGAACACTTGGAAGGAGACAGAGGAAGGAAGAAGCTCAGCCTTGCCTGAAAGGAGAGCCGGGAATCCCAAGCAAGGGCTGAAGAGAATCTAAATTCTGATGGCACAAATAATTAAGGAATAAATGAGCAAGTTTTAAAGAGATTTTGTGAAGTCTTTCCATTGGCTGATTGTGCTGTCCAGATGGGGCGTGCTAGTAATTGAATTTAAGTATTATCTTTCTCCGCTCCTTTCATTTTTCCACAGCTATATAGCTATATATAGCTGTTCATCTTTCTATTGGTTCATCAGTTAAACCTACAACGATTAGCTATGTGCAGGCATTGCTTATTCTAAGATAACCACTGTAGCTTAGCAGACCTCTGCCCTGGAAATGAGTGTGGGCAGATGGGGAGCCCTAACAAGACCCCCTGCCTGCTTTATGTAGCTGTAATATGTGTGAAGTGGACAGAGGAAGCTGACGGAGATGGGCTATGGTACCTTTGTATTTCTGTCGCAGCTGCTTTAGTTTGTTGCAGTGTCCCTTCGTGGGCCAGGATGAAGTTAGCCTGTTACAGGTACAGGTGTTTTCTGAGCACATGGGAATGAGAAGAGATGAGCAACATTCTTTCTGTGGTGAACTTAGGCAGAAATTTAGTATTTTCTTGAATTATCTTTTCCTTTTTTTCTTCTTCGTTGTGAGAATATTTTTAAAATGTACTAATTATCACTAAAGTGGAGCCAGGAAAAAAAATCTGGCTTATTAACTCATCATTCTTGTCAATCAAAATGTCAATTTCTCTTATACTAATCAGTTTTCATATGTTTATGTATTTATTCTTTTCTCTTAAGGTAAATATATACCTAGAAATGATACAGTTGATTGAAATTATGGTAGGAAACCCTGATGTGAAAATTTGATACCAAAAGATTTGGTCATGTAAAAGGGAAAACACATTATAGATGATTAGCTTTTCCCAATTTCTCTAAAAGACAAAATGTCAAGCAAGAAAACCATAGTTTTTCAAGAACCACCAGCCAAAAAAGTTAAATTATCTCAGTTACCATGTTACATAATAAAATAGAGAGAAAAATAATCTTGACTTTTTACAAATGTCCTACCAGGCATCAAACCATTTCCCTCTGGAAGTGAATTGCACAGAGAAAAGTAAAGTATTTTAGTAAAAGTTACCCCCTGTGACACTTTATAACTTACCTTCAGCTCTATCTTTCATAATCTGTAGTGTGTCTGTGCTGTTTAATTATGACAGCTTCTAGCCACATGGAAATGCTGAAACCAAAACATGTTTAAGTTGAACAAAATGACTGGTTTCCCGGTTGTCTTTTTTTCTTTCTTTCTTTCTGTTCCTCTCTCGTGCTGGCATGAAACCTAGGGCTTTGTATATGCTGTGCAAGCACTGTGCCACCAAGCCACTTTCCAGCCCACTAGCCAGGGTGTAGTCACCACAGTCACTGCAGCCAGTGGTGACTGTCAGACATTGAAGAAGAGGTGACTCTTCCAGGATTCCAGCCTTTGCGGCAATGCTAGACCAGGTAATGATGATTTTGGATGTCAGTTTTATTATTCTCGGTGAAATAATTGATTCTTATCACGATGGGCATCTGAGACATCAGAGAATAGAGCTGATGGACATTGTCTGCTAGTTTGTGTCTTACTTGTACAGCACAGGCAGTGAGTGCCCCTTTCCCGAGTTCTGTCATAAGCTGGGATCTCCACAGTCTCCCCCAGGAGCATAGCTGGTAGTACTGGAAAGCCCCAGTTGTCAAAGACAGGGACCCAGGCGCCACCTGCTGGTAATCTTGAGAATTGCAAGGGCGTTGTTGAGGGTAAAGGCTTTTTAATGCATGTACTGGCTTCCTACAAGCTCTAGGAAGGTTTCCTGTGACACTCCAAACCTACTCAGAGTCGCCATGTACCAAAATGTCATTTTCTGCTTTAATAATTTGCTAGCATCATCCTGTGACAAAAGACCATAAATCTAATCTTTGTTTTCTTCCAGTTGAAAATTGTAGTTGCGTCAGAGTTCTTTTCCTTCACCAATTAGGAATTAGTTTAAAAAAATTAGAAGTAGCCTAAGAGCTGGTAAAGTAAAATAGTAAAATAATCACGGAACATCGCTATTCTTTTGTAGAGGGAAAATAGATTCAGTTCCCAGCACCCCAGCTGGCTCACAGGCACCTATAACTCCAGTTTCCAGGGGATCTGACACCCTCTTCTGGCCTCCTGAGGTACCCACCCCCATATATACATTAATAAAAATTTTTAAAAAATAAGTTATCTTCTTTCTCCTTTAACTATGAGACCTAGTAGAGCATTTGGGCTCAGTTCTACAACCTGCACATTGTAGAGTTGCTTCCATGTACTGTGCCTCTCTACTCTAGGCTGTTTTTTTGTTTGTTTGTTTGTTTGTTTGTTTTTGTTTTTTGTCGTCTCAACACAATGCCTCTTTTCTGAAGGTTAGTGCGGGGGCGAGAGGAGGGACAGCATGCCTGCAGTTTTCACAGGTGCTCTCTGAGGTCTCTGCTAAAAGGGCTTCTCAGTCTAAGAAAAGGAACGAGAAGACAAACGGCTCGGCCTATTCAAGCTTCAAACAAACTACGCTTTAGATAGGGTCAGCCACTTGCCTGGCTGTTCACCTGGGGGCTGATCCACAGTCACCTGGGTCTTCAGTCTGTCTGCCTTCCCAAGTCTGCTGTCACAGAAAGGAAGCTGTCAGTCTGGGATATTAGCTAGGAGGAAGTCAGGAACTTTTACCCAGTGCCTGCAGCCTCAACTCGACTCTAGGAAGAGTTGTTGGATGTGCAAAGTGCCAGGTTCCTTTGGAATCCAGACAGGAGTTGGGAGAAATTTGAACTCCAAGCATTAAATGAAGTCTCTTCTCACTAAACAGATACACTTTCAAGGTTCAACTGAGATAGGGGGAGGTCTCTGCCTACTTTTTTTTTTTTTTTTTTTTTTTTTTTTTTTTTTAATTGGGACACTTGTCTGGCATTTAGAGTGATGCCAAAACACTGTAGTGAGTACAGAGCCTCTGCCTCCTGTTATGACCCAGAGCAGGAAGTATTTCTCTCTGACCAGCACATTTCCTGTCTACTCTGGAGAGTGAAGAAGACGATGATGCGCTGTTCTAGGAAAGATTCGCAGAGCATCTGCCGCAGAAGTAAGGGATTCTTTGTGATGTAGCCCACGCCCATCTGCATCTCAACCTCTTTTCTCGCAGTTTGAGTTATCACCTGAAGCCACCTCACCCCCAGTGCACCTGCTTTGTCATAAATAATCCCCCGTGCAAAGGCAGTGGCTAATTTAGATGCAGTCTGCCACCGTGGCAGCTCTTCAGCTGGAGCTTGGGCAGCTCCGAGGCCATTAGGCATGCCTTTCAGATGTATTCGTCCTGTAAATCACCCACAGGCTGCTCCCTTGATTCAGGATCAGTGGCAGGCCGAACTTCTTCAGGGTCCTTGGAAGAACACGATCTATTTTGTGCCTAAATTAGCAGCTCCTATAAGATGTCTGACAGCTGAGCTCAGCTTTACCAAATCAATTTCAAGAAGGGACACTTGGCTTCCCTGCCTGGGTTGGGCATGTCCTGTTCCTGCTAGAAACTCTCCCAGCATAATTTGTAATCTGTGGGCTAATTCTGGTGGTCAGAATGGTACTTTTTTTTTCCCCCTTTAGCCTACTTTATTGTTTTATAAACGGAAAAAAAAATCTACTTCCTGTTGACTTACTATGTTTTTTACCTAGAGTTGATACCCTATCCGGGGCAGGGAGCCTATTTCAGGAAATTTCAGGAACTCTACCCCAAAGGCCTGTCATTCTTGTATTTTCTTTAAGGCAGTTGAATTGGTACTACACACACACACACACACACACACACACACACACACACACTTGATTTATAAGGAGCTGGTCCTGTGTTGGAGGAAGGTTACTCTCTTTCTTGGGAGTAGACACATCTGGCTCTGTACCTAGGACAGGTCCTGGACTGGACAGGAGCTCCATTAACGCACATGCAGACATGCTGGCCTAATTATCTTGGGACAGTGGCAGAGAGGTGTGACTTTTTTTTTTTTCTTTAAGATCTGTGCTATTAGCTGACTGGAACGTATCTTGAATTTGAAGCAACCAACATAGAAACGATGCTCTGTAGGGTAGAGTTACTTCCCAGCCTGCAACGTATGTTAACTAGTGGTTTGAATAGTCAAAAGGTTTTTCAAGTGTCTCATACAAGCCTCATTTTCAAGGGAATTAGCTCTTTTGACGTTTGATTTAGCTATAAAGTCAAGCCAGGATTTAACTGACTGCTGTCACATACTCTGACTTTGTGTCACACACACACACACACACACACAAACACACACGTCTCCATTTTTAAGTATATTGGACAAGATGGACTTTGTGTGTGTGTATACATACATACATACATACACACACACACATACATACATACATACATACATACACACACACACACACACATACATACATACATACATACATATACACCTGCCTGAGTCCGCCCAGAGGAGTCCTTGGCAAGCCATCCTAGAGATAGTGGAGCCCAGGGTCCACAAGCCCCCTGATTCTCACGTCCAAAATGTCGACTATAGAGTTTACTTTCTTAACAAGAAACAGCCTTCCTTGTCACCTGGGCCTCATGCTTCCCTTCTGGACCTGAATCTAAGGGAGCTAAAGGCCTTTGTGAGGAACGAGTGCTCTTGAACTAGCCCTAGCGATGCTGTACAGAGAATGCTTGAGAAACCAAGCTGCTGGGGTGTGTCTTGGTAGGTGTTTAAGATTCGCTTTCCAAACAGTATGTTCTGTACTGTTCTGCTGGCTTTGTGTTTACCCATAACCTAGGCAGTTAGCCTTTCAGAAAACACCCGGCTTGGCTGCTAGCTAGAGATTGTCCAGTGTGAGTGATGATGGACACTGTGTCCCATGATCTTCTACTGTCATTTGACTCATTAATTTTTTTTTTTTTCTTTTGCTGGTAACCTGTAGAGTGAATACAAGGAAACACTTCTGTGTCTTATGGAGCCCAGGGTGCCATCCGCTATCTAAGGCTGTGTTATTTTATGTGCTGCTTGAACGACTGTCAGCTGAACCCTGTTTATTGTGCTCTCACGTGCTTCCCAGTTTTAAAGAGAGTATACTTCTCAGAGCTCATATTAGAACCTCTGAACTTTCTGTCTAGACGGAATTGTTGATTATCAGTCAGTAGCTTAACTACTACTATTGACTGTCAGATCCTTTTTTAAAATAAGAGTAATTTATGGTCTTAATATATCTTAGAAAAAAGAATCTGCAGGACATGTGAAACGTATAAATCATCCTAATAGCTACGATTTGGGACAGAATGATGGGCCTTTCACGTTATGGCTGCATGTTAGAAGTTCAAAGACCATTTTCACCATAATATAACTGATAGAATAAAATTTGTACTTGGGATCTGGAGACCTAGTTTTGAAACCCTACTCTTCCTTATTTGTCACTTAATATGTAACACCAGGCAAGTTACTGTAGTCTTTCTTCTTAGGAAGTGAGGCGGGGAGGGGGGGGGGGTGGGGAGGGGGGGTGGGGAGGGGGGGTGGGGGCGGGGAGACACAAAACAAAACAGGATGTCTACCACAACTAGATGTAAATAAGAGCTCCAACAGTCACCAGATGGTAATCCAGTGAGGCATTTGTAGCCAGTCCAGTCACAGCAGGAGAAGCCAGTGAAGGTCTCAGAGCTGGCCACACTGCTGGAACTGGGAGAAGTGAACCGTGTGGGATGCAGAAAATGGTCTGAGCATTTGAGGAACCACAGGGAGAAGACTGGAAAGCTCATGAAGAGGGTAGGGCTCATAGATGACAGACAGTGAGGTTCTGAGCACAGGCAAGGTAGAAGGACGTGCGCATGTGTATAAGGGGCCAAGGCCTCTTGTCGTGACTGCAGCTCAGCAGCTGGTTGTTGCTATGATAGCAACCAGGTCCTTGGATCAAACTGAGGGCAAATGATGGTCAGGGACACACTTGTTCCTTCCAGCTGATGTTTTAGGTTTCATAAGCTGCCATCATAATTAACTTACCTCGGTTAGGTTGCCGTCTCTACTTACAGGATTTTCTTAAGGAGTCTTGGCCCCGGGGTGGGGGTGGGGGCAGCTATTTTCTGAGTGTTGCTATTGTGATCAGAGAGACTGATATGAACCCAAAGAAGAGTATAGAAGCTGCTGACACAACAATCAAAACAATATTCCAAGAAGGGCTTTGCCAAGCAGACAGGATATTTATGTACACACGTGTGTGTGTGTGTGTGTGTGTGTGTGTGTGTGTGTGTGTGTGTGTGTGTGTGTGTGTGTGTGTGTATCATTTAGGGTTTGGGACGAGGTGAGCGAAACTAAAAGTGGCAGGTGAGAAATGTACCTGGGAAGGGGGAGAGGGTTAAAATAACTTCCGAAAGATGTCAGAGCTATCTAGGTCTTATGTCTGTAAGTTTGAATTTTTTTCCTAAGAGCTTTTTATGTATGCAAATGTATGTGAGCCTGCATGAGTACACGTGTAGCATGTGCGTGCAAGAGTGTGCAGAGGCCAGAAGAAGGTTTTGGAGTCCTTGGAACTGGGGTTACAGACTGCTGTGAGCTGCCGTGAAGGTGCCGTGAACTGAACCCAGGTCCCATGAGAGAGAGGAGTGAGTGTTCTATGCTGAGCCATCTCTCCAGCACCGAGTCTCAATTTGGGGATAGTGAGTGAGGATGGAAGCCACGTCTCTACCTACTTTATGAAAAAGTAAATGAGAGTTATATATACTGGTAGCTTTGGGGATGAGCGGTGACCTGCGACTGTCTGGTAGACCGTTTACCGATACTAGACCACAGGCACTGGGGTACAAGACTCCAAGGAGACCCACTTCATACTGCTGTGTCACATGGCTGTGTTATATTAGCCTGGTCACTGCAGTTCGCTTTCCTGAGTCCCAGGCCACACATTTATAGACAGAGGAGGTCAGGTCCATCTGTGAGGGCACATGGCTTCTTCTACATCCATCTTATAGTTGGTCCTAATCACTCAGGACACACTTTACTGCCAAGTTGCAGCCTCCAAATCCTCCAGGCTTTATCCTTGATCCTCTAGCGGGCTTTTTCTGATTGATTGTAGTTGGAAATGAAATTTAGTTTCTACCTCTTGAAACGGACCGTTTCTGTGGCCCCTTTGAATGCTTACTGTTTTTTTATTTCCTGGAGTTCTCAAGCCCTGGCTAGCTGTCTCGCAGAGACACTTGAGTAGATTGGTTTCAATGACAAGTGGGTCGAGATGTCAAGAAAAAATTCATGGTTCCCACTTCCAGGGAGTCTTACTCCTTATCCTGTGTTTGGAGGATGCTGTGTGGCTGCCACCACTGAAAGCTGTTCCTACGACATTAAACCAAATCAGGAGAGGGCTTCTTCATGGTCATGGGAAGTAACTTAGGTGAGCCTGGCATCCCAGGCCCTAGCCTCCGAGCTTGAGGTTGGTGCCAGCTTCCGAGGACAAGGGTCAATCTCTGTCCTCCTCATCAGGGACTGACCATTTGTAACAAGTGGGTTACACCTAAATTGTATTCAGGAAAATGGTAATTTGAAGAGGAAAGAAATCCACTTCTGTCTACCGCCATATAAGATGGTAACACTGAGGTCTTCTTTGTTTTTGGTTTTGTTTTTAATTTACCTACAGTTTCTGCCTGTCAGGTGCCATCATCTGAAGGGCTGGCTGTCTTGGCTCTTTGACTGTCCATTCTGGTCCTTTGAATTCTGTGGCCATGCCCTTTGGATGCTGTGGCCACGCCCTTTGGATGCTGTGGCCACGCCCTATGCAACTGAAGTGCTACACTGATAACCCTGGGGCCCGGGTGCTGGAAACCCTAGTGGTGTGGTTCTCAAGAGTCACTTTCTTCCTGTTTCTAGTAGTTTTTTTTTTTTTTTTTTTTTATGGAACTTCTGGAAATTCTCTCTGCACACTGGTTTTTGGATGGGATAAAGGTCACAATATGAAGCTTTTTTTCCTCATGATCTCTTTCTTTCCATCTTTCTTTTTGAGACAAGGTCTTTCCATGTAGCCCTGGATATCCTGGAACTCACTCTATAGACCAGGCTGGCATTGAACTCACAGAGATCCACCTGCCTCAGCCTCTGGAGTGTTAAGATCAAAGGCATGCGTCACCCGTCCGGCACATGTATATCTCTTTATTTTTCTTGACACTTTCTTTTTCCTAAATGCTGTTTTTCATTTGCCACATTGGCTTTATGTTTTTTTTTTTTTTTTTCTAACACCCTATCCCTGGGTACCACTGCCCCAAGCCCATGCAATTCACCTTGTTAAAAAGCTGTTAATACACCCTGCCCCCATCCCTTGGTGGAACAGATGCTGCTGGAGGACTGAGCTCCCTTCCCCCCTCATTAAGATGCTAAGACCTTTCAGCATCTTGCAAAGAAGGATCAATCCAGGTTGCATCCCTTCCTGCTACCCTCCACAAGCTGCTCCCTTGTCCCTGGACTGACACAGCTCCCAGGTGCTGGAAACCCTAGTGGTGTGGTTCTCAAGAGTCACTTTCTTCCTGTTTCTAGCAGTTTTGTTTTCTTATGGAACTTTTGGAAATTCTCTCTGCACACTGGTTTTTAGATGGGATAAAGGTCACACAATATGAACCTTTTTTTTTTTTTCCACGATCTCTTTCTTTCCGTTTTTCTTTTTGAGACAAGGTCTTTCCATGTTGCCCTGGATATCCTGGAACTCGCTCTATAGACTCTATAGACATAGTCCCCGTGTTAGTCTAGGACACAGCTTTTGGTTTTCTCTCAGCTTGGAATCCCCAGGTTCCACACGCCCTAAAAGCCTCCATTGTTCAGATATACAGCAAGAAATCTGAGTCTCCTCCCAGGACCCTGCTCTAGGCCCCAGGAAGCCAAGTAGTAAGTTAATGGCTTCTGGCCTGCACTGAGCATCGCCTGACAGGGGTTTTGTGAGTGACAAACCACACAGATGGACAAGAGCAATTTATCTAGCCTGAGCCAGTACTCCTTGTTCCTTGTGCCTTCTCATCCTGCGTGTTGGCTGAGACAGAGGCTTTGCACACACCACACACCCAGCACCCCAAAGGTCCAATGACATCTGATGTTCTAGTAAAGCCGAGGAGCCGGCATTAAATGCCTTGACACGTGCAAACATAAACGCACACTGAAGACGCTCCCAGGGAAAGACACAAACTATGCACTTAATTTCAGGTCTCTTGCAAATTACAATCTTTTCAACTTCAGCTCTGGTGCTCTTCCACGTGTCCAGTGCATCCCAGAGTCCCCTGAAGTCTTGGTTTGAAAATCCATGACTCCGTGACACAAAACAACTGGAGTCTGCTTCCTCTACCTGCTCGCGTGTGGCTGTAAAGGAGTGAGCATAAAATGGCTCCATGTGGATCACAGTCCAGACTGGATCTAAGCATCTTGTGATATTTGATTGAGTGGACGTGTACGTGTGAACTCAGAGCTGTTTGGCTCTTTGTGCTCCTGACAGTGCTCCCTCACTGTTTGCTTACCTTGCCTGCCTTCCATTATTATAAGAATTGCTGATGAAATCTTACTTTTCATATTGCATACCACGAATGACTGTTTTCTTGCTTTTCATTGTTTTCCAGGAAAGTATGCCTCAGACACCTCCCTTTTCAGCAATGTTTGACAGCAGTGGCTACAACCGAAACCTCTACCAGTCTGCAGAGGATAGCTGTGGAGGCTTGTATTACCATGACAACAACCTCCTTTCTGGGTCTCTGGAAGCGCTCATACAGCATCTGGTACCCAACGTGGATTACTACCCAGATGTAGGTATTGGTTCCTCTAAAGCCATCACCTGAGTGGATAGAAACCGCTGTACTGTATGCGCGATACGCATGGGACGCTGCCTTTGCTGTGGAATTAACCTAGGTTGCTAAGAATTTTTTTTTTGAAGAAGAAAATGTATAGTAATTACTGAAAGTTCTGAGACCGAATCGAACCTGGGGATGGGTCAGGTGGCGGTAAAGTCCCTGCATCTGTTTCTCTTTTGGTTGTCCACCTCCTTTTAGGCAGCCTAAATGAAGGGAAGCCCGGAGCCTGTAGACTTGCTCTGTGCCTGCGTCTTGATCCGTAGATGAAGATGCCATCAGAGAGGACGCTTGGACGCTCCTATGATATGACATTAATGTGACTGAGGAACTTGCATAGGGAGAGAGAGAGGCCACACACAGATACAGGGAATCATGGCAGGACATCAGGTGGTGTTGCTGTCCCTTGATAGTCTGTCTCCATGGCACTTTCTAGCCTGGGACCCCCACTGTATGTCCCCTCGGTCTTCCTTGTCCCAAGAGGCAAGGGGGAGACAGCAGAAATGCCACAGCATCTATTTATGGTTCCTCTTAGTGTCGCCTTTCCACGAGTTCCCCTCCCTTCCCGTGTCTATTGACCTGAGTTCAGGAGGACAAGGAGGGTGAGTTTACCAGGCAGCTGTTTATTGATGGAGAGTTCATGGAAATACCTAGAAACATTTATTAGTTTTTATAAGCACAATAATAACGCTGTTGTGCCGAGGAGAGCGTGTGCTTGCCAATAGTAATTCACCATAATGTTACTCACTGCGTTCTCTCTGTATGATCCATTACACATCATTTTCAAATATGTTCCCACATAGGGGAAACTTGTTATCAAAAGTAAAAGGACTCCCTTGTTCAGTGCTGTAAGTGTTTATGAACCACTGAAGGTGCCTAAGGAGGGTTGGGGGAAGCAAACGGGCCACTGAATTCCTCTTTTCACTGAGAGCCTGAAACTGTTAGAACAAATGAGTTCGGCTTCGTTACCAGCTCAGGAGACAGTGCAGTTAAAGAAAGGTCCATAGTGTCACATGTGCTTTGTGAAGCCGCGCAGTCTGGAGCCAGCCAGCAGTGAGCCTTTGAGTGCTGTGACACAAACACTGTGCTACACTGAACACACAGGAGAATTCTTGGCTGAGTGGGAGCAGGGTAGGTGGATTTTGTTTCTTAGCTGTCGGTTTGTTTTTACTGGTTGCAATAATATGTGGACCCATCACCTTATTCAGAGTGGGCAGGATATTTAAGGCAGCCTTGCCTTTTGGGGATAAATTGCATTCTCCTTGATTATACCAGAAAATGAATATGTCCTGGCTCCTGGTGACAGAGAAGAAAATGTCCTCTGGATCGTTTCAGGAGTCGAATTTATCCTGTTCTTTTTAGTAAGTGTTAAGGGGAAAGATAAGGTGAAATTATCTTAACACTGTTTCACTAGAAGGCGTTTACCCCAGCCTGCAGCCTGTTAACTTTGACGTATAGGAAGATTATAATATGGAGAATGGTCCAGACCCAGGGGAGATTGTAACCATGGTGATTCTTTTCTCTTGCTGCAGAGAACGTACATCTTCACCTTCCTGCTCAGCTCTCGGTTATTCATGCATCCCTTCGAACTCATGGCCAAAGTCTGCCACTTGTGTGTTGAGCACCAGCGGCTGAGCGAAGGGGATGGTGAGAAGGTAAATGCAGCCTTTGCGTCTTGTTTTGGTCAGGTCCTCAGGTCCGCTAATGCTGCCTCAGACGCTGTGATTTCCAAAAGTAACCCCAGCGTTGCCCTAGGCTAATGTGCCTTAAGTGGCATCATGGCCATGGATGGTGTGAGTGAGGATCATGGCGTCAGTGCTGGAACTGCTTACCTCCTCAGTGTAAGGCCCTAAGTTGGTAGATTCCCCAGCATGGCAAAATAAACCACAGAGCACTAGAAAAGTCACAGAGGAGCCCTCAGTCCCGCCTTAGTTGACAGTACTTGGTGTTGATATGAAGGTGGCAGCTGCTTCTTCTACTCCAGAGAATTGGAAGCACCAGGAGTTAGTCAGCGGCACCAGTTATTTGGTTATTTATTTAATAGAAACCATAATGATATCTCTGACGCGGATTTCTTTTTCTCCCTAGAACCAGATGAGAAAAATTGCACCCAAAATTCTTCAACTCTTGACAGAGTGGACGGAAACATTTCCTTATGACTTCCGGGACGAGAGAATGATGAGAAACCTAAAAGACCTGGCGCACAGAGTGGCCAGCGGCGAGGAGGTTGGTCACTGTGTTTAGTCAAAGCCGCTGGGGCTGGGTTCCCAGACGGAGCCTGGGTGGGAAACGGGGCTGAGTTGCCATGGAGCTCAGTGGTAGCGCCGTTTTGTTCTGCCTCTGGACAGCCCCCTCTACACGGCATCTCTTGGCCTTCTAGGTGTGTCAGCGGGGCCAGATGAGTGTGATCTGCAGGTGTATGTGGCTCTTTGGGGCTGTGTTCATGTTAATTCACATTGCCAGGTGCGTCTCGGTTGTTTTTCACTTCAGTCCATCTTCTACAAAGGTTTGACCCAGTTCACATACTAATGCATCTCCCCGTGTCTGCCTTCACTTAGGCTAGGTATAACTAAATAGCATAAGTAGAAATAGTCCAGGCTGTGGAGGGGAAAGCACATATGTCAGCTCTGAGCGTGAGTGCGGGCGGGAGGGGCTGCTGTGGTTTGTAAGTTCCACATAAAAGGGAAATACAGTTGGTTACATAGTTGTCGGGGCAGGAAAATGCATACTAATTATTGTGGGCATTAAATGAAAAACTTAGACATTTGGGGCTGGCATACATAAGGCAGTGTGAAAACAAAGCCTCCTTGGGGGATTTTGTGAAGGA
This sequence comes from Acomys russatus, assembly GCF_903995435.1. Taxonomy (NCBI): domain Eukaryota; kingdom Metazoa; phylum Chordata; class Mammalia; order Rodentia; family Muridae; genus Acomys; species Acomys russatus. Next base: position 22,197,118 of record NC_067164.1, on the reverse strand, counting down.
GGCTTAACATGCCCTTTTATAGTGTTTACAGTGACCGCTCTTTGATAAAAGAGAGAGTATGCAGTATTGTATTAGAAGCCAAGGCAATTCCTGGGGCTGGGGTGTCTGGGGTTGGGGGTGGCATGCAGGAAACAATCTGAGTCTGATGCCGGAAGTTGATTCAAGGCTAGGACCTAGAGTAAGCGGAGACTCAAAGTGAGTCTCTTAGGTCATCCTCCACAAATAGTCTCTTCTCTCAACTGAGCCTTTGATAGGCAGGCACTCACCAGCTTGAACAGATTCGAGGTTATCTGAAGCAGGCCTGGAGGGCTAACTTTGTGTGTTGGGGCTTGTAGGGCAAAGATACCTTTGTAGTTTCCGTGTGGCAGATAAGTTTCTGTGGGCAAGTTTGGCGCGGATGTAACACTGTCACCCGGAACAAGGCAACCGAGGCACCTGGCACTGAAGGAGAGATGTGCCTGCTCCTCCAGGACAGCTCCCTGGAGAAGCGGTTCCCTCAGCTCTGTGCTGCAGAGAGAGTAGCTCAAGACACCTGCCCTTGATAGGTTTTCCCAGCCAGAGATCAATGAAATTAGGCAAAGCTAGCTCTTAAGAGCTTTGCCCGTAGCTCTCTTGCCTGGCGCTCAGCATGGGACTCCCGGCTGGTTGTAACTGTACAGACTTCTGGTCCATTTGCCTGTTTTAGGTTCTCCTCACTGTGAATGGATAGACATAAACGAACACCTACACAAACGTCCGGCAGTGCAGTTTTGCTGTAAACGTTCTATTAGGGGTGACTGCTCCTAGCTCCTTGGCAGCCAGGAGTTGGCTCAGTGGTTTTGGCTTATGACAAACTAGTCAAAAGATGAGTTCCATCTTAAGGCTATTGGTTGTATGAGGCCAAGACCTGAAATCAAAGTGAAATCATTTTTTTTTTTTCATTTCAGTTCAATTATACAGAGCAATTGGTACTGCAGGCTGACCTGTTGTCTCTGTCTCTGTCTCTGTCTCTGTCTCTGTCTCTCTCTCTCTCTCTGTTGCTTTTTCTGAGATAGAAACTAGAAATTGTTTCTTTCTAAACTTGTTTCTTCCCCAAAGGAACACTTGATTTTTTTTTTTTTTAAAGATAACATGCAGTGATTTGAAAATGCTAAATTGATGGCTTTTGGTCTTTATTATCATGGAAATCAAAAATGGTGATCCTTTCTATTTGTTTGCCAACTGAGATGTGGTCTTCACAAACAAGGCCGAGGCTTGAGGGGTTGGGAAGAATGGAGGGAAGGGTCAGACATCCTCGTGACCCCGACTTCTTGTTGGTACTAAAGGGCAGCTGGCTTTGGGAGTGGTCTAGCACGAGAAAGTGTTACCAAGTGGAGGTTGTGTCTGCCTTGACTGGCCAGGGCTTCTGGGAAGCTGCCATTTATTGTCTGCTTTGATCCAGAATTGAGGAATTGGCTCCACACGTAACACTTGCTTGATGTGGGTGTGCTCTGGCCAGTGCCCCCAGTCCCTTCCTGTTGCACAAATCATGACACTAACTGCCTTGTGCTAATCTGTTAGAGACTCTCGCGGCACCTATAGTCCTGGCAGGCTCCTTGCTCTCTCATGTTTAAGTTTCTCTTCTTAGAGAGTCTTCGCACAACTCCAGGCACAGACCCTCCCATTCCTGCCTTTTATGCCTTGTGTTTCTTAGTACTCTGGGCTTTGTACTTAGCTGTTGGTTGTTCCACTGGATTCTGGGTTATGCCCCCTTTGTTCATTGTGGCATCTTTAACTCCTATCTGAATGCCTGGCATGTACTTGGATGGATAAATGGATGGATGGATGGACAGACGGATGGACGGACGGACGAGCGAACAAACAAACAAGTCATTTGTAAGAATGGAGAAACATTATTCCGCCCGTAGCAGAAGCCCCAGGTTTGACTTTGGACCTGTTGCTTCTTGCCTCTGACTTGAGGGAATATTTTTTGGCAATCCGTGAACCCAGGTGTGTCCTGTATATAATTTAGTCGGGCTCTTTAGAATCTGCTAGGACAGTTCCACATAATTTGGCTTAATATGCTTCTCCCCTGGGGATTTGCCCCAAATGAAGAGGTTTATTGGGACTCGCCTAGAAGAAACATGAAATGAAACTAATGATTGAATTACATGACAAATGACTAGAGTGGGCAGAATGCAATTTTCTCTTCCTTAAGGGGCTGGTCTTTATAACAAGAACTCTGTCTTTATTTGCCAGGTAATTACTGTCGCTGGCAACTGAAGTTATAAAAAAGACTAAGTACATATTTAGCAATTCATGACTCAGTGGAGAAGCATGCTGAACCACACAGAGTCTGATTTCCCAAGTGGAATCAGATGAAAGCAGGAAACTTTGGGGAGGGTCACAGGGGGTCCCCCTCCCCCTCCTCCCCTCTCCACACACCAATTCCAATATGTCCGTTGCGCACTTTCTTGGGTTGTATCTTGCTGGTGTCTTTTGCTCACGAGTGACCGACATTTCCTCCATCCTTCTCCAAAATAATATTTTATAAGCGGAGAACTCTGATAGGCTTTTAGGCGGCGGAGCTGTGCCTCCTGCCCACTGCTGCCTAGCAGAATTGTCTGAGGTGCCTTTACCATGTGCCGCGCAGACCATGCCTCACACCCCCGGCCCAGCCAGAATCATCCTCCCTGAGGGGCCCAGGCTGCAGGCTCTCCCTATTCAGCCATTTCTTTTTGCCCTCTCTGCTTCTCCACTGGCCCTTCCAGCTGGTGACAGAAGAAATGTGGCCATTTCCACCTAAAAGGCTCTCGTGTTGAGGACGCTGAGAAGGGGGAGAGGTGAGGTCTGAGAGTAGAAGCAACTCACGCAGGATGTAAAGTAATGGACATTTGCTTGTCCAAACGAAATGGGCGTTCTTACGCCTCTCCCACATATGGTGTCCTAGAAGTTCCCCTGGGCAGGCTTTCACTTTATTTACAATAAGTCAGGTGGTGTAGCACTCTGTTCTGACTATCGAGTAAAAAAAAAGTTTACACCAAGTAAAACCGCCAACCCCACTTATCTGGACAGCACCAAGCGCTGTCAGATTCGTGTCCACCCTCCCAGAATGTCTCTCGAATCCTGGATATGTAACATGCATGGGCACGCACACACACACACACACACACACACACACACACACACACACACACCCATAGGAACAGTGGGTTCAGAAAATTTAAGTTTCTGTTTAGAAACTTTTGGATTATTCTCCTCAGAAAAATGTGACCCATATGTCCCTTATCCACACCAAGCTGTGCTTCATGTGTTAGTGATGACAGTTGCAGGTCGCTCTCATAAAGAGGTTTTAATGACTGTGAAAATGCAAGCTTATATAACACGTGATTTGTACTCAGGATGGCACGTGGTGTAGCTGAAGTATCTGAAGAAAAGGAGTATGTCGGGAACTGTTTGCATAACTTTAAGAAGCAGTGGGACACCCGCCCACGGAGGCATTGACAGGGACACTTGGTACAGATGACTGAGGAAGTTAGATCTGTGTATCTCAGTGTTCCTAAAGAAGATGGGGCTGGGATGGGAATAAAACTGCAGGTTACTTATCCCTGGCTGCTTCCGATGCCAAAGAAAAACGCATTTTCTCCGAGTGATAAGTATATTAACAAGTAAATACCAACTTCTAACCTTAATCCTGAGTGGGAGATAAGATTGCTTAAAAGGCTTTTTTGGTTTTGTCTTTTTGACAGGACGGGAGTAAGGGTTGTTGGTTTGAGGCGGTAGCTCAGGCTAGCCTCAAACTCACTATGGAGCTGAGGATGGCTTTGAACTCCCAATCCTCAAACTCTGCTTACACTGTTAATGGAAAACAAAACAAAACAAACAAACATGATTATATAATGGGCATATTTAAGAGCTTATTTGACCATCTCTACCATGTCACTGCCTACTTAAGAATGAACCGTTTTCAGACTTGTAATTTTCTTACTGTAAATACCTATAGTTTTTTTTTTTTTTAATTTAAGCCAAATTAGAAAAAAATATGTATTTTAGATTGCTAACCTTGGCAGGTGATATTGGACACCTTTTAAGAAGCCAGTGAGGCATAAGCATAGCTCGCCTGCAACTGTAGACTCCCTGGGACTTTCCTCCTATAGAGCTGTCAGCCTAAGTGCACAGCTGGCACTGAGACAGCCTGCATGACTTGTGCCTACATGAGCACCATAGTTTACCTAGAAGAATGGTTGCTGTTAGCCATTTGGGGCCAGAAAAGGAAGATGACAGCAATGCCATGTCAAATAGGTGTACCCGAAGGAAGGAAGGAAGGAAGGAAGGAAGGAAGGAAGGAAAAAAGGATGGGTTGCCTGGGAATTCATTTGTTTGCTCTAACAAGTATTTGAAAAGGCAAGGAGTTGACCCCTATAATACAGGAAATACTTTTTAAAAAATATTTATTTATTACATATATGCTGCTCTGTCTGCATGTGTGTCTGTACACCAGAAGAGGTCCCCAGATCTGATTATAGATGGTCACAAGCCACCATGTAGTTGCTGGGAATTGAACTCAGGACCTCTGGAAGAGCAGCCAGTGCTCTTTAACCACTGGGCCATCTCTCCAGCCCCCAGAAAATACATTTGTAATCAACTTCTCATAGGTGTCATGAGTATAGCATGATGGCATCATGAACAAGGTGGCATCTGGGAGTGGCATTATGGTGAGCACTGCCATGTGAGACAGTGGCTGTGACCATTAGTACTGACTCGTGAATGGGGGTGAAGTGAGCACGAGTCAAGAGGAGGTCAGATAACAAAAATGAATGCCCAGTTCCACTTGAGATGTGAAAGCCAGGAGGGTGAAGTGCAAAGTAATGGCGCATTCTTGTCAGGTAGCTTCTATGCACTTAGCAGGAGGAGGCTGGAAATGATAGGACTGGAAAAGGCACAAAGGTGACAATAAAAACGTGGGAGATCCATGTGGCCTAGCCTAACATGAGTGCACAGGTATTTTACTAGACAACACTTAGATACGCGTAGTATTCATTACACTAGGTGGCCTCAATAGCTAATCTGAAGTTTCTGAGGTGTTTGCGAGACCCCAGCTGGAATTGTGGTTTCAAAAGCAACCTACAAGAACAAGCCAACAAGCCTGGGTTTTCAAACGCCAGCTGTGCTGCTTGGTAGAGCTCGGAGCACTTGAAGCCAGGGCGTCTGGGGTCGCACGATGCCAGACGAGGCTATGCGGGGCAGGAGTGTCATTCTTCCACTGACTTCCCAGCAGACATACAGGAAGAACGTCCAGCAGATGATGCAGAGCCTGATCCGCAAACTCGCCGCCCTCAGCCAGTATGAGGAAGTCCTGGCGAAACTCAGCTCCACAGCCACAGACCGGCTCACGGTTCTGAAGACCAAGCCGCAGTCCATACAGCGGGATATCATGACGGTCTGCAGCGACCCGTATACGTTGGCCCAGCAGCTGACTCACATCGAGCTGGTAAGGCCCGGTCGTCTCTGCCCTGGGCGGCCAGCTAGTTATGGAGGTTTCTGACCTGCAAATTTACTCATAAACGCATACTCAACAAGATGGGATAGCGTTATTGACCTCTTTATCATCTCCTCTGGCTATTTCCTGTAACTGTACGTTCTTCGACCTGAGGAGAGAATTGCCTCTGTTCACGCCTTGAAGATGATAAAAATACTCAGGGTTAAAAGCTGAATTTTATAATCAGCTTTAAGAAAATCGGGGTGGTACCAAAATGAAGAGAGGGGGGTGACATCTGTTCTCGGTCCGTTTTCTTTAATACGCTTTTGGCTTCTATTTCAGGAGAGACTCAATTACATTGGCCCAGAAGAATTTGTTCAGGCGTTCGTGCAGAAGGACCCTCTGGACAACGATAAGGTAACCGGTACCAAGTTGTTTGTCTTTGTGTTTTTCATTAGCTGTTTGTGAGTCATCCTAGGTTTTCTTGGGCGGGGTCTGTGGGCGCTTACAACCCTCTTATCCCCTCACTTCCTCCTTATTGGGGAATTTAATAAGCCCTTCCTGGCAAGCAGATACACGTGTTGATGAAAGTGGAAGAGATAAAAGCATAATGGTTTTAGCAGATTAAGCCAGAGAATAAAAGCAAAGAGAATGGTCCTGCCTGTGATTCAGCAGCTGGGGCAGGGGAGGCAGGATGTATTACGTCCAGCTTGCCCAGCAAAGCTCTCGTTGGTCTGTCCTCTTCCTGTCAGAGGATCTGTCATGACAGCATCACGGTGAAGCACAAATATTAAGAATGCGGTACTGGCTGCACAGTATACATTTCATGAACGCGTGACCTTTTTTTTTTTTTTTTTTTACCCTTCTAGAGTGACCTCTGGAAGCGTTTTGAGTCAGTAGCCCATCTGTGGCTGCTTCACCTACTGATGAGGTCTCTCTGCGAGACAAGGCCCCAGCTGTTTCCGGCTGTAGACTAGTTTCTCTCAGTATGGGAAGTGAAGACTGTTTTTTCAATAGGAGGCTAGAGGACTGTTTTGTTTGTGTCTTCTGAAAGGAAGGAAAGAGGGACTAATAAGCCTCTTCGAGCTTGGCCTTGAACTCTTAAGATCAGAGTAACTTCTGCTTTTCGACAGTGACTCATTCACCCCACTCTCATGGTAGTATAGGTTTACATTTATCTTCTGGTAAAAGATGCTCCAAAATTGTGTCTCCCGCCTGGTCCCTTGTCCTCTTAGCCACTCCTTGGCGTGTTGATAGCAGTTGGTATTTTTGTACCCTCTTGGGCAGCTCAGGATATTTTATCACAGCAACAGAAATGTCAGTGAAACAACAGGCCTTCATCCTCAAACAATCTTGGGCTGCCCAAGAGGGTGCAAATACCAACTGCTACCAACAATGCACATAACAGATCCCTCTGAAGAAGAACTTTTAAGTTTGGGGTGGGGAGGAGCAGAGAGAAATAAGTGCAGCCGGGCCTGTTGCTTAAGTACTTCTTTGCTACGCTGCCAGCCAGCTTTCTCCTCTCATGCCGTTAGCAGCCCCGGCCTTAGAGAAAATGGCGCTACCTGCCGTGTGCTGGGCCTTCCTCCGGCTGCTAACAGTCAAGAAAGTGTTCCACAAACTTGCTCACCGGCCAGCCAGATTTCGATAATTCCCCACTCAGACTCTCTTCTCATGTGAGCCTACCTTGTGTCAAGTTGGCAGTTGAAACTAGCCAGCAAGGAGCTGCCGAGACGGTTCACAGGTGAGGAGCACTGGCTGCTCTTCCAGAGGTCCTGAGTTCGATTCCCAGCAACCACATGGTGGCGCACAGCCATCTATGATGTGATCTGGCGCCCTCTTCTGGCCTGCGGGCGCACATGCAGTAGGGATACGGTATGCATAGTATAGAAGTGAATCTTTAAAACAAACCAGCAAAAATAACAAAGCAAACAAATAAACAAAAAAAAACATTAGCCAGCAAATCCTTCTTTAGAATTGAGGGTCTGAGGACACATGCCACCCAGAGAGAGTAACGTGGCTTCCTGGGAGGGAGGGAGGGAGGAGGGAAGGACACTTTCATGGGCTCACCAGCTTGTATTCCCAGGCTTCATTTGTCCTGTTCTCTCTGTAGAGCTGCTACAGTGAACGGAAGAAAACAAGAAACTTAGAAGCCTACGTAGAATGGTTTAATCGACTAAGCTACTTGGTTGCTACAGAAATCTGCATGGTGAGACAACGCATTTTTTTTCCCCATCAAATCCCGTTTTCCTGCTCACTTCCGTGTGTGTGTTTGATGTGGGCGTTGGGCTCCTGCCCGCTCACTGTCGTGTTTTCCTTCCAGCCTGTGAAGAAGAAACACCGAGCGAGGATGATTGAATATTTCATCGACGTGGCTCGAGAGTGTTTCAACATTGGAAACTTCAATTCCCTGATGGCCATAATCTGTGAGTGATTTTTGTGAGGGTCCTAGGTTTATGGAGCTGGGGAAACGTATCCATTGAAAACTGTTCTTTCACGGAAGCTGTGCTCTTTTCAATCCGGGAGTTACTTTAGAGGGTTTGAGTGCAAATGCGTATAGTCTTTCCTCATTGAATACCTGTAGTTCATTTATCCTCAGTAAAAAGATCCATATGTAAAAGCTGCAGAGTGAAATACCTGTCTAAATCAAAGATTTCTAGAGGTAGTTGGGCAGCTTGTATACCAAGCACTATGGAAGTGCTTGGCCTGAGATTAAACCCTCCCATTTCATCAGCATTGGTCTCTCCAGTGGATCACGGGAGTTTTCATGACCGACACTATGTATTAACATACTCAGTAGCAAATCTTTGTGGCTCCATCTTAATACTTGAGGACCACCTTACCCACCTCAAGTGCTCAGTCACTATTTGTGTAAAAGAAAAAGAAGAGTTGGGTCATTTTGAAGTTACAGAATCTTCCTGATTTAGTTTGTTAATATTTGCCCTGATAAATCTCTTCACTAACTCCTCCATTTTGTTTCTGGATCACCCACCTTTGTTTGACTCCATGAAAATAGTGGATAGAGTGAGTGACCATCTAAGTCCAGGGACCTGAAAGGCTGACATTCTTAATGATAGAGAATGTCGCCCACCATAGTAGGGACGAAAATATTAACATATAGTTCACAAAGAACTTGTTTCTATAACTCATACAGAGTCATGAACTGCATGAGATAAATAGCCGGACAATACTAAGTATATAAAACGATGATCAGAATACAAAACAGACATAGTGAAAGACCATCTTATATACCAAAATAACTTGAAATAATCAAAACTAGTCGCACCAAATATTGTTCAGGGTAAAGGCGATGTGGATTGCTTATACAGGAATAGAGGGTGTTTGGGAAGTTCTATTGCTTTAGTTACTGGCAATGTCATAAAGCTAATCATAAACCTAACCTGTGACCCAAACGTTCCAACACCTATATGTTTGCCCCCATAAAAAGGGAGTACGCCTACAGAAAGATTTGTGCTAGACTTAATAAATGAAGCCTTATTCCTAATAGCCCCAGCTTGGAAAGGGTCCAAATGCCCATTTGCAAGTAAACTACTGAAGAAACTGTGGTATATTCATACGGTAAATACTCTTGAGCAATAAAGATGAGTCACTGAGACGTATATAACCTGGATACATTTCACAATCATTGTGCTGAGCCTTTACCAGGCCAGGCATGAAAAGAGCGTGTGCGATATGATTGCATTCATGTGAAGTTCTAGAACAGACAAAACTCGCTAGTGTCTGGTGATAGGTGACCCCTGGCGATAGGTGACCCAGAAGTGGGTCCAAGCGAGCTTTCTGGATGATGGAATGGTCTGTCCTAACTTGGTTATAGTGGTGATTATATGACCTTGTATACCCATCAAGTTCATCTCATTGTACGCTTAATATCTGTGTATGTGTCTCTGTGGACTCCTTTTCCACTGCAGTAGTCTGTAGGTTATTACAGGGAGGAGGGCGCCGTGTGGCATGTTGGAATGAGTAAGGCCTATGGAGCTGCATGGCTGTGACTCTGCTACTTCAGCAGCCAGATGACACTGGGAAAAATCCCCAGCCCTGGAGCTTAGCTTATTCTCACAGGAAAGTGTAATGGGCATGTGGGAAAATATATGCAAAGCACGGATAATATATTAGGTAATGGGTCAGCAGATGACAACCTGTGGCCCAGATACCAGCTGTTTTCTTTTGTTTTCAAATGGCCAATGAGCTAATATTTTGAAATGATTGAGAAAAATAGGGGGGAAAATTTCTAACATACGAATATACTATACATTCAAACTTCAGCATCTTGTCAGGTGTGGTATCCTATACCTTTCACCCTAACACATGGGAGACTGAAGGAGGGAAATATGGAATTCAAGTCTTGACTCCAAAGCAAAGTGCAGACCAGTCTCTGAACTGCGCGAGGTCCTGCCTCAGAGGACCAAAACCTACCGAATAACGCGTATAAACTTAAGCTTCTATAAGTAAAGTGTTGGTGGACTGCAGCCATGGCCGTTTGTTTATATAGTTACCGTGGATGTTCACGTGATAGAGCATATGGTGGTGGTGTGGGCACAAAATATGGCCTCTGTGCCCTACAATGTTTACTGTGTTTTGTCTAAGAAATGTGCTGAGCCTTGTTCACAGCTATGTTGCTTCTGAACCAATGGAAAGTTAGCAAGAAAATGCTATAGAATTGGAGGCTGTGACTACTAGTTTCAGAACTAGTTTGCTGATGCTTATTAACATACGCTTTTTAGAAGTACAAGCCAGAATGGCTTCTTATATCTCTCTATTTCGATTTTCTTCTTTTCATGTCCATTTTAAATGGGAAGCTGGTATGAATATGAGCCCGGTCTCGCGGCTAAAAAAAACGTGGGCCAAAGTGAAGACTGCAAAGTTTGACATTCTTGAGGTACGTGAAGGTGGGATGACTTAGTGGGATAAAGAGCACGCTTGTGATCCCAGCACTCCGGAGGCTGAGGCTGGAGGATCGTGGACTTTAGGGCAGCCTTGGATGACCAGCAAGGCGCCTGGAAGATGGCATTGAGCTATATGGTGCTGCCTCTCAGTCAGATAGTACCATCAAGGGAAAGGGTTTTTCAGACCCAGAGGTAGGACAGTGATTCAGACTGGAGTGTGGCAAAATCAGCTGGCTTTGGGGCTGGTCACTTTGGTGTAATTGATGGAAGAAATGCAGACTTCCCAGTCATATATAAGTTTATATGCCTGAATAGAGCTGGAGTCCTGAGCAGCAGAGAGAGGTCTGTTTCTCAGTTTGCCTTGTATGCTGCTTTATGGTACCTTTATCTCCTTAGAGTATTTACTCACCACTCTTTGAGCAAATTTGGTTAACCCAAATAGCCATTCCCATTTAAGTCTGAGGTTGTGTGTGTGTGTGTGTGTGATGCTCACTTTTCTGTTTGGTGTGTTAAAGTTTCCTGTCTGATGTCATCAGAAATAATAAGCATTCTTTCACCCAGTTGCCCGTAGTGGAAATTAGGTTCTCTAACAAAGTTTTTTTTTTTTTAATGGTATATTTTTTAAATGGTATGTTTTCATTGTTTATGAATGATTATTAGGAAATACAAAAAAGCAACGTTTCTGTGGGTGTTTGACCTGGCGCATTGACTATCAAGTGGGACCAGGAACTTTTCCAATGCCACAGTGTGGGTCTCTTATACCAGCTTTAGGTTTGATCTCAATAATTAGCTTAAGTGGATTTGATTTAGGATTGACATTGTCAAAGCTCATATAGGCTTATAAAAAATTAACCAGCCCTCAGGAAGAAAAACACTTGTGTTGTGGTAGTAGTAGTTGTGTGTGTGTGTGTGTGTGTGTGTGTGTGTGTGTGTGTGTGTGTGTGTGTGTTGGACAAATCATACTTCTAATGAATTCCCTAACTAGCTTACTTAGGCTTTGTATGTATAGTTAAAGGCATGGCCTTGTAATTGTCTACACGTTGAAAAGTGGACAGCTAATGGCCTTCTCTTTCTACAGCATCAGATGGACCCTTCAAGCAATTTCTATAACTACAGAACAGCTCTGCGAGGGGCAGCACAAAGGTCCTTAACTGCTCACAGTAGCAGAGAGAAGGTATGCTGTGAAATGTGTGGCCTTCTTGCCATGTTGTACCCTGATGGGATGCGAACGGCTGCCTGGCGTTGTTTTTACCAGCTCAGCTCTCAGAGAGGTGCATTTACAGACCTCTTACCCCTTGTGAGGGAGAGGGACACAGGGCAGTGTTGAGCCGTGGACAGAGAAGTGCCTTGGAATGGAACTTTGCAATTGCATATTAACTTTTACTATCATCCGTCTGACATGTGTTCTGTAGTGTGTCTTAGCTGTATTTCAGGCAGTTAGTTAAGTCATATGATAATATGACTAATAGCATTAGAGAGTAATTTGGTTTAATGGGGGAAAAGGCATTTAAGCTCTACAGAAGGTGGCTCACTTAATGTAACCTTTTCTTTCAAAAGAATTTACTTACCTCCCACAGTTACATCATTTATTCTCAGAAAGTAGGTTAGTTGCTATAGCATTAGGCCTGCTGTTACTAATTGGATATGTAGGTGGCATGAAAAATACAGAGGCAATGTCTAAAAATTAATGATCCTGTCCTTTCTCCTCTGCTCATTAGCCTCATCCTAGATCTACTGAGTTCTGGACCCTGAGGGTCCCACTGGCACATCTCTGTCTCAGTTTCTTACAGAGGAGTGACAGGTTGTCTGTCATGGCGTCTGAGAAACAAATGTCCAGTTATGAACAGCAGATGCTGATTTCTTGGGGGCAGCTATTGTCTCCTTGAATTGTGTCCCCAGGCTAAAAGGTATTTTCAGCCAGTGTGAAGGAACAGGAGAAAAATACTCACTGACTTCTAAGTCACTTCCCCACAGAATCATTGGGTTTACTGAGCAAAGACGAAACCTCCTCCTTTTAAAGACTTGACACTGCTCTCACCACAGAAATACTGGCACTGATAACATCTGAGAAACATTGCAGGTGTATTAACTTTGATTTTTAAATGAGGAAATTTCCAGATGCCTGACAGTTTGCTAGGTTTTATATTTTGCTGAAAAGAGCTAATCTGAAGTGGGTTAGGCCTCCGAGTGACAATGAGCAAACGTGTGGGAGGTCCCTATCACCCTGAACTGAAGGATGCAGGAAAGCTAGGAGACCACCTCACATTTTGCTGTGGTGGACACCAGACTCACCACAGGGCTGTCAGTGAGGAACCGGGGAGGCTGTACTTCTGACAGCAGCCACCGAGAGACTTGTGCAACTTGAACAGCTGTTCCCAGAAAAGAAAAAAAAAAAAAAACTTAATTATTTACACTTTATATCACTTAGTAAATTTGTTCTGCTTTATTTTCAAAAGCCTGTCCTATGTAGATTTATAGTTGTGCCCTGTAGCTGATAAGAACAGCCACAGTTATAATCATTTGAAGAAGTACACTGCTCCTTTTTCATAATTGGCCTCAAAAGATAAGAAATAAAAACATGTCTGGTCAAATCTACTCTTAATTAAAAAATAAGCTTATTTTCCTTATTTTGAGCTGAGGGAGTACTTTCTTTATTCTAAAGTACTGCCCATTTTATAGTCTCCTTGGCAGCACATCTCGAATAATGGTCTCTGATCTTTTCCAAATCTCAGGTTCATTGGCCAGTGTGGCACCCTTCCAGGGACCTATTATGGAGCAAATCAAATCTGTCTAACGTACCGGAGCCCTAAGTGCTCTCTAAGCACTTTCCTTCCTGCGGGCACATGAGTCTGTCAGTTTTTAACCATGCCTCACGTGATTACATGGTTTTCAGGCCCTTTGCTATTCTCCTTGTGTGTCTGTAAGCTGGTCCTTCTTGTTAGCATCTGTCTCTACACACCAAACTGGTACTACCTTAACGTATAAGGGCTGACTGTCACTCACGAGCAGTTTATTTTCCCGGTACTCAGGGTTGAACCTGGACTTTTATGCCCACCAGACAAACACTCTACCATTCAGCTCTAATATAGCCCCAGCTGCACTGTTGTTTGTTTGTTTGTTTGTTTGTTTTTGAGAAGGAATTTACCAAGTAGCTCAGGCAGACCTACAACTTGGCAATCTTTCTGTCTTGGCTTCCCTAGAGGCAAGCCTAAATGAATTCAGAATATATATATATATTTTAAAGATTTATTTATGCGTATGTACACAAGTGCTCTGCCTGCATGTACACGGGAGGGCCAGAAGAGGGCAACAGATCTCATTACAGATGGTTGTGAGCCACCATGTGGTTGCCGGGAATTGAACTCAGGACCTCTGGAAGAGCAGTCAGTGCTTTTAACCACTGAGCCGTCTCTCCAGCCCCAGAATTCAGAATATTTTTAAGGGGAAATTTGTGATGTAGCTCAGTTGGTAGAGTCCCTGCCTAGAATATACAAAAAAAAAAAAAAAAAAAAAAAAAAAAAAAAACAGCGACATTTAGTCCCCAGCACTACATAACCGTATGAGGTACATGCCTGAAATCCCAGCACTCACTGAGGAGAATTAGAGAAATTTGAGGTTATCCTTGGATACATAGCAAGTTTGAGGGCCAGCCAGAAATACATGGCCCCCTCCCCCCACCCCCATATATATAATAGTTCATATCTGCCAATGGAGGAGTTCTCCCACTGATCACAGAAACAAGCCTATTCTCCTTATCTTATATCCTCATCTGCTTCACTGTTCAGTTCATTATGCAGAGCCGATGGGGACTCTCACCGGTGAATGAGCAGTTGAAGTCCAAGAGTCCCTTCTTGTCCTGGGCGTGAGAAGTCGAGAGTAGCCAAGCACCCCAAGTGAGGCTGGCTGTGCTTTCCACGTTCCTGCAAGAATGACTCAGTTAGTAGTAGGCCATCCTGTAGGGACACAAGAGTGCAAAACTCACAGAAGGAACCGTTCTGCCTCCCACGGTTTCTAGGCCACGGCCGAGATCTGCAGAGCCAGTCTAAGCACCTATCCACAGACAGCCCAGCCCTAAGGACTGGGAGAGCACAGGAGCTTCTTGTTTAAAAGCGGTTGCACTGTAATCCACTATGTCTTGATCGTCACTGTGTCCCCACGTCCCTGGGGCTGTCACAGGTTTATTGTCTTCTGAGTGCCCCCATGCCTTGGGTGGTAACAGAAGGCGGGCCCAGCCAGCGCCTACGTGAGTGAGCATGGCCACGCTCCAGTGAAGCTCTGTGGCCACTGACATTTCAATGTCACATGATTTTTCATGCACCCTGAAATATCATTCTTTGGATGCCATGCCACAGCCACTTAAAAATGTAAGGTATGTGTCTCCTAGGCCATACCAAAAATAACAACACATAGATTTAAAACAAAACAAAGCTGGCAAACAAAAGCCTTACATTTTTGCCAGCCCCTAGGTTTTGTGACTGGCTGGTTGTGCAGTCAGCTTTATATTTTTGGTCATGAGCCTAGCCTTTAACAGCTGAGCTATCTCTCGTCAGCCCTTGGAGTCAGTTATTTGAACCGATGTCTGATGGAGTCCGTAGCCCAGCATTTCCCAGCCACAAGTGTTCTTTGGAAAGAGGCAAGGTTCAAATCTGTCTTAAACTTAGTTCTAGTACTGTAGACTTAAGAGCCAGGAATATCTCGAGAGACAGGAAGGACATACAGTCTTTGCTATTTCTCCTTTAGGGCCTCCACAGACAAGAGCAAACGAAAGACAGTCAGGGAAGGCAAACATGATTATTCTCAGAGATCAATGAAACAAAAACTAACGAAAGGCATTTTGGCTTCTTGAAAATGACTTGAGGAGAAGAAATCTGAGTTTCTCTCTGGAAGTAAATTGATGCTTACTGTTTGTGTGTGAGCCAAGAAGTTTGTTTTCCCATTCATGAGTCATGAGCTTAGGAAGACTTCAAAGACATGATCTTGGGGTTTTCAGAATTTCCCAAATAATCTGTTTCATGCATTATTTACATTGCACGGCTTTTTTTTTTTTCTTTCTTTCTTTCTTCAAATGTGTTGCATTTGAGAAAAAAAAAATTACTGTATCTGAACTTTGATCTCTGTTTGAGATTCACCTCATCACACCAAAGAATCAAGGCCAAGAAGGTATCATTAGAGAAGTGTACTGGTTTTCAAAGTTGTTAATGTTAATTCACACATGTCTAACCCTCTTGCACTGGTGGCGCATCTGTCTAGAAACAGACAAGGCCAGGTTCTGCCAAGGGGCTTTTCCAGGACACATGCGCTGACTTGCTCTCTTAGGCAGCCAGGTTTCTTCAACAGGAAGCTGTAGCAACTGTGGCTTAAAGCCTTCAGCTGTTCACATTACCTTGAGGAGTGGCTTCAAGGGTTAAAATGTAAAGCAAAGCAAAAGAAAACCAAACCTACCTCATCTAAGATGTGGATGCCTAAATGATGGAGTGATTCAGAGCATAGCAAGGAGACGTGCCGTGCGCCTTGAAGACTGCTCTAGTTAAAAGGGGCCGCTAAATGGGTAGAGAGTTCTTTTAGGTACTGTCATTTCGGCAAGAATCTTTAAATTTTTGTCAAATTGAACATTGAGGAAAATAGGAAAAATTGTACAGAGCATGTCCACCCATCCACTGGCCAATAGTGTCCGCTGTGCTGAGGTGTTGATGACGTTTGCATCCTAGGCTAAGCTCTGTAAGGAAGGGAAGTGTGGCGTGTGCAGAACAGTGTGCCTTAATTTGCCGCAGCGTTCCACGCAATCCAAGTCAACCTTGCTCCTTAGTACCTTATATTTGTAACTAGCAGTTACATGGCTTATTTACTCAGATGACCCTGATTTTTTTTTCCCCCTAGATTGTGATACCATTCTTCAGTCTCTTAATCAAAGATATTTATTTCCTCAACGAGGGCTGTGTCAACCGTCTTCCAAATGGCCATGTCAACTTTGAGGTGAGTGTAACGAAGCAGGATACGATGCTGAGGCATGGTGGCACTCAGGAGGCAGAGGCGGGATGCTTGATTGCCTCAAGTTTGAGGCCAGTCTGGTCTACATAGTGAGTACCAGGGCAGCCAGTGTGACATAGTGAGAGCCTATCTCAAGAAACTAAAAAATTAAAATAAAAGCCAGAGTGGATTGTTTCTCAGTGCCCCAGCCCAGCAGCAAGGAACAAACTTGCTATTGTCCTACTGTCTGTAAGAACCTAAATGGCGGCGGTGCCAAGCAGCACAGTAGCTGTGTCATCCCTCCCACTCCACCCTGCCCCCCACCTTAGCATGGTCACTTGAGGGAATGTGAGTAAATCCTAGCTTCCCTAGCTAGCAGATGCAATGGTTATTAGATGGAAGGAGAGGAGATGGGTCCGGAACTGGGTGCATCTAGAATGGAATTGTGTCTTGCAAGCCCGTAATTCTTGACATCTGCCCTCAAAACGTTCTTTAATTCTCTTTCAGAAATTTTGGGAACTGGCCAAACAAGTGAGTGAGTTTATGACGTGGAAGCAGGTAGAGTGTCCGTTCGAGCGGGACCGGAAGGTCTTACAGTACCTACTTTCAGTGCCCGTATTCAGTGAAGACGGTGAGGCCTTTAGCTTACACCCCACCTCGAATACCCCCAAAATCCTGTGTATTATACTTGGTTGCCTCTCATGTATGAAGCAGGCCTTGGAGCTGACCCAACCCTTTTTTTCTGTTGCCCAGAAAGTCTCAATGGTTTACCCCTAAGATGTGTTCACTTTGTAATCAGCCAGACACGGTTACATTTAAAACATCCTTCCTGAGGCCTGCTCTGCACAGGGATAGGCCTAAGTGCAAAGCTATTAGAAGATATCGCAGAAAGTCATGGACGGTCTTGACCGTTAGAGCACTGGGCAATGGAGGCAGGAAAAATGCCTGGTTCTGCATAGGATGATTCACCCGTGGAGTCTGTAGAATACGTGGGGACTTACCTACGATTTGTAATTTCCTCATAGTATGTTGATGGTATCTGCAGCAATGACCAGTCGCCATTTTGAATTCATATTGCCTCTTTGGGGATGGAACCTTGTTGTGTTGTTTTTCATCTCCATAAATAAGATGATTTTCCCTCCTGTTTCAAACAACCGACATGTGTTTTCTATTAAAGAGCTGAGGGCACCAGGAAAGAGCCGTGACCCTTTCCTTCAGAAAGAATATAAATCCAAGTGCACGACAGTTTGCATCTTGAAAGCTTTGGAGTCATAAATTCCTGCTTACCTACGTGCCGTCTCAGCTCAGAGCAGTGGGGGGTTTGCTGGTGGCCAGCCAGAAGCAGAGTGCTGTTCTGTGTTCGTTAGGACAATTCACTGTATGTGATGGGAATGCCGGATGGAGCTCAGCCTCAAGTTGAACAGGCCTCTCCAGCAGTTGGGGCTTCATGGTGACAGAACGAGGCTTCACCCCTAATTCATTCTTTCCGTTGGCTTTTTGTAGCTCTCTACTTGGCTTCCTACGAGAGTGAAGGGCCTGAAAATAACATAGAGAAGGACAGATGGAAGTCTTTAAGGTGAGTCTCATTGCTTCTTGTAGTTGTATAAAGATAGAGGAAATGTTGGTTTTTACCTAAAGAAAGCCACATGGGTGCCTTGTGTGGCAGGGTCCTGCCTACTTGTTCAGTTCAGTGGAGTCTTATCCTCAGTTCATAGAATCTCTGTGGCCTGGGATTCTTATTGCCACAATTACTGCCCCCCCCCCTCCTTTTTATTTTTTTACACTGGCAAGTAATAGCTTGACTGCTGTCCTTCCCTGATGATGTAATCTAGAATCTAGAATTGAGATCACCCCAGGTATAGTAAAACAAATTAATTAAAAAAATATATTTTCCTCTTTGTTTAAAAGTTCAGACTTTATTGTCGAATAGCTCTAATCTTAAAACTTTACTTGGGTGGGGTGCCAGGAAAACTACCAGTTACAATTAAGATCGGTTAAAGTTGGGCTACCACTTAGCAATAAGATATCAGCCCCCCTTTAGTTTGAGAGAGAGGGAATCTGGACTTAAAATGTAATTAGTGGGTTTAAAATGTAATTAGTGGGTTTAAAAAAAAATACCCCAAACTTTGGCTAGTCTTTCAGTATTCTCAGACAAATGTGTAAGCCCATATCATTTAAGATATTATAACAGGTAAAGCAGCCAGGACATGAAAGGATACAGATGATCAAGACCGTTCTGACACACGCTGAAGTTAAGACAAACCTGGAGTGGGGCAGAATAGCCCAGACTTATAATCTTAGCGCTGAGGAGGCTGAAGCAAGGGGAACAGAGAGTCCAAGGCCAACGTGGACTACCAAGGAAACATGGAAAATGACTCCTTTAATTTATATTTTAGAGCAGACTTTGCCTTCCGTGGTTTTTCCTTTGTAATCGCCCCCCCCCCCTTTTTTAAACAATCATGCCCCTTGGTAAGAATCCTAGGATTGAAGACCTTGCTGTGGAAAAGCAGTTCTGCAAGACACTCAGTATTTGAGTTACACATGGAATCCAGATACATTATAAAAAAAACCCAGACCTACAGCAATCTCTTTATAGTTATTCTGTTCTAGAGCAGATGAGTAGTTAGGTTGCAAGTCCTAGGCTTGACGAGACAGGAAAGACCTCTCCCCACGGCTCTTATGTACTGTACACAGTGTGTGGTAACCCAAAGACTTTAGAGGCGGAACTAGAAAGTGACGGAGAGAGGCCATGTGCTGGCCTAATCCAGACACTCGTGTGGCCGTCTGTTTACAGTTGCATAGACTCAAAAAGTGCACAGGAATGTTTTTCTGGTCAGAGTGTGTTTGGGGGCTGGAAGGCAACCATGTTGGCACCCATGGAATCTGAGCTCTTGGGAAGCTGAGTTAATAGAACCACAGATTTGAGGCTAGCCTGACCTACAGAGTGAGTTTGAGGCTAGCCTGACCTACAGAGTGAGTTTGAGACCAGCGTTGGAGCTGCTGCTACTGCTGCTCTGGCAGTGGCTCCATGAGAAGACATCTTGTGCACACAGTGCAAGGTTAACAGACTAGTTTTTATGTTAAAATTGTCTTCTAAGGAAGCTTAAAAAGCAGATTCCTAGCCAGGCGTGGTGGCCCACTTTACTCCCAGCACTCCAGAGGCAGAGGCAGGCAGATCTCTGAGTTGGAGACCAGCCTGGACTACAAAGAGAGTCCAGGACAGCCAGGGCTATACAGAGAAACTCGGTCTCGAAAAACCAAACCAACCAACCAACCAAACAAACAAACCTGAAAAATTAAAACAAAAAAAACCTAGATTCTTCCTCCTGTCTAATCCTTTCCCATAACCATCATCATAGCCTCACTGCACGGCCCCATCCCTAAGACATAAGTCTACCTGTGTATCACTGTCCTGCACATATAAAAAGTCTGTTGTCATTAATGGCATTCACTTCTTGGTTTAACATAAAACCACTCAAGATAAAGAGTTACCATAGGTGGTGCTTTGGCTGTGTCCATCAATAGCTGGTTCAGTGTCTAGCGGTTTACCTGAAGCGGTTTACTGAGTTCAGTCCTTGTTGTCCACTCCATCACCTTAACTCTGTAAGAACCCATTTAAAACATGGAGGAGGATAAGCATTAAGCAAGGCATTCCGAGGCAGTACAAGTGGTCCTCTCCTTCCGCCTGACATGGTTTTCTTTATTCCACAGGTCCAGCCTTTTAGGCAGAGTCTAACGGATGGGACATGGTGCTGCAGCTGCATCATCTAACAGACCCTGGAGGGGCTGGCCTTTGTTTTCTGGCGTCCAGTACCTGGAGCCACCGTTGTGGCGGATCCTGCAAGCAAGCCCAACTGCAGAGCAGATAGGAAACTCATCTCCCACTGCTGACGGATTGACTCAGATGGCTTTCTTTTTTTTGTTGTTGTTCTTGAGACTGAACCGTTCACTGAAGACACTTGAGAAAGAATCCTCTGAAACTCCCGGCTCTGCACATGATTCATCATCTCCTGGAATTTCCATGTGAATCATAGCTCTGCACCTGGATGGAGTTTTCTTCTTTGTGTGTGTGTGTGGGTGGGTGAGGTGGGGGTTGGGCTTTGTTTTGTTTTGTGGGTTTTATTTGTTTGTTTGTTTTCTTGAACATTTGCTGCTAATGGAACTTACCAGCTGAGTGCAGGCTCTATGGAAGCCCGCGTTTCTTTGTTAATTTAAATGAAAAAGGGAGAGGAGGGAGGGGACCCCTCTCCCCCCAGTTTGGATCCCAGACCTCAGCTTGAACAGTATTCCAGTGAGGGCACAGACTGGGTGGACGGATGTCTCCTGTAGACATCTCACAAGTGCGTTATTGTAAACGCCTCTCTCCCCTCTTCCTCCGAGGTTTTGAGTTGGCTGCTGGCTAGCAAACTCCTTCTTACCCATATAAGTTATTTAATATAATAATGAAGCTCAACACTGTGGTAGGAAAATAGCCACTAGGAAAAGAAAAAAACAAAGCAGAGTTTGTCGCCGTTGGACCTGCCGATCCTGCTGGAAGGACTGTGCTTTCTTTACCTTTCTGAGCTGTTTACAACTGACCACTGTGTTCCATAGATGTATTTTTTTCAGTAGTTTGTTGTTGTTGTTACTTAGTTTTCCATGATGCTCCCAACCCCTGTAAATGTAAATGCTCTGACTTTAAGGGTCTTGGAAAAACAATCCACGACATAACCACAACTGTTTTTTTTTTTTTTTTTCTTCAACTTATTTCCCATTATTTGCTGGAGTCTGTTGGTGACTAAACATGTAAACAAAAAGTAAATTGGAGAAGTTCCCCCCTCCCCCACCGCAGCAAACAAAACAGATGAAAACCAGGTTTGCAGTTAACTCTGTGACCAATAGAACTGTGAACCAGTTCACCTTGCTAACATCTAACTAGGTCTGTAGTTGCTCTGCACGCAGCCGTTATACATGCTCTAGGAGAAACTTTAGTGACCCCAGCTAATGACAACCCAGCTGTCTTTGTAACCCTTCGGATGCCGTTTTTTGAGAATCAGCATGTCTTTGTCCAACAGGCCTGAACTGTCTCCAAATCGTCCCTTCACAATGTCAATACATTTTACGCTCTGCAGCCAGGAGCTGTGGTGTCTTTCTTTGGATGGAGCTGCGGGTGGGTTGGCTTACACACACAATGTGAGCACTCCTGAGGGAGTGGCCTTAGGACTCCAGCATAGATGCGCATTTGGGGTGTGTGTGTGTGTGTGTGTGTGTGTGTGTGTGTGTGTGTGTGTGTGTGTGTGTTGTTTTTGTTTTTTGAGACAGGGTTTCTCTATGTGTACCTGGACGCGCTTTGTAGACCAGGCTGGCCTCGAACTCACAGTGATCCACCTGCCTCTGCCTCCCTAGTGCTGGAATTAAAGGCAGGCACCACTATGCCCAGCTCGCGCTTGTATCCTAAGCAGCAATCCTAGCAAGCATCCAATCACTAATAGTTTTCAGCCATGTCGTAAGGTATGTAAGTACAGATTCTGCTATGGTCATTTCCACCCTCAGGTACAGAACAGAGAGATGGGTATATTTTAATGATGGTTTGTCAGAGGCCACAGAGCTAATGAGAGGCCCAGGGCTAAGCTAGGCCTTTTAATCCAGAGCCCAAGCTTTAAACCGCCGGTAGCATCTCAAGCTGTTGCAGACAGCCTGGGGAATCTTGTGTCCCTGAAGATTTCCAACCTGCCAAGACTGGAGTGGGAAATATGGGATGCTGAAGCCCTAGACCCAGCTTAGACTCTGGGCTTTCTTGTCTCATTTGTACCTGGAGATCTGTGTTAGTGGAAGTGACTGAGTGGTTGGCATTAGGGGAGCCAGCATCATTGGAGGAGCTCTTACATGTATTGAGAGAAGGGAGCAGGGCACACCAGGGAAGGACCAGGGCGTGGAATCACTAGGTACAGGAGGCAGAAACAGAAGAGAAACTGAGGCTCAACCCTATAGGGAGACATCTTCAGGAAACGTGTCGAGTGGTAAACATGTAATCGTTCATTTTGGTGGGGGTGGGAGGACCCCCCGGGAGTGGTCTTTATGTGTGCTGGAATGATTGAGACAGGAGAAATGCTATGTGGGAGGTGGTGGGGAAGGCCAGTGGGACGGACTAGGGATCAGTTGGGCGGGTTACGGAAGGTCTACTCTTGACTTTCATTCTTTGCAATTCTGTCTGGCCTTGGGAGGGTCTGTCTGTTACCAGCCAGCAAGATACTTAAGATTTTAAGACATCTTACAAAAAATTTTAAAATGTGATTAGTGCAGCTCTACAATACTGCCCCCCCCCCCCCCCCCCCCCCCCCCCCCCCCCCCCTTTTTTTTTTTTTTTTTTTTTTTTTTTTTTTACTATCTTGCTCTGGACTCCACAATTGTAATGGATAGTAGCAATGTTTATCTTTCACCTGTCTCTCAGGGGTGGGCACAGTATAGGCTGCTGGCCAAATTTAGAGAGGTACTTGTTCTCTATGGCCCATAGGTAACAGGTTGAAAAAACTCAAAAGTGGAATTACAGTTTATGCCATATGGAAACCATGCGAACTGCTAATTTCAGTGTCCATCAGTAAAGATTTAAAGGAACGTGGCCATGCTAGCCCTGTATGTTTCTCTTGCGGCTGTCTTCTGCTACAAGCATAGTGTTACAGTTACGGCAGAGACCATATAGCCCCAAAGCCACATGCGTACTTGGCCCTTTATGGAAAGGTTACCTGATCTAAGTAGTTCTTTTTGTTGGTTGGGTTTTTTGTTGTTGTTTATTTTCTGCATTAGACTAGTAATTGTCAGGCATCAGATACCTAAATATGGCCACTGTTTGTTTGTTTTCCTAAAGTAGTCTTAAGGCTAGAAATGTAATTCCAAAGTGTTTTAAACAGGTTTTCCGTTACCATGCTCCTCTATAGCCTCTTGCTTTACTATCTAGCTGAACCAGAGGTTTAAACCATGTGTGAATTTTTATGGAAACTCCTGAGTGTTCCACATGTGTATGTGGCCTTCACAGCACCTTAAGATACATTTCCAATCCCCGTGCTTAGCAGGAAGCCTGAGGAAACACAAGCAAAAACAGCGCTAGGTAGTGACAGTAGTTTTGTTCTGGCTTGCCTGCCACACGTTCCAAGCCCTCAGGGCTTTTAGCTGGGGCCTGGCCTGTTTTCCATATCTAGAGAGGATGCCACAATTAACTGCCTGCTGTCCCTTCTGTCTTGAAGGTTTTTACACTTTCATCTTTTCATTTAGCTAGCTGGAGCCTCTGCTGGTCCTGTGGCTACCTGTCTTCTACCACCCTCTTTGGGCTCACTCCTATTTCCCCTGCCGTCCACCTGCCTCCCGTGTTTAGACACTCGTGTAACCCCACCGTTAGAATGCTTTTTGTTAACCCGCTGGTATTCCAGAATCATCTCTAAGGGACGAGCAGCAGGGTGGGAATGAAGCGGGTTAGGCCAACCTTCTGCTGTAGCTAAGGCTTCAAAGGAATTCATGAGTGTGGTTCCTGAACAAGAAG
This sequence comes from Acomys russatus, assembly GCF_903995435.1. Taxonomy (NCBI): domain Eukaryota; kingdom Metazoa; phylum Chordata; class Mammalia; order Rodentia; family Muridae; genus Acomys; species Acomys russatus. The sequence continues at coordinate 22,173,297 of NC_067164.1, read as the reverse complement.
AGGGGACTTGGAAACTACTAACTAAACCTAAAGCTCAAAGACAGGGCAGTCGCCAGCTCCTTCGGCTTTATTTACCCTCAGGAAGTATGAGAGGCAAAGCTTTGGTCAGACTTGGGCTTCTAGGGATGGGTGCAAAAGTGAGCCCTGCCTGGATAAGTCAGGCCAAAGGGGTTTTGGGGTGGGGGCAGGGGCAGGCAGTGTTAGATGATTGAAAATTGCCTCAGTTCTCTGCTTCAGGTATTCAAGGTCACTTGACTCCACTCAGTGCCGGCAGGGATGCTGGGGTTGAAGGTTTATGTGTCCAAGCCCCATAGTTTAGCAACTGCAGACTGGGCTCTATGAGAAATACAACAGTGCCCCAATTCTGTGCTAAAGAGGCAAGGCCTTTTAGATGATTATTTACTCTCTTCTTCCTCCTTCCCCTCCCTCCTTCCTACTTCTTTCCTTCCTTCCTAACTTCCTTCCTTTCTCCCTCCCTCCCTCCCTTCCTTCCTTCCACTTACTTCAGTGAAAAAATCCCCAGGTAGCTAGTTTCCCTCGTAGGGCTAGTTAGTAGCCATCCATCAAACTTCTGCACTCTGTGTGCCTTACTTCCTTCTATGCAACCGTGTGTATCCAAGTCTGGGCAGTATGAGGCAGCTGTTTTGGAATAGTGTCAACTCAGCGCTTCTACAGAAAAGTGTGGAGACTCTCATTTAGGGAACTGAGGGAGACAGATCCTTCTTAGAATAAGGAGTAAAATCATGTGCCCCTAGATGGAGCACCCAGCAAGCCTTGTACCTAGGCAGGAGTCTGCTTTTCCTCCTTTTCCGCCTACGCCTCTTGGGGAAATGAAAGTTAGTATGAACTCATGCCTCTCTTTATGAGTCACCGTGGGAAAGTAAGTTTAGCAAAAGTGTTGTCAACTGAGTGGAGACAAAGTGGTTGGAGGACAAGCATGTGTTTTGTTTTTTCTCAAGCGATGATGACGAGTCCTAAGTACAGATAGATGGGTGGTGATGTGGAGATAATGTGTGCTTGGTGAATACACTTTAGCAAGACAGTTCTTAGTCCGGTTAGCACCCAGGAGTCACAGATTTCATTTTCTTTAGTTAGATAATTATGGGTTTAGGAAATTAAATAGATCAAAGTGATTCTAAAAGAACTATGCTGGGTGGCACTGCCCCTACAGAGACCAGCAAAGAAAATCCAAGCCAGTGTTTTTGTTTTGTTTTGTTTTGCTTTGCTTTTTAAATGGTTAAACTGTTAATACTTCCTGTTGGGTTTCAGATCCCAAACAAGTGAACAAGCGGGTGAGGTGATATTTAACATACCAACATGGACCTGGCTCCCAGGTTCTCCCAGCACTCCTTAGTCTGTACCTGCTGCGAGGTGTGCCTGGCGTGCCCCATCCTCTACCCGGAACTTTTCACCCCAGGTGCAGGGGCTTCCCCACTGCATCCCCTTCACTATATAATCCTATATAATCGGGGCATTTTGATACCCTTTCTTTCACCTCCTGATCTCCTTTCCATACCCCACCCCACCCGCCCCAGCCTTCTCTTTCTGTATCTCTCCTTTTTTGCTCCTCTCTCTTTCTCTGCCTGTTTGCTTCCCCCCCCTCTCTCTCCCTCTCTCTCTCTCCACCTTCCCCTGCGTGACAGCCAAGATATTTTACTTTGTCTTGCATTAGCTCATGTCGCCCATGATTATCACTCCCCTGTAAGTATTGACACATGACAGGAGGTCTACCCTTCACAGGAATTAATATAAAAAGCCAGCAAAGGCCGGGCGGTGGTGGCACATGCCTTTAATTCCAGCACTCGGGAGGCAGAGGCAGGCGGATCGCTGTGAGTTCGAGGCCAGCCTTGTCTACAAAGCGAGTCCAGGACAACCAAGGCTACACAGAGAAACCCTGTCTTGAAAAATAAAACCAAACAAAACAAAAGCAAAAACAAACAAACAAAAACCAAAGTGATTAACATGGCTTGCGGACATGGAATAAGTTTGAACCTCATTCTAAGAAAACACTACACTAAGAGTGAAAACTAATTCCTGAGCCCCACTCCAGTCAGTTTTCTGGGATTTTGGGGGAGTGCCCTCCCACCTACCTCATCAGGATCTTTTTTGTGAGTAATGAGTCTGGACTAACCCGTGGACTGTAGGAGGTCTAAAGGTCATTAGCATTAGAATCTGCTTTCTCAGCCTGCTGGATTCAGAGGTGAAATAGCATCCTGTTTGCAAACTGCCACCTTCTTTAGTGCCGGACTCCTCAGAGTTTTGTTTAAGCCTGTTGGTAGAAAGGAAGCCTGAGATTGCTGCTGATTGCTGCTACTTGGTACATGAAAGGACAAAGGCACATGAAAACTCAACTCACCCCTCAGGTTGTGTGCCACAGACAAGATAGGGCTCCTCAGTGAAAAGAGTGGTCTTTACCCAGCCCACGGATGGAAACAGGCTTATGCAAGATCCCATGTATAATCTCAAAGGTGCTAGGCTGAGAACACATAAGGACGACACAAAGACTTTGGTGTATAGACTACAACTTTGTTATAGTAGCTGTGAGAACTGTGCTCGCTAATGTAGTTATATAGATGAAAATCATCATAAATGCCTCTTCACACCTAGTGCTTTACCAAAAGTCATACTTTGGTTTAACCAAGATTTAGAGAAGTAATGATCCCAGTCCTGTTCTGCATCTGTCATCGTCCTTTTGGGGACAGTATGGCTGCTCAGAAGGGGTTAACTCGGAAAGGGAATACACAGATCATCCCTGGATGAGGAAGAGATTTCCTGGTGGGTAATACTCAATCTATGAATTGTAACCCAGGTAAGGACTCAGCAACAGAGACTGGATCAAAGGTGGATAAAGCCCGACCCAATCCCCTAGATGGGAGAGTGATGGAGAGGGATATGTGACTAGCTAGGCAAATAGTTCTACGGGAGTTAGCTTGACAAGAGATGCCCAGTCCAGCAGATCTGAGCATCCGAAATACTCAAATTCATTTAAAACCTAATAAGAAAACAATGAAGGCAAGAAAATGGTTCTCTTGGGAGCCTGCAAACTATTTGCTATTAAATTAGGTGTTAGGTAAGTGACTAAAATTAGGTAACTGAGAAGCTTATTTTCCCTTATAGTAACTGACCCAGTCAACGCTGTAAAATACTAGGAAAAAGGTATTGGCAGCTGTTCTCTACCTACCCAAAACTAACGAGGCCATTGTGAAGAGTACAGAATAGCAGAAAACATAATAACCCAAGGGATTCTTAGCCTCCCCATCCCCCTTTATATGAGAATGCTTTTGAAAAACAACACCTTTCTGGGGAGCTCTGGTCCTGAAAACTCGGGCCACCCAAGGCAGTGACTTTCAGGTTCTTGACTCATGAAATCTACAGACCACAGAAGGTGAGTTTTAGAGAGTCGTGGGAGCCTAAGAGGGAGAAAGAGAGCTGTGATGTTCGAGTTAGGCATGAAGGTGAGCCATACAGTGGACAAGCAGATGTTTGATGGGGAGGGGAACTTCATAGAAAGAGGAAGGAGCAGGGCGTGGTGGCACACACCTTTAATCCCAGCACTCGGGATGCAGAGGCAGGCGGATCCTTGTGAGTTCGAGGCCAGCCTGGTCAACAAAGTGAGTCCAGGACAGCTAAGGCTACACAGAGAAACCCTGTCTCAAAAGAGGAAAGAAGCCCAAAGAACAAGAAAAACATACATTGGCTCTGTTCAGTACCTGAAAGAGACAGAAGAGAAGACAAAGGGAAAAGTTAAGCTTTTCTGATTCATAGGGAGGCTCCTGAGCATTGTGCTAGGGCAAGGACTCTGGGAAGGAATACTGTATTATCTCACTAAAGGGCTCCGTATCTCTTTGGTCTTTTTAGCATGGCGTAAGGTAAATTCGCCTTCCTGAGGGTGGTCCCTTGTCTAGATGCTGGCCTGCTCAAGTGGCTTAACTCTCACAGGAGGAGACAATGGCAGGCTTCCACCTAAAGAGTGTGGCTTGGAGGCTGTTGGTTTCCCTTATGCTTTTAATTCTACTGTAACACGCCCCCAAAGTTCTAAACCGTAAAATGCGCTCTCCTCTGGGCATGTCCAACATGCATTTGACAAGTCTGTTGTGGCTGGAGAATGTGGCCACACACAAAATTATAACCTTACTTTAAACACAAGAGCTGAGATCTGTGCAGAATCGTGTGTGTGTTGCACTTATAAAGACCAGAGAACAACTTTGGCTGTTATTCCTTAATCACCACCCATACTGTTTGTATGTATGTATGTATGTATGTATGTCTATGTTTGTATGTATGCATGCATGCATGCATGTATGGAACTAGAGCTCCCCAGTTTGCAAGCAATACCCAGAGATTTTCCTGTCTCCACCGCCCCAGCACTAGGATTACAAGTGTGGGGTGCCATGCCTGTTTTGTTTTTGTTTTGTTTTGTTTGAGACAGGGTTTCTCTGTGTATCCCTGGCTGTCCTGGAACTCATTCCGTAGACCAGGCTGGCCTTGAACTCATAGTGCAGGGATCAAAGGCGTGTGCCACCACTGCCCAGCTACCATGCCCGTTTTAAAAACATGGTTCTAGGAATCAAATGCAGGCCCTCCCTCATGCTTACAGGATGAACAAGCTTCTGAAGGAGCTGTCACCTCAGCCTTATTTTTGTTACTGTTTTCTGTTCTGTTTTACTTTAGTTCTGCAGTTCTCAAGGGTGCGTTCTCAAGAGTGCAGGTAACAATGACATCATATTGCAACGTCAATAGGCTGGACACTTTGGTTGGGGGGGGTTTCTACACAATTACTCACACACATTAATCCAGTCCTGCTGTGATGGCCAACTAGAGAGTAAAATAGATGTGCTATTTTAACTCTGTGCTTAAGTTTTATAATGAAGAGTGCAGGCTTGTTACCCAAATATTCCTCCTTACAGAATACCCGTGGGCAGTTCAGCACACACAATAAGCAATTCTTTGATTTTTCTAGTTTTTTCTTTTTTCAGACAATACTCTGTCAATGTTCTAAACCTGTTTTATTGTTACCTGTGGAAAATAAAAGTATAAAAAGACTCAGTGCAGTGTAATAACTAGCTTTAGGGACAGTGTAGAAAGATCCAAAGATAGAGATCAGAATCAAAAGGTAAAAATCACTTAGCCCACCACTAGCTCCTTTGTATATCAAATTCCTTTATTGAAGAGTAGGACTGTGTCTACCAGAGGCCTGTGTGGACAGGTGAAACAACACTAATATCCTGTGGTGGTTTGAATACATTTGGCTCCCATAAACTCATGTCTTTGAATGCTTAGTCCATAGCGAGTGGCACTATTAGGAGGTGTGGTTTTGTTGGAGTGGGAGTGGCCTTGTTGGAGGAAGTGTGTCACTTTGGGGGCGGGGCTTTGAGGTTTCCTATGCTCAAGCTACACCCAGTGCTGGAACAGGATCTCCTTCTGTGCCTGCTGTTTAAGATGAAAAACTCCCCGTTCCTTCTCCAGCACCATGTCTGCTTGGAAACTGACACGCCTCCCACCATGATGACAGTGGACTAAACCTCTGAAAACTCTAAGCCAGCCACAATGACATGTTTTCTTTTATAGGACTTGCTGTGGTCGTGGTGTCTTTTCACAGCAACAAAACCCTAACCAAGATATATCTCATTGATTGCTCTTTTCTCTTTTTTGTCTTCCCCTTTGCTCTGACCTAACTAGGATAGCCTAAGATTCCTGGTTTGCAACCCCATGCTATCTCCACATGAGGTTTTTACTTTGGAGAGTGGGTGTGTGTCTTACTTTTCTTTCTATCACTGTGATAAAACACCATGACCAGAAAACTTGGGAAGGAAAGGGCTTATTTAGCTTGAGGGTTACACTCCTCATTGAGGAAAGCCAGGGCAGGAAGCTGGAGGCAGGATCTCAAGCAAAGGCCATGAATAGTTCTAATCACTAGCTTGTTCCCCAGCAAACTTTCTTACATAGCCCAGGACTACCTACCCAGGAGTAGCACCTCCCACAGCTCTCCCATGGCAGAGCCCTCCCATGTCAATTAGCAACCAAGATCATACTCAAAGACTTGTCCACAGACTAATCTGATAGAGGAAATCCCTCAGTGAGGGTACTTCTAATTTGCATCAAATTGATAACTAGCATAGCCGCCAAACATCTTTTTATTTAGAACTGACTTATTTATCCTATTCAATTGTATCAGGTCTTAAGGTAAATCGAGTTGAAATTGGAAGTGTGCTCTCAAATTCATGAATGCAGTTAAACACTCATCTTAGAAACTAGTACTGTCTATACATGAGGACTAATCCTCCTCAGGATGAACTACAGAGGATGCAAAGAAAATGGTACATCCTTTGTTTTGTAGACAGGCATACCAAGGTCCAGAGGCTTTATATGACCTTGCACATGTGATCTAGCAAACCACCAGTGAGAGGACCAGAGGTGAAGCCTGATCCCAGCCCTTTTTCCCCTTTGTTTTGCTGGGAAATGTTAAAGTCATCCTGGAACTCAAGCTGTCTGATGTCCATCCCCCTATTGCCCCTCCTCCCATGATGAGACACAGATGTTAAAAGACAAGAGAGCAGAAAACTGCCAATGTGGCCCGTTGGTCGCATGCCTATCTTGCACATATGATTAAGGTTTAAGAGATGCCATCCTATATCAATTTAAGGAATGATGTGATGACAATAAATAGCCCATAGGAGAGCAGGCACAAGGAAATGGGAAAATAAGATAAATTATCTTATCAAATATATACCATTGGCCGCTTAATGTTTTAAACACTGGATTCCATACCCCCTCATCTCCCTGTATTCACTATGAACCCCAGGATGGCCATGAATTTGCAGCAATCCTCCTGCCTCTGCCTCCCAAGGTTCTGGCTTTACAGGCATGTACCACTGGGCACACCTTCCTCTCCCAGTGTTAACAACCAAATAGTTTCTACTCCCCCGTGTCTAGGCCTATGGTAGGCTGAACTTCTCATTCACTACTTTGCAGTCAAGCAGAGCTCTGTGACAGAAACTTTTCAAGCCAGTCTCCAGTTCTCGGTCTGTTGCTGCTAGGCTGTGATAGGCCAGAGGGTCAAGAGGATAGCACGGGTACCCTAGGTTCCTGGGGGAATACCCTGAGTGGAGTCCCATTCTAATCTACTTTGGACACACAGCTGAGAGGGAGGAGGAGATTTTTATGGATTAAAGCACCGGAACACAGAGGACATTTGTTACCACAGCATAGCTTGCTCTCACTGGCTTGCCTTTCAAGACTGTGCCTCTTGTGAACTTCGTCCAAACATAAACTGAGAGGCTCTGCCGAATCACAAAGTTATCCTTGATTCATCCCATCTGTCACTACCCATCCTGAATACTGCATCTTGAAATATATCTAGAACTGACCACTGCTTACCACATCCACAAGTTTTGCTAGGTTCAGGACCCCCAACACCTCCTGTTAAATCTCTACAGCAGTCACCCAGATTTTGATTTCCTATGGCCTGCTAACCACATAACACTGAAGGTGGTCCTTTAGAACAGTTTGTTTACACGGCTCATGTCATTGCTCATATTCTGATGATGGTTTATTATCCTCCAAATGATGAGTAAGGTTGCGTAAGGTCTACGCTTGCTGCCTCTTTCCTCTTGTCTCTAGGTGAAGAATTATAGAGAGTTACAACTTGATGGGAAATTAAATTTGCTGCGTGAAGAGGCAAGAATTGGCACCAGTAAGAAAATTCTAAAGAGGCAGATTTCAAGTCAATGCCAAAAGTTTTCTAATCAATAAATATGTTTCTCATTGCTAATGGCTGTGGAAGATATATCAGTGGATAGTAACAACTACTCACTTCTTTGATATTCAGTGACGTAAGAGGGGAGGTTTGGTCAATTACAGATGTTGATTTGTGTAATTGCAATCATTGGCATTGCAATGACTAAACATCAGTAGTGGCCTAGAGAAAGGAGGGATTAATTCTTTTTCTCAAGGAGATCAGGGGCACTTTATAGAAAGGATAATTTATAGCTGGGCATGGTGGCACATGCCTTTAATCCCAGTACTCAGGGCACAGAGGCCAGCGGATCACTGCGAGTTCCAGGACAGACTAGTCTACAAAAGTGAGTCCAGGATAGCCAGGACTGTTACACAGAGAAACCTTGTCTCAAAAAACAAAACAAAACAAACAAACAAACCAAAAAAAAAAAAAAAAAAAAAAAAAAAAAAGAAAGAAAGGCTAATTTATTTTAATTTACAAACATAAGCATTTCTTTAGGGAATAAATGCTATAAAATTGCTTCTAAATTGAACCACAAGGGAGCTAAGAGCATCATATAAGAACAGGAAGAAGCCAATCAAGGGGGTATTTTAAGTGAAGTTCCAGATGCAGCTTGATTCCCAAGGGAACTCTATAGCATATAATATACCCCAGTATTTGTTTAGCTTTTGTACCTGCACCCCCATTGGTTGATTATGAGCTACTTTGATGGAGGGAGGCCAAAGATGGAACATTCCTAGCATGTCAGGTGCTAAAATTCTATGGCGAGTATATGTATGGCCGATGAGCCCTTGGAATCAAGACAAACAGAAGGAGCTTGGAGGATGGATACATGACATAGAGTAATATACATGATGTCATGAAGCAGGAACATCAACAGTATCTTTCATTAGGGGACATGAGAGAGAGTCTTCCATCAAAACAACTGAGCAAGCAAAGGGATGGATAGAACACATACTTAGAGAGATAGATGCAGCTTCATGGGGATACAAAGGGTGGTCAGAAAGAAGTCCACTTGCTCAACGGAGGCAGCAATCACATAGGAATCCCACTGGGGATAAGACAGCACTATGATGCTTCCATGGGGCCAGTTCTGGAATTCAATCCAGCATCCTCATGATCTGGGCATTTTATATGGGCTGTTTCAAGGTCAAGAATCTCTCTCTCTCTCTCTCTCTCTCTCTCTCTCTCTCTCTCTCTCTCTCCTTATTATGTAGTCCTGGCTGTCCTGGAACTCAGTATATCATCAAAGGTGGCCTTGACCTCACAAGGATTCTGTACCCCAAATGCATTTCTCAACTTTCTGGACGTCTAAGGCATGTGCCCAGCCATGGTGTGTATCATGACGCATGAAGACTAATATGATAGGAAACATGATGAAGATGGAGAGATAATGGCCATGGTCCAGGTGCCAACTGGATGGGACAAATTTCAAACTGAGAGAAAAACACCACGTGATCATCTCATTAGATACTGGAAAAGCATTTGACACAAAATCCACCTCTTTCATGTTAAAAAATCTTAGAGAGCTAGGCAATATAAGGCACATACCTAAACATAGGAAAGGCAATATACAGCAAGCCTATAGTCAACATCAAACTAAGTGGAGAGAAACTTAAATCAATTCCACTGAAATCAGGGACAAGACAAGGCTGTCCACTCTCTCCGTATCTCTTCATTATAGTGCTTGAAGTTCTAGTTAGAGCAATAAGACAACTAAAGGAGATCAAAGGGATACAAATTGAAAAGGAAGAAGTCAAAGTTTCACTATTCACATGGATGATATAATAGTACACAAAAGTGACCACAAAAATTCTACCAAGGAACCCCTAGAACTGGTAAATAAACACCTTCACCAAAGTGGCTGGATATAAAATCAACTTAAGAGCTGGGCATGGTAGCACACGCCTTTAATCCCAGCACTCAGGAAGCAGAGGTAGGCAGATTGCTGTGAGTTTGAGGTCAGCCTGGTCTACAAAGCGAGTCCAGGACAGCCAAGGCCACACAGAGAGACTGTCTTGAAAAACCAAAATAAATAAATAAATAAATAAATAAATAAATAAATAAATAAATAAAATCAACCCAAAAAAGTCAGTAGCCCACCTGTATACAAATGACAAACAGGCTGAGAAAGAAATTAGGGAAATTGCACCCTTCACAACAGCCACAAAAACTATAAAGTATCTTGGTGTAACTCTAACCAAGCAAGTGAAAGACTTATATGAAAAAACTACAAGTCTCTGAAGAAGGAAATTGAAGAACGCATCAGAAGATGAAAAGATCTCTCATGCTCAGGGGATTGGGGAAATCAATATTGTAAAAATGGCCAGCTTATCAAAAGCAGTCTACAAGTTCAATGTAATCCCTATCAAAGTACCTACACAATTTTTCACAGACCTAGAAAGATCAAATCTCAACTTCATATGGAAAAACATACCCAGAATAGCTAAAAGAATCCTGTATAATAAAAGATCTTCCAGAGGAATCTCTATCCCTGATCTCAAGCTGTACTATAGAGCAACAATAATAAAAATAGCATGGTATTAGCACAGAAATAGTCTGGTAGAGCAATGGAACCAAATTGAAGATCCAGGAATAAATCCACATACCTATGGACACTTGATTTTTGACAAAGAAGCCAAAACCATACAATGGAAAAAAAGATAGTATCTTCAACAAATGGTGCTGGTCTAGCTGGATGTCTACATATAGAAAAATGCAATTATACCCATATTTATCACCCTGCACAAAACTAAAATTCAAGTGGATGAAAGACCTTAACATACAACCAGAGACACTAAATCTGTTAGAAGAGAAAGTAGGGAAGAGCCTTGAACTCATTGGCACAAGAGACAACTTCCTGAACAGAACACTAATAGCTGAGGCTCTAAGGTCAACAATTAATAAATGGGACCTCCTGAAACCGAAAAGCTTCTGTAAGGCAAGTGGTACTGTCAACAGAACAATGACAGCCTACAGACTGGAGAAGATCTTTACCAACCCTATATCTGACAAAGGGCTAATATCCAAAATATATAAAGAACTCAAGAAATTAAACACCACCAAACCAAATGACCCAGTGAAAATGAGGTACAGAGCTAAGCAGAAAATTATCAACAAAAAATTATCAGATAGCTGAGAAGCACGTAAAGAAATGCTCAACATCTCTAGTCATCAGGGAAATGCAAATCAAAATGACCCAGATATTCCATCTTACACCTATCAGAATGGCTAAGATCAAAAACTCAAGTGACAGCATATGTTAGCCAGGATGTGGAGAAAGGGGAACATTCCTGCATTGGTGGTGGGAGTGCAAACTTGTGCAACCACTTTGGAAATCAATCTGGCACTATCTCAGGAAACTGGGAATAGTGCTACCTCAAGAACTCCTAGGTATATATCCAAAATATAGTCCACAATACAACAAGGACACTTGCTCAACTATGTTCATAGCAGCTTTATTTGTAATAGTTGGAATCTGGAGCAACATAGATGTCCCTCAACTGAAGAATGGATAAAGAAACTCTGGTACATATACCCAATGGAATACTACTCAGCTAATAAAAGCAAGGAAATCTGTAGGCACACAGAGGAAGGGGATGCAGGCAATTTGAAGGCAAATAGATGGAATTAGAAAGGATCATACTCAGTGAGGTAACCCAGACTCAGAAAGACACACATGGTATATACTCACTTATCAGTGGATATTAGTCCAACATAGATGTCCTCTGAGAGACTCCACCCAGCAGGCAATCGTGACAGATACTGGGACTCAGAGCTGGACTCGGGTGGAGTGCTCAGAATTGTAGGGGGGATGGAAGGTCTGGGAGGGAGCAAGAGCCTCCGGATCTGGACACGAGGGGCCTGTACAAACTGATGTACCAACCAAGGACAATGGACAATGGATGCAGAGAACCAAGACCCCCTGTTTGGATGTAGCTGATGGACAGCTCATTCTCCCCGGGGGTGGGGGGAGGGACTTCTGCTGTACCTCTGACATGCACTCTGGTGCTCATGATTTGGTCACTGCCCCTTGACAAGATGGCTTTGCTGAGACAGAGAGGAAGGTGATGCAGGCTATTCTGATGAGACATAATGGGCTGTGGCCAGACTGTGGGATAGGATCCCCTCCCCCCATCAGAGGTCTACGTGAGAGGAGAGAGGGTGGGAACAGGAAGATAAGAGCGAAGGGAATAACAATTGGGATGTAATGTAAATAAATTGGAATAAATAAAATAGACATTAATTTCCAGCAACCCGGTAAAGAAGATCCTTGCATCCCTTTCCACGACCATGTAACCAATGAATGTTGCGTAGGCAGGTAAGATAAGCATGACCACAGGAGCTTTAAGGAGCATTCATGGTCACAGTCTTGGAACTTGTACCCCAAGTGCTTCAGCTGCTCTATCTCAAGCCTCACCTCCAGCCTTCCCAATCCTTCGTAGTTTAGTTTATTAGCCAGTGGGTCAATATTTTGGGGTGAATCCAGCTGGGCTACTCTTGTGTGATCAGCTGGGCCTACCTGGGCAGTGATGTTCTTGCCTGCAACTTGGATGGTGCTCAGTCTCTCCCTGTGGTGCCCTCTCTGACTCACTGAGCTAAGCTTCTTCACGTGGACTTCTCCGGGTGTCAGAGAAGATCAGGAAGGCTACACATGCTTTCTTATTTAAGCCCAAGTCAAGATGGCTCAAAAAGAAGAGATGAAAAATTGTGATTGTGTCTCAGCCCATGCTCTATTGCTGTAAAGGTACTGTGACCATAGCAACTCTTATAAAACAAAACAAAACATTTAATTGGACCTGGCTTACAGTTTCAGAGGTTTAGTCCATTATAGTCTTGGTGGGAAGCATAGTCGCATGCAGGTAGACATGGTGCTAGAGATGGGGCTGGGAGAGAGAGAGAGAGAGAAAGAGACTGGGCTTGGCTTGGCCATTTGAAACTCAAAAGGCCTTGTTCAGTGACACATTTGTTCCAATAAGGCCATGCCTCTTAATCCCTGTCAAGTTGCACTCCAATAAACGAGCCTATGGGGGCCATTCTTACTCAAACACTGTATGTATCAAAAAAAAAAAAAAAAAAAAAAAAAAGGAGCATGATTTCTGCCTCATAGTCAAGGGCATCACTGAAGACACACAAGGCATGGAGCTATGTAGTGAGGTTCAGTAGCTGTTACCCGGGACACAGAGGAGGAGGTTCAACTGTGTGACACTGCGGATGGTGAGACAAGCAGCGGGTCTGTAGCGAGAGACGAGCTGCCAGGATGGGGAAGAGCAGGCAGGATCAAGAATGTGGCGAGTCGGAATGACACGTGCAGAGGATGTCCCTGGCATGTGGGGTGGAAGGCACTGGACTTTGATTAAAGCCCCAGCAGGTTGGGGGCATCCACTTTTTGCTGAGTCCTAAATGCTTTTTTTTTTTTTTTCTTTCTTTCCTGAGGCTGTGCTGGTCTGACCTTCTGCAGAAATACTTCACTGCCATTCGCTCTCTCCTCCTGATACATCAAGATAAAGGAGGCCAAGAGACATAAATCAGCTCACTTCCATCTTCTTTTCCAATTGGCTCATGTCTGCTCTCAGCAGGACCACTTGCTAAGGCCTTAGAAGTCCAAGGCTGAGGCCTCTTCCTGTGAACCCTATACCTCTTATATTCGTGGGTCTTGTTCCTCTTGGCTCTACAAATGTTTATGGTTTCTGTAATGGATTTTCTCTAACGAGGAGAAAGGAAAAGCATTGAGTGTGTTCAATATATTTTAAAGGTATGCTCCCAAAATCTGAATTGCAATAGTCACATACTTAAAAAAAAAAAAAAAAAAAAAAAAAAAGTTTAGACATTTTGTACGAATAAGGTGCTGGTAATGAAGCTTCTTTGACTCTGGTTCTGGCTTTTGTGTGAAAAGTGTTAACTCTCCCCTGAGTCCATACAGCACGCCCCCGTCCTCCCCGGATAACTTTGATCTTTTACCTGAGACAGTAAGTTGTTAGTGAAGAGCTCCGGGTGCCTGAAGAAGAGGGAGTGTTGGAAGGAGATCAGAGAGTGGGGCAGACGTGGTGGAGGGGTGGGAGGGCCTCATCCGTGTGGAAACATGAAAGCAGGACTTGCTAGGCGGTGACTAATGATACGATAACTGTCTACAAACACCATGTGTGTAGGATGGGAGTGCCAACAAGGCATTGCCTCACTCAGCACTGAGATACAATCTGAGCAGTAGCGAGGCAGACAGAGCCTCAGACGCAGCATCCTGAAGTAGAGGGGTGTGTGGGGGGGGTAATGACTGAAGTGATTTCACGAAGCCTACTTCTATGCTGAGAATACCGTCTGTCAGTATGTCCACTCACCCACCTACTTATCCCTTTTTCCAATAAACTTTAAACTACTCACACCTCAGAAGCCTCTTTTTCTTGCTTTTCTTCATCTCCTAACTGGCCTTCCTGAATTTTCTCCATTGTTTCTTTCCATCAGTGTTTGCCTGAGAACTGATTGCCAAAGCAATAGCACGTTACTGTGTAAGGTATGTAAATAACTCCTGTCTGGTGTGCCGTGTGTAGGCAGCGATCTACAACAGCCCGGACATTGTACTCAAAGCGGCTGTTGATCCTGGAGGCGTATCATCCCAGACAGCGAGGACGGATCTGTATGGTCCCTTACTACTGCTGTAAGCCACACCAAACATTGTGACTCTCCTCATGGCGTTTCTGTCTCAGGTGTGACACTGAGTCACCCATCTTGTTATCATCTTCATGGATTGCCCCCCAGGGTATGTGGTCTGCTGACTGCAAATACTAAAAGTCATCATCCCTCAAGAAATCAGATAGAACCAAATAGAGATGCGCTTGAAGAAAAGCTCAACAGGCTTAATCAACTGTGGAACCACGGGGATGGATGAAGGCCAAAAATAAAACGTAAAAATAAAAAAACAACCAAATGTATTAGGTTGATTGTGGAGAAAGTGTGAGTCGGCCCCGTGACCCTGCCTTTGCTCCCATGGTGTGTTAGTGACAGCTTAGGGAGGCGTAGCAGCCCCAAGAGATGAGTGCACATCCTCCTTCCAGAGGAACTCAGAGCATGTTGAACAGAATGGATTCAGAAACAGCAACGCTGACCTCTGAGGTGAAAGGGCCTTTACTGCCCCCATGTGGTGAGATCGGGACAGTGCTGAAGAAACCAAAATGGGACTTGGGCTAAGCAGGAGGAGGCAGAAAGCTGTTGCACTTGAAATCAACCGCTCGGGTTAAAGGACCGTTATTTAATTGGGGGACCATCCAAGTTTGAAACTATTTTGAGCTTTGTCTATTTTTATGAATTCTCGACCAGCTGTCTACTGATTGCTACTTGTTTCTCTTATAGTCCACCGAGAGGAGCGTCTTTGGTGAAATGCTGCCATCTTGTGGAAATTGTGAGAAGATCTGTGACCTTAGCCAGTGTGTACTATCAGCTTTCTGAGAAGGCAGGACCTTTGAAATCAGAATTTATTTGCAGGCAAAACTGTGACTCCAGTCGAATTAACTGTCGACATTAATATTTTTTCCTAGAGGAAACTGAATATGCTACTTTTGATTTGTAGTCCGGCCACTTCTGTATGAATGAATACATTTCTCAGCCTTATCTACATCAGCAACACACACACACACACACACACACACACACACACACACACAGAGTTATTTTCCTCCTTTTTTTTTTTGACGAAGCTTCTTATACTTTCCCATCCTCTCAAGAAGAGAAAAAGGTATCAAGCATGCTTGAATTGATGCTAAGGGTATACAAATGTTGCTCATTTAAAAATATGGCGGCTCTGCCCCATCTCCCGCATCTTCTCCAGCCTTCTTCATCACTCATCCATTATCCCATCCTACAACACCTGAAGACATTCCCTGGGAACCCGCTTGTCAAGCCTACAGCGAAGAAGTAGACCAGAGAAACAAGTAGGCAAGCTTATACCTTCTCTCTCCCTCCTGTCCTCCAAATCCTCCAGCCACATGTCCAGCTCTCTAACAGACTACCTGCTGTGGCCTCTCCTCACTCTCTGCCCCCATTCCCAGGGGAATAAACAGATCCTTGTAGACAATCCTGCTTCCTTCCCTCCTGTGGACCCTCTCATGAAAGGGTCCCTCCTGGCCCATCCCCATACCTAAGTGTCTGAGCCCAATGCCTACAGATACATTTAACCCAGGACTCCCAGTGGCAATACCTGCCACAAGTCCAGAAGAATTCCCAGAAGAATACCAGACATTACACAACCAGGATACCCTCCTGAGAACCAGAGAGAGCAACAGAAAGCAATGAATAAAACACCCACCCACCAAAGGTAAGAACAGATTGCAACAACTAGAATTACAATAATCCCAAACCCAGATGGCTAGATGTCAGAGTAAAAACACAATCAATAATAATCATAGCTGGCATAGTATGCCTCCAGTAGAGCCCAGAAACCCTACTACAGTGGGCCCTGAGATCGGCTCCATACCTGAAGCACAAGACAAGGGATTTAAAGTAGCACTTAGAGATAAGCTAGAGGTCCTAAAGATGAAATAAATAAATCCCTTTAAGGAATCTATGAAAACACAAATAGTGGAAGGAAATGAATAAAACAGTTTAAGAGCTGGAAGTGGAAAGTAGAAATACAACCAATAAAGAAAGCCAAAACTGAGGGAAGACTGGAAATAAGAACTTTGGAAACATGAGCAGGAACCTAAGAGGCAAACCTCACCAACAAACTGAAAGAGGTGGAAAAGAATCTCAGGTGCTAGAGACATGATAGCTGAGATGGACACCATGGTCAAAGAAAATGTTAAATCTAAACAAACAAAAATCCTGGCACAAAACTTTCAGGAAATCCGGGACACTATGAAAACATCAAATCTAAGAATAATAGAACCAGAGAAAGAAGAAAAAACCCAGGTCAAAGGCACAGAAAATATTTTCAACAAAATAATAGAAGAAAATCTCCTAACCAAAAGATCTCATTATAGATGGTTATGAGCCACCATGTGGTTGCTGAGAATTGAACTCAGGACCTTTGAAAGAGCAAGCAGTGCTCTTAACCTCTGAGCCATCTCTCCACGCCCCAGAACAAAGAATATTAAAAGCAGCAAAGGGCTAGGGCTGGGGATGGGGTGATCAAGAAACATAAAGGCAGGCCTATTAGAATAACACTCAGTGGAAGCTCAACAAGGCAGAAAGACCAGGAGAGATGTGCTGCAGATTCTAAGAGACCATAGATGCCAATACAGACTACTATACCTGGCAAAACTTTCAATCACTGTAGATGGAGAAAACAATACATTCCATGATAAATTTAAGCAGTATCTATCTACAAATCTAGCTCAAAAGAAGGTGCTAGAAGGAAAACTCCAACCTTCAGAGGTTAACCACATCCCTCAAACCAAAAGGAATAAATAAATAATAAATAATCCTAGACTAGCAAGTTAAAAGGGGAAACACACACAGACACAGACAGAGAGACAGACATACACACACACACACACACACACACACACACACACACCACCACCACCACCACTGCCACCACCACTGCCCTCGCCACAACCAGCACTTCTGCTGCTGCTACTCACACTGCCAGAACAATGATAAAAATAAAAGAAATCACCAAGTTTCTCATTGATAAATTTCAACACCAGTGGTCTCAATTCCCCAATAAAAAGACACAGACTAACAGAATGGATGCAGAAATTCTATCCGTCTTTTGCTTTATCCATGAAACACACTTCAACATCAAGAATAGACATTACCTCAGGGTAAAGGGTTAGAGAAAGATATTCTGACCTAAGAAGCAAGCTGGTGTAGCCGTTTTAATATGTAATAAAACAGTCTTCCAACCAGAACTAATCAAAAGAGATAGGGAGGGACAGTACATACTCACCAAAGGACAATACACCAAGAGGACGCTGTGATTCTTAACAAGTATGCAGCAAACACACAGGCACCCAACTTCATACAAGAGGCACTTCTACAGCTTACATCACATATTGACCCTCATACACTGATCGTGGGAGACTGCAATAGCAAACACGCCTGTAGACAGTTGAAGGGCTCTAACAGGCCCAAGCATGGCAAACATGGTGTCGGCAGGTTTCACCCTTTCCTCTTCCCTCTCCCTTGTTAAACCTTTAGATTACATTCCTAAAGCTAGCTCCTCAAGGTCCACACCCTTATTTGGGCACTGACTCACTCCAGAAACTGATCACCAAGGTCCAACTATCAAAACACCAAGGTCCAACAATCAATAGTTATCTGACTACCCTGGCTAGCCTGTCCAATCAGGACTTACCAGCTCATCCTAATACAAAGACTTTCCCCCTTTTCCTCCTTAACGGATTCCTGCAAAAACATCTGCTTCTGATCCAGAGGCAGCTCGCCCCCACTCTCCCAGCTTGTCCATCTGGGGTAATCTCCTTTGTGTGGAGAACTTGGCACCTGGGTCTGTTCTGTACAGACTCCAAGAGGCCGCTACAGACAGACCATCCAGAAAAAAGCTAAACAGAGAAATATTGGAGCTAACAGACATTACAAAACAAACAGACCTAACAGATATTTACAGAAAAATTTATGTAAACACAAAAGAATATACTTTCTTCTCTGCATGTCATGAAACCTCCAAAATTGACCATGTACTCAGACACAAGGCAAGTCTCAAAAGGTAGTAGAAAATTGACATAACACTACAGGTTAAAGCTGGATTTCAACAACAGAAAGTTTACACACCCATGGAAGCTGAACAACTCCCTACAGAGTGCAAAAATGAATCAAGGCAGAAAGAAAGAAATGAAAGACTTTTAGAATTGAAAGAAAATGAAAGCCCAACATATTCAAACTTATAGGACACAATAGAGGTGATTCTGAACCTTGTAGTGGTAACTTAACAGCACATCTGAAAGCTCTAGAGCGAAAAGCAGGAGTCACACCAAAGGGCGTAGATGGCAAGAATTAAGCAAACTCATGGCTGAAATCAATAAAGTAGAAACAAACAAAAATTGCAAAGAATTGGTGAAACAAAGTTTGGTTCTTTGAGAAAACCAGTAAGATTGACAAACCCTTCTCCAAATGAAGCAAGAAATGAAGAGATAAAATCCAAATTAACAAAATTATAGATTAAAGGGGGGTGGTGGTGTCATGACAACAGATACCAAGAAAACCTCAAAGACTTGGAAAGATATACTCAATCAAATTGGAAAATCTAAAAGAAATGGATAATTTTATAAATACATACTACTTAGCAAAGTTAAACCAAGATCAGATAAGCAATTTAAACAAACACATAAGCCCTAGTGAAATAGAAATCATCATTAAAAGTGTCTCAACAACGACAACAACAAGAAGCCCAGGGCCAGATGGTTTCAGCACAGAATTCTACCAGACTTTCAAAGAAGAGTTAATGTCAATACTCCTCAAATAAAATAGTAACAGAGGGTGCTGCGGACCATCTCAGTTGCATATAGGAGTTCTCGAAGCATCGGTGGGCAGAAGATAGGTGAGTGACAAACAGACCAACTCAGGGGAAGTTTGAGACTGAGTGTCACTCCACTATCTTCTGCCCACCAACGTTTCAATAACTCCCGACCCCAAGGACCTATACCCGATGAGATGGTCCTTGGCAAGAGGGAATATTGTCCAATTTGTTTTCTGAGGCCACAGTTACACTGACACAGGAACTACATAAAGACCCAAACAAAGAGAAATACAGAGCAATTTTCCTTATGAGCATAGATGCAAAAATTTTCAATAAAATACTTACAAATGGAATCCAAAAACACATCAATAAGTCTATCCACCATGATCAAGTGGACGTCAACCTGGAGATGCAGGGACGGTGCAACATATGTATATTGACAAGCATAATTCAGAAGATGGAAAGATCTTCCATGCTTATCGATCAGTGCACCAAAAGCAATCTCTACAGATTCAATGCAATCCCAGCAACATCCCAGTATAACTCCTCACAGATCTTCAGAGGATGATTCCCCACTTCCTATCATGTGCGCGCACACACACACACACACGCGCGCGCGCACACACACACACACACAGGATATACTTAAAATGATCCCAAACAATCAAAGAACAGCTGGGGATATCACCATCCCAGACACTAAGTTATACTACAGAAGTATAATAACAGAACAGCAAAGTATTGGGACGAATACAGATATGCTAATCATTGGAATTAAACTGAGGCTCCAGACTTAAATCTGTACACTATGGATGCCTGGTTTTTGATAAAGAAACCAGAAATATACACTGGAAAAAGACAGCATCTTCAACAAAAGGTGCTAGTCAAACCGGATGTGTGCATAGAATAAAGCAAATAGGTCCATGCTTACCATCTCAACATAAAATCAGATCCACTAAACCGGATAGCAGTGAAAATGGGGAATAGCTTTGAACTCATTGGCACAGGAAAAGGCTTCCTGAGCAGAGCACCATTAACACAGGCACTATGATCAAGAATTAATAAATGGGACCTCATGAAACTGAAAATCTTCTACATGGCAAAGGACAACATCATCCTGACAAAGCAGAAGCCAATAGAATGGCAAAAGATTTTTTACCAACTACACATCAGATATAGGGTTAATATCCGAAATATATAAAGAGCTGAAAACAAAGTAGGTATCAAGAAAACAAATGACTAAATTAAAAATGTAGTACAGATCTGTCTTTTTTTTTTTTATTTTAAAGACTAGATTTATTTGGAGGAAAAAAAAAAAAAAAAAAAAACCCCTCAACCCAAAGGATGGGATTTTACATCTCAAGATATCTCCCAAATAATGTCTACAGATTACAAATCAGTTTCATAGAAGATATTTTTGTACAAATTTTACATGTATTCAGGAGCGGGACATAAGTCAATCCCTGTTCTAGTTTTAGCAGAGGAGCAGGAGGAGTGGGACACAGCAGCTCTTCTGGGTGCAGCTGTCTGGAGGGACACAGCATGAAGAGGGGAGCTGCCTTCACTGTCGACAACCAGTGGTTTGAATAAACTCATTCAACTGATGGGCACCTCTGTAAGCCCACTTCTAGTTACTGCCAATCAAATCCACTGCACAGTCAGTACAGATCTGTCTTAGCCAGGGTTTCTATTGCTGTGATGAAACACCAGGACCAAAAATCAAGTTGAGAAGGAAAATATTTTTCTTTTGGCTTATATTTCCACATTGTTGTACATCATCTTGTTGTACAGGAACTCAAGCAGGGCTGGAACCTGGAGGCAGGAGCTGATGCAGAGGCCGTGGAGGGATGCTGCTTACTGGTTTGCTTCCCATAGCTTGTACAACATGACTTCTTATAGAACCTAGGACCCCCAGCCTAGGGATGGCTCAACCCACAATGGGCTGGGCCCTCCCTCATTGATCACTAACAGAGAAAATGGCTTATAGCTGGATCTCATGGAGGCATTTTTCTCAACTGAGGGTCCTTCCTCTCTGATGGCTAACTTGTGTCAAGTTGACACAGAAAACTAGCCAGTACAAGATCTAAACAGAATTCTCAATAGAGGAAACTCAAATGTCTGAGAAATAGCTTAACGACATGTTCAACGTCCTTAACTATCAAGTAAATCCACATGGAAACTACTTTGAAATTTCATCTTACATTGTGAGAATAGCTAAAATCAACAAAACACATGACAACTGAAGCTGGAGAGGGTGTGGAGTAAGGGCAACACTCATCCATTGCTATTTGGAGGGCAAACTTGTACTGTCACTATAGAAATCAATATGGCCATTCCTCAGTCAGTTGGGAATCAATATACCTCAAGATCCAGCTCTTAGGCATGTAGCCAAAGGTCATTTCATTCTGTTACAGAGAAAATACTCAACCAAGTTCACTGATGCTCTATTCATAATAGCCAGAAATTGTAATCAACAGATAAATGGATAAAGAAAATGTGGTACATTTATACAGTGAACTCAGTTATTTAAAAAAAAAAATGAAATCATGAAATTTATAGGTAAATGGATGGAACTAGAGAAAAATATCCTTACAGAGACATTCGTGTATATGTGGATGTTTGACAAGTCAATTATAACCAAGCTACAATCTGTAGAACTACAGAGATTAGGTATAGAGTAAGGGACTGGGTTTGGGGAGGCAGATAGATCTCCCTAGGAAAGGAGAGGGGAGCACAGAAAAGGGAGGGTCAAATGGAAAGGGGGAAGGAAGAGGGAGATGAGGAGAGACGGCTGAAATGAAGGACCACTTAAGCGATGGTATGGAAACCTAATACAGTACGGCCCTCCTGAAACATAAACATCCCTGAAGGCAATCTAAAGGAAATGGTCAAATAATGAAGGAGACAGAGCCCCAGCTGAATGTCTCTTGCTTCCAGTGATGGGGACGGGTTACAGCTAACTGAGTTGTTGCCAAAGGGGTCCCAACCCAGGCTGTTGCCAAAACTACAGTTTCTCTACACAAACTGACAGCAAAACCCCTTTGCAGAAGATAACACCTACCCGAACCACTGGCCACGAAGAAGTTGGGTTGTGAACTGCCTACACAGTGCCTTCACCCTTACACACTAGCAACTTTGGTACAGAATGGTATTCTTCACTTGTCATAATTAGTTTTATGTCAAATTGACACAAACTAGAGTCATATGAAAGGAAGGAACCTCAATTGAGAAAATGCCTCTGTAAGATCTAGGTGCAGCACATTTTCTTAGTTAGTGATTGATGGGGAATTCCAGGACAGCCAGGACTACACAGAGAAACCCTGTCTTGAAAGCAAAACCAACAAACATCAAACATAAACAACAGCAGCAGCAAAGCCATAGCAATAAAGTGACTCCTAACCACCTTCTGCTACACCCATAGGTCAGTGTCTTGCTCAGCCACTATCAGAGAAGCTTCCTCCCATAGAAGACAGGAACAAATACAGAGACCTGCAGCCAGACAGTATGCAGAGAGTGAGAGACCTTGGAACATCTGGTTCTAAATGGAATGTGTCCATCAAATCCCTCCTCTCAGGGTTGAAGGAACCCAGTAGAAGAAAGGGTAGAAAGAATGTAATAGTGAGAGGAGATGAGGGACGCCAAGGAAACAAGGTTTTCTTAATCAACAAGATCAATGTACTATGAACTCACAAACACTGTGGCGGCATGCACAGGGCTTGCAGAGTCTCCACCAGATGGAGTGCTAGAGCTGAAAAGAGAAGTGCACGCATGGTCCCATCCTTAAACCAGATGCTGTCTTTAATCCATAGCCACTTGCAAATGAAAATTTAGGCTTTTTTTTTTTTCCCCCAAGGGAGATTCACCGGGGCAAACAAAGCACTCTTAACACAACACTTGTCTCACAGTGTTGTGCTGGGGTTTCCCCCTTTTTGTCTTTAGTTTGTTTATATATTTTCTTTCTTTATTAATGTATTTGGTCATTTATTTTCTCTTTTTAACCCAGCAGGTCCTCCGCATATCCATTACGGCTTCCAAGCTTCTGTTTCTGTGCCATTCCTGAGTGTGCAAATGAGTGGTCTCCGCATCTGTGCCTGTTTCTTGGGCTCCTCTCCTTTTGTTTCTTCTGTCCTATTCTGATGTGTCAATTTTTGTCTTATCTCATTACCTTATTTATACTTTATTATTATTATCTCTTAGAATGCTGTCTGATTTTAATGAGAGACAGAAAGGTTGTGGATCCAGATGGGAGGTGAGGTGGGGAGGAACTGGGAGGGGGAGAGGGAGGGGAAACTGGAATATATTTTGTGAGGGGGGGGGGAAGCTATTTTCAATGAAACAGAAAAACAAAACAAACAAAACCAAAAATGTTAGCTCATAAATAAATACAGGGGTACAAAGTACATTTTAACTACAGAGTACATATTATGACTTTAAATCCTCATTTTTTGAGGACTAATTTTTATTTTTGTTTGCTTTTTAATGTGTAATCCAGAAATTCTGTCCAATTGAAGACATATCACTTGGTTCCCATTTGAAGCCATCCCTTCTGCCTCCACAGACCTCACTGAACAGACTGGCCTCTGCCTTCCTTTGTACAAGGCACATGCAGGGTTCAGTGAAGTCTGTACTATACACAAAATCCAGGATTCCCAGAAGGAGCCCAAGGGCATGATCCAAATCTTCTGTATTTATGTATCTAAACCTCTAGTTACATTACATTTCTTCTACTTCTTTATAGTGCATACTGAAGATGGAAAACCAGATCAGATGGAAAGTAGTAGATGAAATACTTTTTAAACAGTATGACTAAGAAGCAAAGCTGTTGGTTTGTTTTCAAAGTCAACAGGTCTAAAGATGGCAACACATTTCTTCAGAACGTAGGGATTCCTCTATAGTCGAGTCCTCATTTCCTGGAGGTTCCAAGTGACCCTCTTTAATTGCTAGGTCATTAAAGAGAAACTCAGATTCTCAAACTGGCTCCACGTCTGGATACAGAAAGCCTTGGCTTAGAGGAGAGGCCCCATCTATGTGCTCTCTACACCCAGCTCTGTTGCCTACGCACCAGCCATGTTCGCATGGGGCAGCCTCTCCAAAGAGCTCACTTACTATGCAAGGTCATTGTTACATCTTAAAGGACTACAGTGGTCAAATACAGCAAATAGCACAGTGAGTTCTGAGCTAGAGTTCCCAGATCCAAAACGCCCCAGCCACTACCGTGAGCATTGATTATCCTGCGTGGCTGTGCTAACTGCTTTCTTCCTCTTGTTGTAGTTAGTTACGCGTTCTTTCAATGCCCCTTCTTCACTAAACAGGCTTAGTCTTGGTTCAAATATGCCCAGTAGGTGCATTTTCAACGAAGAATGGTATTTTACCAATATTTAGAATTCTGAATGATTCTTGCAAAGGTTTGAACTGCAAACTGATTTTGAAAAATAAGGATTCAGTAACACCCAGCCCACAGTTACTGTCCATACTCGGAGGCTGTTCTGAGCACATAGATAGTCCTCCACAGTCTGCAGCCTCTCCCCCCTGCCCCGCCCAGCTCCCCCCTCCCCTCCCGGACTCCTGCATCAACCTGTGTCACTGCTGGGGGCGCCCGGACTCAGGATATTTTCTCTGGCCTTCGCCCCACCCAACTTCCCTCTGCAGTCACAGTGAACCAATGCTTTGTCTCCCCACCCCAGGATGAGTTACTTTTATTTCTACTTCATTTCTTAGTTTCTCTTTTCTTTTCTTTCTTTTATTTTTAGGGAAGTTTTATTATTTTTATTTAGTCTGTGTGTGGCACATGTTCATGTTCCTATACAGAGGCCAGAGGGGTTCACTCTGCTCTTACTCCCTCAAGACAGGGTCTTTTAGTGAACCCGGAGCTCAATGTTTCTGCTAGATTAGCTGGCCAGAGAGCTTCTGGGATCAACATGACACTGCTCTACTCCATCCTCCATCACCAGGGTTACAGACATTCATCACCATGTGCAGCTTTTATGTGGGTGTCCACACCCTAACTTAGGTCCTCACGCTTGTGTTGTAAGGGCACTAACCCATCCCCATCCAGCCATTTCCAGAGTCCCCTCCCCCTGTGTATCTCTCTCTCTCTGTCTCTGTCTCTCTGTTTCTCTCTCTCTCTCTCTGTTCGTTCCCTCTTTAAGATTTATTTTTATGTGTTTTTTATGTGTGTGAGTGTTTTGCCTGCATGTATGTATGTGTGCCATGTGGCTGCCTGGTACCCACTGAGGCTAGAAGAGACCATTGGATTTCCTGGAAATAGACTTATAGACTATTGTGACCACCATGGTGTCTTAGTCAGGGTTTCTATGGCTGTGATGAAACACCATGACCAAAAAGCAAATTGGGGAGGAAAGGGTTTATTTAGCGTATACTTCCATACTGCTGTCCATTATTGAAAGAAGTCAGGACAGGAACTCAAACAGGGCAGGAACCTGGAGGCAGGAGCTGATGCAGAGGCCATGGAGGGGTGCTGCTTACTGGCTTGCTCAGTCTACTCTCTTATAGAACCCAAGACCATCAACCAGTTCAGAGATGACACAACCCACCAAGGGCTGCATCCTCCCCCGTTGATGACTAATTGAGAAAATGCCTTATAGCTGGATCTCGTGGAGGCATTTCCTCAACTGAGGCTCCTTCCTTTCTGACGCCTTTTATTTCTACTTCATTTCGTGACATAAAGAAATTCAAGTTGACACACAAAACCAGTCAATACACATGGGCGCCTGATAAACTGAACCTGGATCATCTTGGAGCAGTCAGGGCTCTTAACCAGTGAGCTGTCCCTCCAGCCACCAACTTTGTGTGTCTCCTCTTGCAGTCACCTCTCTTTCTCTCTTTCTATCTCTCTCCTGGTACAGAAGCAGCAATAGACAGCATGGACTCTCAGGTATCTTACCGTTGTCACTAAGGCACTGAACAGTCCCACCTGAGTCCGGGCTCTCGTCAGTTGAGCTACTCTGGTTCTAGCGTTTCTCTTAAGGAGAAAACAGACCACCTGAAACATCTGCTTGTGACAGCCAGCTACTTTTACCAGGGACAGTGCTACACTCAAACAGAGATAAAAAGGTAAGGGAGGAACCGGAAGTCAGCCACCGGCCCGACATGCTCAGATGTACAGGCACTGTACCTCCAGTGTTGCAGGAAGCCTCCTCTGCGAGGCTGGGAGTGTGATTTCTAGAGTCTTCAATGTTTTCCTCTCTCGGTTTAGTTTTTTGAACCTCATATGATTGGCTGCTTTACTTATTTTGTGGACACCATGAAAGAACCTGTATCGGCATGAGACTCCCCAAGACCAAGTTCTCAGCACAAAGGAGATTTATTTGCCCCAGTGGGACAAAGAACACGGAATAAGAGATGAGGACAGGAGATGGAGGATGATCGAGAAGGGGGGGGAGGGGACAAGGGGGAGGGGAAGGGATCATTGTCCAGGAGGGATAAAGCGCTGCCTCTGGATAGAGACAGCCATGGCTCCTAGGCAAATGGCAGTTTATAAATGGAAAAAGGGAAGCCCGTGCTAGGATGAGGTGTTTAATTTTAATTGTGCAATTACTTAGGTGAGCCAAAGGGTCTTTCGGATTGCTGACCTTGCATACTTTGATAGCTGGACCTTGCTAGTCAGCCTCAGGAGGAGGAAGTGACCAAATAAGGGACTAGACCTTGGTGGCCAGCTTTAGGAATGCAATCTTAACAGCTTTCAGTAAGGCAGAAAGAATGGTGGAAGGGCAAGGCCTGCCAGAGCCACATTTGCCATGCTTGGACTGGCTAGAGTCCCTTCACGCTGTGTGTAGTCACTTTTCCTCTGACATCAACTTGCAGCAAAGGCGCAAGGACAGGGTAAGACTGTCCTAGAGAGATGCATGGTTCCAGGGCCCCCTCCCATGGTTCCTAAAGCATCTTATGAAGCTAGGATCAACTCTCCATTCCAGTTTAGTTGGTTCTAAGAGAAAAGGGTCAAGTGTAGAGTGGACGGGGTGGATACAGAAAGAAACTCACAAGGCCCTTCACTGGCAGCACCATCTCTGGCTACTCCCAACGGGGAGTCCTTTGTGTTGATTTATCTGTGCAAAGACTGCTTCTGGCATCAGTCTGAAAGCACTTCCTGTGATCTCGATCTTCCAGGGTGGAATGAACATGGAGCCAAATACACAGAGATGCTATGGTTGGGTTGGCGTTCATCCTGCAAGGCTTTGTGCGATTTCAAGTTTGGTCCCTACTGTGTGCCGCGTTAAAGGAAGAGGGGCATTTAAGAGAAGGGGTGAACTGGGAAGTAATGAGGTCCCTTAGGGCCATGCCTTTGGAATGAATGGATACACTTCTCAGGGACCCTGCGTAGTCCTCAGGGGAAAGCGTTCTCATCTTGGGCTCCCTGCACCGCCCTCCTGTGTTCTGTTCTTCTCACACATGCTCACACCATGATGCCACCAGTCATAACATGATTCATCCAAGACTCCCAGTGGAGGTAAATCCACGGGACACCCTATCTTG
The DNA here is from genome assembly GCF_903995435.1 of Acomys russatus. Classification (NCBI taxonomy): domain Eukaryota; kingdom Metazoa; phylum Chordata; class Mammalia; order Rodentia; family Muridae; genus Acomys; species Acomys russatus. Next base: position 22,145,659 of record NC_067164.1, on the reverse strand, counting down.
GATTTCTGGCCTCTTATACTGTAAACTCTTTCCATCCATAAGTTAACCACCTCCAAGTATACTGATACAGAAATGGAAAAAAAAATGGCCTAATATAGAGTTATAGGCGGGAATGGATAATCTTGCTGCTGTGCTGTCTGCTGGTTCATCTTAAACCTTCCTTTCCTTGAGGACACATCATGGATGTTACCTTTCTATCCAATAAGAGGAACCGCTCAGATATGCTCAAGCCTGACTCTGTTTTCAATGCATTTGATTGAGTGTACAAAGCTGGCATGCGGTGGTGCATCCAGGAATTATATTAGCTCGGATGAGGTTCCCAGAAGATCCACCATCTGCCTGCTCTGTTCTATTTCTTGATGGGCAGTTGCCCACTGTGAAGGCAGACATTTTCAAATGGCCTTAAATGACCCTTAAGCATTCATCTAAAAATCAGGAATCTTGATCATTTGAAAGTGTTTTTGTTTTGTTTTGTTTTTTGAGATAGGGTCTCTCTATGTTAGCCTTGGCTGTCCTGGACTCACTTTTGTAGACCAGGCTGACCTTGAACTCACAGTGATTCACCTGCCTCTGTCTCCCGAGTGCTGGCATTAAAGGCGTGCACCACCACGCCTGGCTTTGAAAGTTCTTTTAAAAGTCAGATTTATTAATTTTATCCTATGTATAGTATTCATGTCCATGTATGTGCATGTATGTATGTGCAACTTGTGCGTGCTTGGGGTCCAAGGATATCAGAAGAAGGCATCAGATCCCCTGGAACTGGAGTTATAGCTGATTGTGAACCACTGTGTGAGTCCTGGGACTTGAACTCAGATCCTCTGTAAGAGCAACTAGTGCTTTTAAAGTCATTAAGTCATCTCTCTGGCTCAGGAGGCATGATTTTTTTGATCTACCATCAATATGTCCTTGGATGATGGACACTGGACAGCGGGCAGGGTTCTCTTGGTTCTCTCTCTCTCTTATTTGTATGCAAGATTGTTGCACAGTATATTTTCCCATCTTTGAAAACAATACCTGATTATTTTTAGAAAATGTCTCATAAATGAAGAGCACTATAGTTGATGCTTTCACTGCCAAATACAGACAAAGAAGTTGATGCTGAAGATGTTATGCCCATTTGACAGATATGTAAACTGAGGCTTGATGAACTAATTAATCTTACAAAGCCAAGAATATATGAAAGTCTGGCTTCAAAACAGGTCAAGTTAACTCCAAAGGCAATGCTCTTATTACCTTACTGGAATCTGGTTTCCATTCAGGGAGTTTTTAGCCAGGACAGATGATGGTATGGACACAGTGAAGTGAATTTGAGGAATAGTCTATAAGTTCTGCATACTTGAAAAAAATGCATGGGTCTTAATCTGCGGGTCTCTGTGCAGAGAATATCCTGTGCATTGTATGGATGCAACACCTGTCATCATCAACAACAAAAAAGCTTATGGCCTATGAGAAAGGGTAGAATAGAAACTGGGACATCTGGTAGGCAAAAAAGGATTCTGGGACAGAGCCAGGCTTGGGAGATTCACGTGGGTATATGTGAGGAGGACAGATGCATGGTACCTGAGCAGAAGTAACCAGCCGCATGGCAGAATGCAGATTAGTATAAATGGATTATTTTAAGTTATGAGCTAGTCAGAGAAGAACATGGCTATATGGCCTAGGTTCTGTAAATACATTTTGAGTCCAGGAGCTTGGGTCCAGGAGGAAAAAATATACACCCTCCTACAGGGATCAACTCCAAAGACCTTTTAAAAATATAGATATTCCTATGAGCAGATACAGGGGGAGGAGGTCCCCCTCAGTCACAGTCATAGGGGAGGGGAGTAAGGGGAAAATGGGAGGGAGGAATGGGAGGATACAAGGGATGGACTAACAATTGAGATGTAATATGAATAAATTAATAAAATATATTTTTTAAAAAAGAAAAAATACATAGATATTTACAGGATTCCTAACAATAGTAAAATTACAGTTATAAAGTATCAATGAAAATAATCTTATGGTTGAGGGGGGGGGTCGCCACAACATGGGAACTGTATTAAAGGGTCACAGCATTAGGAAGGCTGAGGACCACTGCTGGGCTTGGGCTTTTGTTATCGGTGATGCTGTTACAACAGTTACAGTTTGAACCTCTTCCAATTTTCTGAGTTAGGAAGGCAGCACATAATGGTGTCAAAGATACTCAGGGAACTTTCATCTTTCTAACATCTGTGAGGGATGGGCACTGTTATAGCCCTCAGTTCAAACTGTGGATGGTGACGTAGCCCTCCCTGTGGTCCAGTGGCATAGCCTCCTCCTTGTAGCATCGGTGCTCACAGCTGTAGTGCTGATGGCAGCTAAGGGTAAGCGGACACTTTTTCAACTGTGGGAATGAAGACTTTCAGAAGTCCCACTGCGGTGTCCTGAAGGAACCAAGTGATGACGCTTAGCAAATGTTAAACTCCAGGCCAGACGCCAGGTTTTGTATTCTCTGAAGCTCCATGAAAGAATCATTACTTCATTCAGAGACAGGCTCTCGCCCAATGAAAACAAAACAATTTATAGCTGTGCTCCATACTCCACTTGCAACTCTCCACTAAGGCATCCTGTGCTCAGTGTGCAGTCCAGTGACCACTGCTGCTGCCAGACTCCAAAGCAAAGATCCATTTCATCAGATGGGTCATCCCCTGGTTCAGGACCACGGCGTCTCAGCTGCTCGGGAAGAAACACCTGTGGTCCCACATTGGCGATTAAGAGGCACTTGTTCGGGGTGTAAATGCTGCCAAATGTCTGCATTTCAGGAATGAGATCTGCCTGTGTGGAGGGAAGGGACCCCCTGGCAATGCATTGCATTCTTTCTGGCTTAATCTACTCATTAAGCAAAGTAGAAACAGCTTTCCTGCTACCCAGAGCCAACTGAGTGTGCAAGGCAGTGTAGTGTAACTCACTGCACAGCTGCATTTGTAACCATTCACCACTGCCCGCCCCCCCCCAAGATAGAGTTCTAGGACTTTCCCAAGTGGGCAAGTTTTGAAAACACAGACCTACCATGCACATGCAAGCAGGCGGAAGCATCAACTGCAATAACAACTTGATTGACTTTCATTGGAAAACTATTTTCCTTTGTTCAGCTGAACCGATGGGACTCTATGGATGTGGCAGAATTGTACAGAGCAAGTGGCTTTGGAAGGCTGTGGGGATCATCACTTAGCCTTCAAGTGTGGCCCAGACGCATGGCCTTTCTCTGACCTGTCTCTGGGGAGAAGGCAACGTGAAACTGATTTCACAAGCATGGTAAATTGAGTGCTTCAAACCTGTGCCAGGAAACTTCGAGCCCTGATTGTGGTCTGTGAAGCGAATACTTTTTTTTTTCTTATTTTTTACATTTAAATTAAATTTGCTTATAAAATGTATACATAAGAATATAAACCCTGCACATGTTTATGTGCACATCTTGTTTCCATACATAATGTACACTGTATAATGTTTAAGTCAGATTAAACTTGTCTATCCCCTCAAAAGAAATTTTTATCATTTCTTTGTGGTGAAATATTTAAATTCTTTTCTTGTAGCTTTCTGGAAAGCACATTATTTTCAGACAGACCACTGCAAAATGTAGCTGCATAGCAGAACCTCTGGTTCAATTTAACTTAGTGCACTTCTCCAGCTCCACCCCCTTCTTTCTGCAGCCAGCATCCTTGTCTCACATCCTATGAAATCAACACTTTTAGGTTCTCCATGCAGATGTATAGGTTCTCTGTCTATGGCTGTACAGGTTCATGAGCATAGTGACCTCTAACACCATCCACAGTGTCACAAGTGACAGAATTTCATTTTCTCCCACTCTCCCTTTTTGGCCTAATAATATTTAATTATATATATATATATATATATATATATATATATATATATATATATATATATATATATATATATAAAGAACTTTTTCTTTACCCAAGCATCATCATTTTGGTGGCCATATGGTTTGTTTCTTGACTACTATAAATAGTGCTGCAATAAACATGGGAGTGCAGCTATCCCTTGGATGTGTTGATTGCAATTACATTGGCTCTGTTCCTAGTAATAAGACTGATGGGTCATATGGTAGCTTTATTCTTGAGGAATCTCCATATTGTTTCCCATGATGCTTGTACTGATATAGAAATTGAGGTTCACAATATATGGCCCAGTCAGGTCTGGCTATCTATCCTTGATAAGCCAATTAAAAGGGCCAAATTCAAAGTGAAAGCAGAACAAAACAAAACAAAACAAAACCCCTCCAACATGAGATTTATTGAATGTGACCACACTGGCAAGAGGGACGAAGAGGCTCAATGAACCCCTAAGACTGTTTTGGGGACTGGAAGTGAGATCAAATTTAAACAGAGGGCTGAGGATATGTACATCTAAGCAGCCCCAAGTCAATGTATGGTCCTGTCCACTGCCCATTGTCCACCACTAACCTATCAATGTCTGGGCGTCAGTTTCATCTTGTGAGATGGTCTGAAAAGTTGTCAGAACTGTATGAAATCTCTTTTTTGGAGACAAGTTCCCCCTCTGGCCCTTTCCTTCTTCCAGCATGAGATCTCTGAGAAGATCCCCATTTTTGGGGGCCCACTGTTTGAATAGACTCATGGTAAGATTGATAGACGTGAGTATCCCTTTAGAACATTTTCATTTCTAGAAAGCCAACTGCAGCACTGATGGGAATTCCCAAAGAGTGTAGGGGGGAGGTGCCACCGCTTTCCACATCTTTACTAGTGCATGCTATTTGTAGTTTTTTTTTTTTATAATAGCCAGTGTAAGTGTACTTTTAACCAACTATTTTTATTTTCACGTTCTTTAAATCATTTTCTCTGTACTTCACCCCAATCCCTCCAACACCCCAACACCCAGTAGGGGAGAAAGAAGGATAGTGGGGAGAGGGGGCATAGCTTTCCTTAGCTGCTTCTTGCTGTTTAGGGTCTAGGGGTTCCTTGGGGGAAGTCCAATCTTTGTTTCAGGATATCCCCAACTTCTTCTCATCCAATGGCATCAACCAGGAGCATCAGAGGGAAGCACCAGCAGCCTTATTCTTTCTTGGAGCCCCTAGTCTCTCTTTGGGGCTGGCTTTAATTCCCACTGACAAAGACCATGCCCACGCACGAGTTAGTTCATAGCTGATAAACATCACGTGTCCTCTCAGGAGGCAGTTAACAGCTGTGAGCAAACTGGAGTAGGCCCCATATCACGCACGCGAAATTAAAACAAACACATGTTTACATATAAACTGAAACTTCCACAGCATTTCTCCCATTTCTGTTTTTTTAAAAATGGCTTTTCTGGGGAGAAACCAAGATAGCGGCACCTAGTGTGTACCCTGTCTAGGGAGCAGAGGATCAGAGGCTGCACAGTTGACTGAAGGGAAGGAGTTGGGGTAGATCAGATCCAGTTCCCACCTCTTATAATGGCTGGATAACCCCAGGTTCAGGAGTTACAAGCTTCAAGCACCCTGCAGTCCTCTGAACACTTGAGCAGACACAGCAGGCCACCTGGGGAACAGAGGACCAACTGAGTCCGGGCAAGGGCCACAGCCCATATTAGCTGCTAACTGGATAAAGCCTGTGGGACAACTGAGCAGCTTTAGGCTTGGATCTCTCTGCACCCTCCTGCAGTTTACTGGCCAGGCCCATCTGGGACACAGAGAACTAACAAGCAGAGGTGAACTGCATAAGATGATATCCCTAAAAGGCCTGTGGGATACTTAAGCAAGTAGCTTTGAGCTTGGATCTCTCTCCACTCGCCTGCTGCTTACCAGCCTGGCCCGTCTGGGGCACAGAGAGCAAACAGGCAGAAGTGAGTTGGGCATGGGCAAGAACCTACATTAGCTACTATGTAGCTAAGGCCTGTGGGATACCCCAACAGCTTTGGGCTTGTATTTCTCTCTGCCCGCCAGCTGCTCACCAGCCTGGCCAATCTGGGTCACAGAAAGTGAACCAACAGAGGTGAGTCAAGCTTTGGCCACAACACACATTATCCACCATACCAAGGAGACCTGAGGGGCACCTGAGCAGCTCTTGGTTCTTGGCTTAAAGCTCTCTCAGCCTGTTCCTCTCCTGCCTGTCCCAATTGGGACACAGACAGGGAACCCAAGAGAACTGAGCTAGGTGTAGACTCCAACATCCCTGGTCCGCTATCCTGAAAAGGCCTCAGGAAAGCTCTAGCAAATAGCCTACAGCTTGGGGCTCTCTCTGCTGGCTTCCAACCAGCTTGGCCCATGTGAGACACACACAGACAGGACACAATTGGAGGAACCACCAGGCCCACTAACAATGGAGACAGCCAGATGGATAGAGGCTAGGGCAAGATGACACCACTGGAAACCAGTGATCCTACCGCAACAAGCCTTGGAGATATGAACACCCACGAAGTACAAGAAGATGATTTAAAATCTGAGGTGATGAAAATGATAGAAACCTTGAAGAAGGAAAGTAAATCACTCAAAGAAATACAGAAAAATATATTCAAGCAGATTAAGAAATTGGATAAATCCTATACAGAATTACAAGAAAACTCTATCAAACATGAGAAAGAAATGAATAAAACTATTCAAGAGCTGGGCAGTGGTGGTGCACACCTTTAATCCCAGCACTCAGGAGGCAGAGGCATGCAGATCACTGTGAGTTTGAGGCGGGCCTGGTCTACAAAGTTAGTCCAGGACAGCCAAGGCTACACAGAGAAACCCTGTCTCAAAAAAACCAAAACCAACCAACCAACCAAACAACAACAACAAAAAACCAAAACCAAACCAAACAACCCCCCAAAAAACAAAAGCAAAGAGTAAACAACAACAACATTCAAGATATAAAAATGGATTAAGAAGCAACAAAGAAAACATAATCTGAGGTGATCCTGGAGTTGGAAAACCTAAGGAAGAGAACAGGAACTACAGACACAAGCAACATCAACAGAATACAAGAGATGAAAGAAAGAATCTGAATTATAGAAGGTGTGGTTGAAGTTATTGATACATCAGTCAAAGTAAATGTTAAAACTAAAAAATTCCTGACAAAAAACATTCAAGAAATCTGGTACACTATAAAAAGAACAAAACTAAGACTAATAGGAAAAGAAGACTCCAAGATCCATGGCTCAGAAAATATTTTCAATAAAATCATAGAAGAAACTACACCAACCTAAAAAAAGAAATGCCCATAAACATACAAGAAGCCTACAGAACTCCAAATAGATTGGACCAGAAAGAAAAACTTCTTGCCACATAATAATAAAAATATTAAATGTATATAACAAAGAAAGAATATTAAAAACTGCAAGAGAAAAAGGACATGTCATATATAAAGGCAAACCTATCAAAATTACACCTGACTTCTCAACAGAGATTATGAAAGGCAGAAGGGCCTGAATGGATGTCATGCAGACACTAAGAGAAGACAGATGCCAATCCAGACTACTATACTCAGCAAAACTTTCAATTATCATAGATGGAGAAAATAAGATTTTCTATGACAAAACCAAGTTTAATCAGTATCTAGCCACAAATCCATCCCTATAGAAGATACTAGAAGTAAAACTCCAACCCAATGGGGTTAACTACACCCAAGAAAACACAGGAAGCAAATAACCCCACATCTGTAAGACTAAAAGAACCGCCCCCCTTTCTCCCCCAACAACAACATAAAAACCAGGAACTAACTACCACTGGGCATTAATATTTCTCAATATCAATGAACTCAACTCCCCAATAAAATGACACAGGCCAATAGAATGAATGTGAAAATAGGATGTAACATTCTATTGTGTACAAGAAACATACCTCAGTAATAAGGATAGACCTTACCTCAGAGTAAAGGGCTAGAAAAAGGTATTCCAAGCAAATGGACCCAAGAAGCAAGCTGGAGTAGCCATTCTAGTATCTAATAAAATAGACTTTCAACCAAAACTAATCAAAAGACATAGGGAAGGACACTTCATCAAAGGAAAGATAGACCAAGAGGATGTCTCAATCCTGAACATTTATGCCCCAAATGCAGGAGCACCCACAGTTATCATAGAAACATTACTAAACCTTAAAGCACACATCAAATCACACACATTAATAGTGGAAGACTTCAACACCCCACTCTCACAAATAGATAGATCATCAACACAGAAACTAAATGGAGAAATAATGAAACTAATAGCTGTCATGAATCAAATAGACCTAATAGATACCTACAGAACATTTCACCCAAACACAAAAGAATATACCCTCTTCTCAGCACTTCACAGAACCTTCTCCAAAATCAACCATATACTTGGCTAAAAAGCAGACTTCAACAGATAGAAGAAGAGCAAAATAAACTCTTGCATCTTATCAGACCATCATGGATAAAAACTTTAACTCAAAAACAATAGAACAACAGAAAGCCTAAAAACTCATGGAAAGTGAACAATTCCCTACTCAATGACCCCTGGGTAAGGGATAAAGTAAAAAAGAAATGAAATACTTCATAGAATTCAATGAAAATGAAGGTACAACATACCAAAACTATGGACACAATGAAAGCAGTGCTAAAAGGAAAGTTATAGCACTAAGTGCCTTCACAAAGAAATTTGAGAGATCCCATACTAGCAACTTAACAGCACACCTGAAAGAACAAAAAGAAGCAGAAACACCTAACAGGAGTAGATGACTGGAAATCATCAAACTCAGGGCTGAAATCAATAAATTAGAAACAAAGAGAATAATTCAGAATCAACAAAACCAAGAGCTAGTTCTTTGAAAAATAAATCAACAAGATAGACAAACCCTCAGTCAAACTAACTGAAAGGTAGAGGGAGAGTACTCAAGTCAACACAGTTAGAAATGAAAAGGGAGACATAATGACAGACACTGAGGATATCCAAAGAATCATTAGGTCTTACTTGCAAAGCTGATCTGACACAAAAATTGAAAATCTAAATGAAATGGACAAATTTCTTGATAGGTACCAATTACCAAAATTGAGTCAAGATTAGGCACACAAATTAAATAGTCCTATATTTCCTAAGAAAATAAAAGCAGCTATTAAAACCCAAAACAAACAAACAAACAAACAAACCAAAACAATCAGGGCCAGATGGATTCAGTGCAAACCTTCAAGTGCAGATGGATTCAAGTGCAGACCTACCAGACCTTCAAAGAAGAGCTAATACCAATTCTCTCCAAAGTGTTCCACATAACAGGAACAGAAGAAATATTACCAAACTTATTCTATGAGGCCACACTCACCTTAATACCTAAACCTCACAAAGATCCAACAAAGAAAGAATTTCAGACCAATTTCCCTTACGAACATTGAGCAAAAATATTCAATAAGATACTTGCAAACCAAATCCAAGGACACATCAAAAATATCATTCACCATGACCAAGTCACCTTAAGTACAGGCATGCAGGGGTGGTTTAATATATGGAAATCCATCAAATAAACAAACTGAAAGAAAGAAATCACATGATCATCTCCTTATATGCTGAGAAAGCATTTGACAAAATCCAACACCCATTTCTGTTAAAAAGTCTTGGAGAGATTGGGGATACAAGGCACATACTTAAACATAGTAAAGGCAACATACAGCAAGCCTACAGGCAATATAAAACTAAATGGAGAGAGAATTAAATCAATTCCACTGATATCAGGGTCATGGCAAGGTGATCCACTCTCTCTGTATCTCTTCAATTAAGTTCTTGAAGTCCTAGCTAGAGCAATAAGTCAAGTAAAGGAGATCAAAGGGACACAAATTGGAAAGGAAGGGGTCAAATTATCACTATTTGCAGATGTATGACAATATACCTAAGTGACTCCAATAATTCTATCAAGGAACTCCTACAACTCATAAACACCTTCATCAAAGTGCCTGGATACAAAATCAATTAAAAAATTGATAGCCTTCTTTTATACAAAAGGCAAACAGACTGAGAAAGAAATTAGGAAACAATGCCCTTCACAATAGCCACAAAACAACAACAACAACAAAGTATCTTAGTGTAACTCTAACCAAATAAGTGAAAGCCTTGTATGAAAAAAAAAACTTCAAGTCTCTAAAGAAATTGAAGAAGATATCAGAAGATGGAAAGGTCTTCCATGCTCACGGATCAGGAGGATCAACATAGTAAAAATAGCCATCCTACCAAAAGCAATCTACAGATTCAATGACATTCCCAACATCAAAATTCCTACAAAATTCTTACAGACTTTGAAAGATCAATCCTCAACTTCATATGGAAAAACAAAAATAGCCAAGAATAGCCAAAATAATTCTGTACAATAAAAAATCTTCCAGAGGAATCTCCATCCTGGATCTCAAGCAGTACTATAGAGCACCAGTAATAAACACAGCATGGTACTGACATAAACACAGCATGGTACTGACATACAAATAAGCTGGTTGATCAATGGAATTGAATCAAAGATCCAGAAATAAACCTACACACATGTGGACACTTGACTTTTGACAAGGGAGTCAACTATATACAATGAAAAGAAAGATATCATTTTCAACAAATGGTTCTGGTCTAACTGGATGACTACATGTAGAAAAATGCAAATAGATGCATAATAATCACTCTGTACAAAACTAAAGTTCAAGTAGATGAAAGACCTCAATATTAAAACAGACACACTAAATCTGTTAGAAGAAAAAGTGGGGAAGAGCCTTGAATTCATTGGCACAGGAGACAACTTCTTGAACAGAACACTGACAACTCAGGCTCTAATGTCAACAATTAATAAATGGGACCTCATGAAACTGAAAAGCTTCTGTAAGGCACATGATACTGTCAACAGAACAAAACAACACCCTACATACTGGAGAAGATCTTCACCAACCCTATATCTGACAAAGTGGGGTGGGGTTGGGGGGGGGGAAGTCTGCACAAATTGATGTACCAACCAAAGACATTGGAAGCAGAAGACCTAGATCCCCCTGCTCACATTCTCCACAGGGGGAGAGGGAGAAAGGGGGACTGCTTCTGACAAGAACTCTGGTGCCCTTGATTTGCTCACTGCACCTTATGGGAGAGGCCCTGTAGGAGCCCATTGGAAGGGGATACAGGCTATCCAGATGAGACCTGATAGGCTGTGAACAGACAGTGGGGAGAAGGACCCCACCTGTAAGAGCTTTATGGGAGGGAAATAGAACAGAAAAGGGAGGGAGGATGGGAACAGGAAGATAAGATCTAGGGTATTACAATCTGGATATAATGTGAATAAATTATAATAATAACAAAAGATTTAAAATATGGCTTTTCTTTTACTTGCTTTTTATAACTTGCCAATAACTCAATATTGCCAGAAATGGCTCCTTTGTTTCTCTGGAAGCATGTACCACATTATTCAGACTTAAGGCGCAGGCCATTTTGAGCTCTGAGGCTTTTAGTGATTACTGGGAAAGTTAATGATGGTAATCTCTTAACCCAAGGCTTCTCTTTAGTTAAAGATTTACCTTATTTCTTAAAACAGGCTCTTTCCTGGTAATGGACTTGCCTGTACAGCCTTCTGCTCCTTCTGGTTTCCTAGCCCGCACAGGGAATGTATGAACTTAACACTAAAAGTTCATGGAGAGGGCAGGGGAGCAATTGTGGGAAACAATAGCTCTCAGTTACCCTTTACCAGTCTCCCTTTATCCATGGTGACTTTCGTTTTCAAGCAATTCAACCTCTACCCACAACCTGTGGGATTAGTTTAAGAGATTTATTTGAGGCAGGATTCAAAGCCACGCTGCCATCAGTAGCATGCATTAAGTCATCAATACCTAGTTTTGTCTTCCAGCAAGCTTGTTAGCTCTTGGCTGACCAAAGAAATATGGCTCATAATGTTTGCTTTTGGGCCCCTCCTTTCATTTCCTGATGGCAAGAGACTATCTTGTATGTCTCTCTTAGATAGGCAATCCCTAGACCAATGTTTTTCCATCCCACAGCAGCCACGATACCCTGGAAGTCTTGGCATACCGTTGTCAGCACAGCCAGAATTTCCTTGTTCTCTCCTAAGAGTGCTGCTTTCTCCAGAGTTAATGTTCCTGTTATTTTGAGGTCTGGTGTTTTTTTCCTTACAATTTCTTTGTAAATGACCAAATTTACCCCAATTAAAGAACTGGGTGTTTTGATATCTGAGACTCTAGCTACGGATTGTCCTGGAATATTGGCTCGATGCTCCTGAGAGCCAATATTAGCTGTCTCTCTTACCACTCATCCAATGGGGCTCCTCCTGCTCTTAATGGTCTAACGGCTCTGTTACATTCACTATTTGCATTCTCATCTGCCATGATCAGTGTCAATGCCTGTCTGGTCTCAGAGTCTGGTATGGCCCTATCTAGAGCTGAACCCAATCTCTGTGAGAATTCTGTGAAGGCTTCTCCATCCAGGACCTTGAAATACCTTAGTAAGTGAAGTGGCTGTTTTACCAGGCTCCTCACCCATGTCCCAAGCTCTTAAGGCTGCAACAGGACATTGTTCAATTACTACATCTTCAAACAGGGCTTGTTCTCATAAGTCAGCATAACACCCTTCACCAAGCAATTGCTCTTTAGCAACATTTATCCCTTTGTTATCTTTTGTTCTATTTTCTTGGCTTCGTTTCTCCACCACGCTAACCATTATAACTTTTGACCAGCTTCTAACACAGCTGACCCCAATCCCTTCCAATCTTGGGGAATAAGTCTATGCTGCATAGCCTCGTTACTTAACACTTGTTTAAGGAAAGATGAATGCATTTCATACCGTATAATAGACTCCTTAAAATTCTTTAAGTCTAGCATATCTACTGCATGCCGTACCATCTCCTCATGAGCCTCACTACCATCCTTAGCAAGGATATGTTGCATAAAGACTGTAAAAGTTGATAGTGTCTGTGTAGCTCTAGAGAATTCCTCTAGCGGCACACCTGCCTCCAAGGCCCTTTTAGCCTCTCCAGCTTCCCACTTTTCCCTACCTCCTTCTGCGCACAGGTGCTCTGAATACCTGGTGCATAGATCAGGGTGGGGTGGAGGCAATTGTGGGACACTCTGGCTCTCAGTTACCAGGTGTTTTCCCTTTCCCAAAGGCGCAATTTTTGCTTTCCAAATTTTTCAGCCTCTACACACAAATTCTCTAGCTGTACAGCCAACTCTGCAATCCTTTCCAGAACTATATATTAGTGACACTACCAGGTTTTGTATCTCTTTGGTCTTTTTTTTTTTTTCCAATCTTTTAAAAATTATTATACAGGAAGAAGACAAAGCAAAGTCAGAAAATCCCCTCTGGGTTCAAGGCAAGGAAGAAACCTGAAACAGTAGCTGCCATTTTGCTGACACCCTGAAACAATGTCTTTATACCTTCAGAACCTGTAGTTTGCCTTACAACATTAGAAGTTAAGTTACCCATTATGGCCAAGCCGCATTGCGTGCCTCCTGTAAGCTTTGAGATTTTCAAAACTACTTTATTTGGGGTTCTTTAATGCTTACACCTCCCTTCCAACCCACCTACCCTAGACAGGAGAGAAAAGAGGTTAATGGGAACAGAAGAAATAGACTTTCTTAGACTCAGTACCTGGGAGCAATTCCACTGGCGTAGTTGGCAGGATTGCAGCAGGCTCGGTAAACAGCAAATCAGCAAAGTCGACTGCAACTGCAGTAGCCAGAACCTGGAACCTTGAAGTGTCCTCTGGAGTATTTCTATCTAGGAGTGTCTCAAAGTGGAGCGATGAACAGCCAAACAATAGGAAACAATAGGCCCAGCCTCTTGCTTTGGGTATATGTATGTATGCCTTTCCCCAGAGTCAGTACTAAGATGCTTTTCAGACCAAGCCCCTGCAAGAGGTGTTTCCTCTTCTAGTTGATAAACATCACCTGTTCTCTCACAAGTCCCATTTCCCATCCCACACGTGGGATCAAAACAAAAATATATTTACCTCCACTACAAGCCAGCCTCACTAAAACGAGAGGACATCTCATTTTGATGATAATTTCCATAACAGTTTGAAATTACAGTGTTTATTGTCTCATCCTACCTGTTAGCTATTTGTCCTTACCCTTCTGAGGAAAAAAAAAAAAAAAAAGGTTTATTTATATTCATTGACCTCTTGTAACAGACTGGAGACAGGAAGGCCGGGGCTCTACAGAGCATTGGGTTTCTCAGTGATGGGCCTAGTGCTGGTTCTCAAGTCTAAGGCATGGACACAATTTCTTCTCTGCCTTCTTAGAGTAATCCTCAGACCATGGTTTCCTCAGCTTTGTGAGGATTGTTCACTCCTAATACCTGTTTAAATTGGTGCCTTCTGGGAGCCCATCCCTGGAGAGTCATAGCTGCACTTCACCTCACACTTTACTGACTGATCTCAGCCAGTGCACACAGCCTTATCAAAGAACGAATGCCACCTAGTGTTTGTTTTAAAGTTTCCTCACATCAAAGTGATATGCTCCCAATTTCCAACAAGAGCGCCTCTGCTGCCTGACTCACGTACACCACCCTCAGTCTCTCCTTCCTTCCCTGATAGTATCCAAAAAGGTCCTGGAGGAGGCGCCTCCAGCCCAGTGTTCCCATTGTAACTCCTCTAAAGACTAAGAACAATGTAGTTTGGAAATGTTTTCAGTGTTTCCTGCCCATCATTGACAGACTGAATTTACCTCGGCGGAAGACGAGCCTTGTTATTTTCCTGGACAGATTTGAAATGACAGAGCAACGCTTCTGCGGTCGACTAGTTTATTTGTAAAAACTCCCCATCATGATAGTTAGGGAACAAAAAAGCTAGATGAAAGGAAGCAAACCAAACTGAGAAATTAAATGTTTTGTAGCTATTGGATTTGAGATGATGATGATGATGATGATGATTTGTTTTTCCAGACAAGGTTTCTCTGTGTTGGCCTTGGCTGTCCTGGACTTGCTTTGTAGACCAGGCTGGCCTTGAACTCATAGTGATCCTCCTGCCTCTGCCTCCCGAGCGCTGGGATTAAAGGCGTGTACCATGATGCCCGGCTTAGCCTCTGATTTTGACTGCTCCCACTTTAACACTGAGAAGTGTCCAGCAGGCAGTAGGTGGCTAGCACCACTGAATGACCACTACCCCGCTGTAGGTGCTCACCACTGCTGAATGACTGACACCCTGTTTCTACCTCTCTAGCAATGGAGTGTTGTTGCAAATACTTGTTAGAGATTAGAAGGGTTCTCACATCAAGCCCTTGGAGGAACCTGGCTTTCTATTAGCATGTATGGTGTTTTAACTTTCAGCTCATGTAATCTTTAAAAATGCCCTAGGGAATACAATTTTCTCTCTCTCTCTCTCTCTCATATATATATATATATATATATATATATATATATATATATATATATATATATGTTTATATATATAAACACACACATATATGTGTGTATATATACTTATATATTATACACTTATATAATATACAAATACTTAATATCTAGATATTATTAGGTAGATAGTATCTAATTAAATATAAGCAAACACTTTTAGCATATAATTAATTTTATCTGTGTGGGTGTTTTGCCTGCATGTGTATGTGTGCACCATATATGTGCTTGGTGCCTGAGACTGGCAGAGAGGGCACTGGATCCCCAGGAAATGGAATTACAGATGGTTATGAGGCTCCATGTGGGTGCTGGAAATCAAATCCTGACCTTCTGTGGGGGCAGCCACTGGTCTTCCTGGCTGGGGCAGTCCTCAGCCCTGCCGCTGGGATTGAGCTTCGTGGTAGAGTATTTGGTTACTGTTCATGAAGCCCTGGACTTGATTCACAGCTCCAAAAAAAAAAAAAAAAAAAAAAAAAAAAAAAAAAAAAAAAAAATGAAAGAAAATGCACCAGAGCAAAAACACCCAGAGGACCCACCCCACTGGGAAATGTTTTTGATGGTTATCTCAGAAAAGGGGGAGTAAATAGTAAGACCACTTACTGTCCTTGATGTACTCGATACTCTCTTCCCGCCTGAAAACTGTGTTGTTTTTTTGTTTCTTGAACTGTATCTATTAGAACTGATTCTATTTCACAGTGGTCATTTCTCTGGCTATTCCTGCTGAAACATCACAGGGCAGTCTCTTCTGGCTTATACTGCTCTTATTTGCTGATGGGATGGGTTACCTTTGAGCCTCGCTGGCACACGGACTGGGGAGGATCAGGAAGAAGCCTATGAGTTTGGCTCTGTTCTGTTCTCCATGCAGCCACCACATGGGAGTGGTCAGAGGCAGAGGGCATATGGGTGAGTGGGAGAAAACGCGTAGATTCTGAAGGAAGTAAGAATGAGTAGAGCTAAAGCCCCAGCACACTTGAAGTTAGCACAGACTGCTAACACCCTATTAATATGTCCATGACATGACGCCTTCCCAGGGGAACACACTGCAGGTGCAGATGTGGCACCTCAATAAAGAAAAAGGGCAGGAAACCCCACAAGTCCAAACCAATAAAGCCTGTTTCTCTAGTGCTGTGGTGGCCCACATGCTTCTTAAATATTACTTTCAGAGGTACAGAAATCTGTTCTCATGACCGCTGACCATGTGGGATCACCCCCTCTTGGTCTGATTGTGTTTCAGGAGTTTCTGCAGTTCTGGAGGTAATAACTGTGTAGTGGTCATAGTCCCTGAACCCCAGAGTTCCGTGTGGATGGGCTCCCTCTTCCTGTATGCCACGAAGGACTTCTGCTGGGCCTGTCACTTGAAAATATCCAATTCACAAAAGACGGTAGCTCAGTAAAGGTCTAACAAGGTAGAAGAAAAATGGATCAATTTAATTCCCTGAGCTCAACATCAATGTGCTTTGAGCTGACAGGTAAATATTGACTAAAGAGGCAGATTTGAGAAGTCAGACATGCAGAAAAATCCTTGCTCTGTTCCTGGACAGAGGCCACAGCTTCCACTTTTTCTCAGTGAAAACATAAGGTTATTGGAAATCAAGCAGCTCATGGACCAGCTACCTAGATATTTTTCTTACATCCTTAGTGAATGTCATCTGCCTGAGTGAATGACAAAAAAACTTGGGAAAATGAGGAGAGGAAAAAAAAATCCCTGGAAGGATAGTGATAATAGTAGATTATTGCTGACAAAAAATAATAGTGAAATTGAAATCACATACCAAAACGATGCCAAACCCTTCCAGAGAAACACTACCAGCGTGTCACTCTTCATCTGTTTCTTCCCACAGGGACTGTTAATGGACTTATTCTATACCATTGTGAAAATTTAACTGGCTACAATTTTTGTTTTAGCAAGTTATGTAAAATGCCATAAACTATGTATATGTTTAGAAAAGTACCTTCACAAGAGATCTATACCCAAAGTTTTGTGTCTTTGAATGCTTAGCTTTATTTTTTGTAACATGCAGTATACTCCCACATTTCTGTAATAACCTTATTGATCACATGTTTAAAAATTATTTCAAATACACCAGTAAAATAATTATTTTATGATTAAAAACAAACAAAAAACAATGAACAAGAGCCAAAAATCTGGCCAGAGGTGACAAGGACTAGTGTGTAATTTAAGCCAAAGATAAGGAGCTTATTGCTGCAGTGAGCCACCTTGTATGCCGAGCAGATTTATTTTTACAAACGCTACTTGATTACATCAGAATGTCTCTTGAATCTGTCTTTCATTGTGAACCAATTTTGTCATTCATGATAGGGACACTATCAAGAAGGTGCTTCTTTAAGAAATAGGAACACAACTCCTTGACTGAATAGTGGATCTTTGTCTTAGTCCATAATAGAGACTATTATTCAACCACTAACATAAACTGCACTTGTGTGAGTTATTAAAATAATAGATGATGTTGGCTGCATACTTCTTTCATAACAGGCAGTATCCTATTGTGTTACAGGTGCTATTTCACTCAATCATCATTTGCTCATGGGAGTAGTATCCAAGGCCAGTCAGTCTTCCACAGCATTGGTCCTTACCTTCCATCCACACTGGTCCCTGAGGGTTTATTCATTACCATGTCTCTCCTGGAACATATAGAACCGATTTCTTGGTCCTCTAGCTGTCACTGGATATGGTGTATGCAGGAATTTTATTCCGAAGCCATAAGTCATGTCTAGACCAGAAGTCATAGCTCACTTTAAAGAGATAAAGGAAAGCTTTGTAGTGCACTTTTAATCCCATCATTCTGGGGGGCAAGGGGCTTAGAGGCAGGCAGTTTGCTGTGAGTTCTTCCGAGGACAGTCTGGTCTACAAAGTGAGTCCAGGACATCCAGGCCTAAACAGAGAAACCTTGTCTTGAAACAAAACAAAGCAAAAAGGTAAGCTTTACCCCCAAACTAGACCAGGTATCAGGGCAATTTGCCCCAGGCAAATGAGCAGGATTTGAGAGAAAGAGATTCATATGCAGGAAGTGTAGGCCAGCTCCGCATCTCCCAATTTCAAAGGCAATCCCAGTGAGCCATGGTATGTGAGATCAAAAGGTACCCTTTCCAACCAGAAGATAAAGGGGAAGTTTCTAGAATGGGCAGAAGGCAAGCCTGGAGCCCGAGGTGTCCCAAGGTCTAACAGAAGGAAAAGCAGGCCTGCTGGCTGGACAGATGTGTCAGTAAAAATGGCCCCACCTCTTGATTCCCTTTGCTCTCAGGTTTTACTGTTGGGCTCTAATGACTTTTTTTTTTTTAAAGCATTGCTGAAGAACAGCTATGTCAGCGTGTTTCCTCAGAAGGAGTTGCTGGAAAGGTTCCACTTCCACTTGGCTATCTCCCTACTCTCTTATTCCAGAGCCAAGCCAGAGAAAGCAGCTTTTTAAAAGGAGGACCCACAAGGCTTAAGACACAAAAGGATGAAGGCCATAGAACCACATGGGCCACATAGGACCTCCATCCTACCCCACCATGCCTGCTTCTTTTGTACTCTCACTTTGACTCCCAACTAGTAAAATAAACTATGTTTAAAAAAATGGTTACTTCTTAGTTAAACCCCACAGCTTAAAAAGAAGCTGAAAGTAGAACTAGACTTGAGAAAAAGAATTACCTAGGTGGTGTTTTCCTCAGAGAAAGAAGTACACTCACTATCCAATTAATCATCGCTGTCTTCTCTATGTAGGGACTTCCAGGATGTAAGCTGTAGGACCCCAGGTTAAGAGGGAAACAAAATGGACAATGCATCCTATACAGTTAAAGCAAGGAGAGATTTTATCTACTTCCCTCTGTTTCTCTTATCTTCTTCCTTCTGCACCTCAGTCACTGCTGACTTAACCCTAGGAGCCAGGATGAGAGGGAGATGTGTTAACCTACAGCCCACAGTAAGACAGTAGCTGCCCCTGGTCTGGGACCTAGTCATTTCAGGGTGCTGCACAGACTCTTTGGACAGGAGAAGATTTGACTTGGGCTTAGAAAGACTGGTTCGCTTCTGTTAAACGGGAAAACAGGACTTTATTTCAGGTAGGGTAATGATAAAAAGCCAACAAAGCTGCACAGGCGGGAAAGTGAAAGGCACATTCTGGGAATGCTGAATAAATGAGATTTATTGATGGGCAAGGTCTGCTTACAGGAATTAACAATAAAGGTGGGGTTGGTCCTTGCATAAATTTTGCCTATTCCCATCATCCCTGTTTAAAGCCTCCTGTCTACTGAGTAAGGTCCAGACTCATCCAAGAATCTAGAACCTTCTATAGGATGGTCTTCATCCACTTCCATCATCACTCCTCAGAAATCCCTGAATGACACCTGTTGACCCTGCTCAGTGAGAACAGCCACTGCAGAGGGAGCAGAAGGGACACAAGAGAGCTTTGTCTTTCTTCTCCTCTTCACTTTCCGCATTCCACTGGGATCCGTACAGCGTCCTATCTTG
Organism: Acomys russatus; assembly: GCF_903995435.1. Classification (NCBI taxonomy): domain Eukaryota; kingdom Metazoa; phylum Chordata; class Mammalia; order Rodentia; family Muridae; genus Acomys; species Acomys russatus. Next base: position 22,125,906 of record NC_067164.1, on the reverse strand, counting down.
CCTTCTCAGTTCAGGAAAGCTCTGATCATAGATGTTTTTATGTTTAGGGCAGCAAGGAAAATCGTACAGGAGCCAAGACACACAGAGGAAAAGCAAAAATGGATCAAGGCAGAAGGAACACATTCGTCCAGGGTTCTTCCTGGAGAATTTCTACTCCACAATGTACATATCCACCCTATAATGGATGCTTCGGATTTTCCATGAGACTCAGACATTAGTTTTGTTGAGTAGACTCAAGAAAAGTTATTGTGTCTAGGTCAGACACACAGCGTTCCAGGCACTGAAATATAAGTTAGTTTCCAAATAAGACATACACTCCTTTGGCCATCAAAACTTACTGGGAACTGACAGACTCACTAACATGAGTGAAATAAACTATTTGAGACATAGCTATAGAACCATAAATATAGCTATAGAACCATAAATATAGCTATAGAACCAGCTGTACCAATCTGTGTACAAAGCGACCCTATTTGTCTCTAAAGTTGCATTTGCTTGTATTATTAGTATATGCGCTGGCTTAGAGACCAACAGAGAAGGTCTGGAGGGATGGCTCAGTGTTTAGGTGCATCGGCTGCTCTTCCAGAGGACCCCAGCTGGTTCCATTTCCAGCACCTACCCAGCAGTTCATAACCCTCTGTAATTCCAGTTCCAGGGGATTCCATGCTCTATGCTGGCCTCTGCAGCCACTGAGTGTGAATATGGCGCGCGCGCGCGCACACACACACACACACACACACACACACACACACACACACACACGCGCGCGCGCGCGCACGCGCGCGTGTGTGCGCGCGCGCAGGCAAAATGCTCACATATGCAACAGCAAACAACAAATTAACAGAAGAGAGTTGGCAGAGTAAAATGACGCATCACTTTCTTGGTCCCCTGGTTTCTTTGCTCAGAGACCACGGCATTTCCATTGCTTTATGGCCGTTTCCTCTTTGTACAGGCATAATCAAGTGAATATATACATCGTGGTTCTCAGCTCAGTTATCAATATTTTCATGGGAAAAAGTGAAGGCAACTCCTCAAAATAAAAGCAAATGGCAGTCATTAGCCACGTTCCAGGGATTGATTGTCTGAAAACTCATAGCTCTTCCCATAACCTGGAATCAGTTCCCAGCTGCTACCTGTATCTCCAGTTCCGAGGGATCAGTCGCCCCCTTCTGGCCTCTGTGAGTACTGCACCCACCTGATACACAGGTAGGCAAAATAACCATACACAAATAAAATAAAATAAAATAAAATAAAATAAAATAAAATAAAATAAAATAAAATAAAATAAAATAAAATAAAATAAAATAAAATCCTTTAAGGAGGGCTGTGGATAGATGCCAGCAGCACAATGCTTACCCAGTGTCTAAGGCCCCAGCACTGACAAAAACTGAAATCAAAAGACCCCATGAAAGGTGCTTTGATGCTCCTCCGTGTCAGTTGGGGTTCACTTCCTGCCAAGTTAGAGTGCCCCTATTATCTAATTCACATATTTCAAACCATGAATAGAATCCAGCCTGCTGTCTATTTTTTGTAAATAAGCCATTACTGGAATCATTATACCCACATTGCCAGTGATACTTTGTACTATAATGGCTGGGATTTGTAATTTGTGATAGAGACAGTGTGGTCTGCCAAGCCTAAAATATTCATTGTCTGGCTCTTTATAAAAGAATTTGTGACTCGCTGGTTCAGTGTTTTCAAGTAATAATAATAAACCTGCCATTCGGATGAGGGCTCAGGGGTTCTAAATAACTAACTGACACAATCAGTACATAAAAGTCATAGGGCCCTCCTGGCCGGTCCACAACTCCTATTGCCCTATCCATTTCTCTGCCTCTTAAGCCATTAAGTGTTCTAAATTCAAGCACTCAGACACTACTAAAAATTTCATCCTATCCCTAGCATGGCTCACCAGCATCCAGCCCAAAGTAGAGCTCAGATTGCGCTGAAAATAAGCAAGAAGCCTATGGCTTTAAGAGGGACCGGCTTCAAAAAGGAACTTACAAGGTAACATGAAACCAATGGTGCCCTTGGGGCCCAGGTTTCCACCACTGTGAGCTCCACTCAGCTCTGCATTGATTTCCTGTTCAAGACAGTCGCTCCTGATTGCAGATAGTGGCCAACGGTAGTCGCGGCCTCTCGTGTCGTGGCTACTCCGCGAATAGGCTGAGAAACGTTGCTTCCATGATCCGGCAGGCACCGGTGGACCGAAAGAGCTCTGGGAGAGTCACGTGTCTTGGAAACTAGTACTAGGAGAGGTAGAAGACACTCGATTCTGTCAGATGGGGGGTGGGGGGGTTGGAGGGGGGGAAGGAAAGAACGAAGGGAAAGCTGGGTTTGGGAAAACGATGTTAAGGGTCGTTGCGGGCTAATAAGCAGTGACAGAATGATTAATGGATGTCCCGGCGAGAGGAAAAGAATTTATAATTAAAGTCATTGTCTCCAACCAAGTATGCTTATTGTCAGCAATACTAGAATAAACTTTGGTCTCAGGGTGGAGAAATTTTTATGATATTCTTATGGCAGCCTCAGCTTATAAATCCAGAATAATTCCATATGAAAACGATGTGTTCCCACATACACAAAAAAATGTTCAAATTTTCTAAGACGTTTGACCTAAACAGCATTTAAAAGATGAAGAATTATTAATTAATTTTAGAAATGTTAATTAACATCTACAGTAGTGAGGGCAAAACACGAGCAACAAGAATCAAAGTTATATGACATACAGGACACGAGTCTTTGAACTTTGAGAAAGGTTGAAAAGACAGTTGTGGGTGCGTTTCTACCCAAGGTAACCCTGGATGCTTCAATGTAGCATCAGAAAGGAGGGAGCACCAATCATTTGATGCATCTCTTACAAGAAGAAAACAGAAGAAATGAGGCCTCACAAGATGTAGTTTAGTATCTACACCTTATAGTCCCCTGGAGGATTACTTTTAATGAAGGAATTCCGACTTAACCAGGGGGAAGCTTTTTTTTTTTTTTAAATTTTATTAATTTATTCATATTACATCTCAATGGTTATCCCCTCCCTTGTATCCTCCCATTCCTCCCTCCCTCCCGCTCTCCCCCTATGCCCCTCCCCTATGACTGTGACTGAGGGGGACCTCCTCCCACTCTATACCATCATAGGGTATCAAGTCTCTTCTTGGTAGCCTGCTATCCTTCCTCTGAGTGCCACCAGGCCTCCCCATCCAGGGGACATGGTCAAATATGAGGCACCAGAGTATGTGTGAAAGTCAGACCCCACTCTTCACTCAACTGTGGAGAATGTCCTGTCCATTGGCTAGATCTGGTAGGGGTTTGAAGTTTACAGAGTTAAATGGTATATACTCACTTATATCTGCATACTAGCCCAAGGGGCATGTCCCATGAAAGTCTTCACTAACCAGGAAACTGAGACAGAGGGGAGGACATCCTATTGGGACTCTAGATGAGAGAAGCATGGGAGAATGGCAAAGTTGAAGGATCCAGAGGGTCCTAGAAACCTACAGGAAGAACATTATAATAGGCAAATTTGGGCCCAGGGGTCCCACTCAAACTATGGCACCAGCCGAGGACAATACAGGGGGAAGCTTTTTTTTTTTTTTTATATGAGACTCTGTTGCACACTCTCTTTGCTTGCTTGTTAAGATGAGGCAAAGACAGGGCAGAGGGGCCATCTGCTCTACACCTGAACCCCGGATCTGAAGTCTGAAAATGTGAGAAACCAGAGCCATCATATTTCAATCGTTCTAAGAGGTGCTCCTCAGCCTCCTGTCACCTCTACAGAATTTATACTTCTCTGGCATGAGGATGCAGTCAATTGTCACCCAGGCAAACAGCAGCTTGCAGGAACTCAGCTTGCATAGCCAGGCACAGGAATAACACATGTACAGATGTCTAACTCAACAACAACAACAACAGCAACAACAACAACAACAACAACAACAACAACAAAATTGAAAGAAAAAAAACCTGAGTATCTGATTTAATGTCTTCATTCCCAGTGGTGTATACTATAAGGATACAGCTTTTGTATCTATAATTTTTTAAATTTATATCCATTTTTGTCATGTTGGAGACTGAACAAAGAGCCTCATACCTGGTAGAGAGGCACTCTATCAGTGAGCTATACTCCCAGCCTGCTTTGTGTTTTAAGAGATGGCTTGCATCACCTGTTCTCAAGAGAGCCTCCTGCGTCTGCCTCCTGATTATCTGGGACCCCAGGCACGTGTTATGTGGCATAACCTTGGGGAGACACAACATTCATGTCTCTATTTACCCCAGATAGGGGAACCCGCCACAGACTAGTACAGATACCATCAAAGTCCATCTTGGTGACCCAATACTCTTTGAAGAGGGCTTGCTTACAAGGAATATGGCTGACGGGTCACTTACAGGAGTAGAAATGACTGAACGATAGTTTCGTCACCACCAAAGCTCACCCTGGCACGGGTGACGACCCACAAAGCTGGGAACCCAAAGTACAGTGCACAGCCTGAAGGCAGCTCAGTGGCCTTTCCAGGTGCCTCAGTTGGTCTTAGCCTCTTGCAGACAGCTCAGCTGGTTCCTGCTTCTCCCAGGTAGCTGGTTTGGTCTCTGAGTCTTCTTTGCAGCTGGGCTTGTCTGAAGGCTTCTCAGCAGTTTGACTTGTTTACTCTTGGGAAGAAGGGGCCTAGTGCCTCTGGTCAGCTTCAGGGACTTCCTGAAGCTATTTTGAGCTGAAAATGGATGATGGATGAAATGATCCAATCTCGGATAAAATGTTAAGCTCTCAAGGAACTACTACACAACAGCCTGCTAGATCTTTAAATCAGGAGTGTCTCACATTTAATGTGATACGGTGACAATATAGCATTGAAATGAATTGCTCCTTTTTCCACTTAGATGATTTTCTTTTAAAAACTTTTCCACATATATGCTAAAACCATATTTTATTTTGCCTAGTAGCACATTCTACTTACTAAGTAACACTTTGATAGAATGACTTGATATAGTTTTAAGCAAATTTGTTTTAGGGGATGGGTTCTGTGACTTGGAATTTATCCTTCTGCTTAAAACTATATCAAATTGGTCTGTAACATCTTATATGTAAGTTGCATTGCCATACATGAAACAAATATATTTTCAAAATAGAAAAGGCTATCGAGCGTGGACTGGATAACACCAGTTTCCCTCCGTACCTTGAGTCCAAGGACACTGGATAATTATATTTTCTTTTCTGTCAGGACCAAAGCAGATTATGGGAGGATCTTAATTGTGCCGTTACCTGATAGGATACAGGATATGGGGAGGGGGTGGGGGCGAGAGTGTCCATGAGAGTGCCACGCAGTGCTAACCTCTGGAGAGATCTCCAGGAAGAATGAGGGGCATTTGCCAGTCTCCTTCACGACCAACAGTTTCAAGCTACTAACATACAGCCACTGAAGGTGAGCGTGGGGGAAGTACTCACAGACTCCAGCTCCACGGACAAATGAAAAGTGGGACCAGCAATACCTGGGAGCGCTTGAGTGAAGTTTCTCAGAGTATCTAAGGGATCCTGAAGCAGAGAGGCATCTTGAAACGCAGGGAATCTGGGGAAAGTGAACAGAGTGTTGAGAGGCAGGTGGAAGAGGCAGAGGTTTGGCTGCTTTTTAGGGTCTGTGGATGGGGAAGGTGTGATGAAAGATGTCTCCCACAGCTTCAGCGTCCCAGTTTTCTAAGTCTATAGGTTGTGGTCCCACGATCCTTTAATTTTTAAATTAAATTTACAAGTTGTTCTTGTGACTTCCTAGTTTGAGAGGTTCCCCATCCCCACCCCAACTAATATCTATAGAGTTGAGCCATAAATCTCTTTCAGGGGTTTTGGGTGACCTCTCCTTCCATGGCGGACAGACAAGTATTTTTGGCTTTTGAAGATTCTTAGATTTATGGTTCTGCTGAAAACGCACACACACACACACACACACACACACACACACACACACACACACACACACACACACAATCTCTAGAGAAAAGACAAATACCCAAGAACATTTAAATTCAAAGAGCAGACATCCTGTCATTCTTGCCTTAACAGAGAACGTGTGAGAGTTTTGCCTTTGAAAGAGTGGGAGTCGCTTGCGACTCATGAGGTGTTAAACACTTCAGACAGTGAGGAAAAGAATGAAATAATACTTGAAGCAGACATTTTAGGCTTAAACAAATTAGTGTATTTTTTCCTGGAAAGAGACCTGGTTCTCAGAGTGCCTTGGGGGATTTGGTTGCCTTCTAATTGGTTATGTGTTTGTGTCATGTGTGTCCCTTGTCAACCACAGCTTCCAGCAGATTAGCCTTTCAGTCATCAAGCCTTAGAGTCTTGTGTCTAGGAAAACACCAGAGCAATTTTATTCAGACAGTGGAGTGGGGATAAGAGATGCAATAAAACATGAGTTTAAGTAGGAGACGCTGAGACACAACTCAGAACAGGGATTTTAAGTCTATAAATTTATGATTCCACACAAGTCATGTTGAGAGACGTCAGGCTTTTCTTCTTGAGTGCACTCCTCTTTTCCCAGAACCCCTGCTCTGTTTCAGGGTATAAGATTTTGTATCTCAAGAGAGCCTGGTGGATGGGAAGCAAATGGATGCTCTTGGATGTGTGTTCACTATAACCATGGTGATTTGTGGATCCATCTATCACTTGGGGCAAAAACATGTGTTGAACTTGAGGCAGTGTCAGGATTCGGATGGTAAGAGTTCCCTCACCCTTTGTGGATATTAAAAAAAGGCATGATGGCCCAGCAGCTGTTAAGTGAGAAAAAAAAACTGAATGCCAATCAACCGACACCAACTAACCAACCAAACCAAAATTTGGTACCTAAAGTACAAATCCTGGCCAATTCTCTAATTTGCTGATCTTGCATCTCTGCAGAGCAAATCTTTGTTTAATCAAATGGAGATGGTTGGGCAAGGAGTTTTCAGTAGTTAAGTAATTTGTGAATGAATAAAACTGATTATCTCTAGCATCAGAGGGGGGTGATGCTTAACATATGCATATGTGCACATATAAACATTTAAACATGTACATATAGATTTCTTCATGTGTGTTTTTCCTCTGAAATATTTTTATTGGACAGTTATCACTGGAGAATATTCCATAGCCCTGACTTATAAGTAGGGTGACTCCTTTGTCATTCAATTGGCCATTTTTGTCAATGCTTTCTAGAGGAAATAAGATTCTTGTTACTCTCAAGTAGGCATACTTTATGCCTACAAACCAATACCTCATCTTGATGGCTGACTTTTGAATCCCTTGGGTCTCCCAGCACCTCATTTGGGTGACTGATATGAAAACACCTCAAAAAAGGGCAAGGCTGAGCATTGGGGTTTGCCTTTTTGAGTGAGGGTCAGGCTTCTAGATTGCTTTCTTCTAAACTGCTTCTTACTCTTCCTCAAGTTGCTGGCCACCTCAGCCATGGGGTCCACAGGACTGCAAAGTGTTTATGAGGTGCCTGCACCTGAGAATTTGATAAGAAATTCCTGCTGTGATAAAAAGTGCTCTTAGGTCAAATGGGTAGTGGTAAAATTAATTGTTTCGAGACCATGTGTCTCAAGCCATCTATAAAATCTGTATTATTTACTGCTTAGGGTGTCACCTGTGTAAAATGCAGCTGTCTCAACCACTTACACACACATACACGCTCACAGTCACTTTCAGAGGGAAGAGAGAGGGAAATTAGATTCAGGGGGAGGTTTTATTTGGGTTAAAGCCATACTCTCTGGAGGTTTCACTTTTCACCTAATTGAAAACATCTCCAACACGTGAGCCAAGGAACCCCAAACACAAGCCAGCCTGGAGCTGGGGGCCTCTGGGCCCCAAACCATGAATCATTGATGATCTTGCCTCAAATCTGGGCTCAAATAGAAGGTTCTGCTTATCAAATAAAAATAGTAGCGAGCAGCAGGGTCACTGAAGTGACAGCTACTTGATTCTCAGCCAAACAATTGTCACTAGGCTTTTAGTCCCAGATGTCTCACGGCAGTAGCTGAAGCAAGGCTAATTTTAAATGTCTTGGGGGTACCCAGTGGGATGCCCCTCCCCCTGTACGCCTGCTGCAACTTTTCCATTGCTGTTTGGAATTTTCTTGTCCTCCAGGTCCCAGCTGCATTTCTTTTTATAGATTTGGCTAGTGCCATTTATTTATCTCTATTAATTTATTAAGCTCAACTACTCTATTTTTGGGGTCTAGATTTTTTTTTTCTTGATTGTTTTGTTTTCACAAGACATGGGACATTTGGGTGTTTTGTCGTTCTTGTTTGGTTTGTTTTTTTCCTTAGATCAAGACATGGCAAAGTACAATCCATAAGAGTAATATTGTCATCTGTCCATTTAAAAATAAAGTTTTATTGAAACAGAGCCACATTCATTCATTTATAGGACATATATGGCTAATATATATGCCTATATATTGTATCGGCAGAGATGATCAATTTATAAGGACAGTTTCTAATATATGTTTACTTCCTGAAGGATAGTAGTATATTTCAATAGTAGACTTCTATCATGCATAATACCCTGGACTCAATCCCCAATGTGACAAGGGAGGGGATTATTTTTTCTTTTGTGAAACTTGGAGAAATTGCTTTAGGGCCTTTCTTGGTCTTACTATGAAGCAAATTCCTAAGATTCTAGAACCCCTGAGCTTAGCACCATTAATCCTTCCGGGTACTACGGCTATAGGGCACATCGGGCCTTTGCCTATGTCACTGGTGAACTATGGGTCTGAACTCACAAACCTGGGCATGTCTAAGTGTGGAGGATAATTTCCATGGTGCTCCTTAAACTGATGCCAAGAATATGAGTGCCACACAAACACTAAATCCTTTCGTGACAGAGAGTCCCCTGAGGGAAGGTGTTCACTAGACACATGGCCTAAACACAGCTCAAGAGTTTTCCTTATGATTGACAGTCTGCTAATGTGCCGAGGAATACGAAAAAGAATATAATGTGTACAATCTGTCTCAAGTATTCTTGACAGTAAGCACTCTTTCCCTTGAGCGCAGCTAGACACGTACTTTCCCAGCTATATCTTGGTGTGGAGCACAGTTAGGAATCTTTTCCAGGTCTCAGCCAATGGAACTGAATGTTTCTTTTTCTCAGTGCTAATTTCTTCAGTTCTTCTCTGTAGGAGGCAATCCCATATTGATGGCTATGCAACAGTATGGTTTGTCCAGTTGCAAATGTCTTGGACTATTTCTATACCACCCAATAAATACTAACTTCTCTGAGCCTTTAGGTATCTTTTGGGGTCCTGGAGAGCCAGGGTTTCCCCCTAAAACACTCCAGCCTTCTCTTTGTGTAAATAAAGATTTTTCACCACATGGATTAGTTACTTTGGGAGCCTGTGATCAAATACTTAGGAAAAGCCACTGATGGGCTGGGCTGGGCTAACTTAATTAGCTCATGGTTTCAGGAGGTTCTCAGTTGATCATGGCCTTGTGATGGTGGTATGGAAGCTCATCACATGGTGGACAGGATGCAGAGATAGATAGTAAAGGGCCAAGGGCAAGATAGCCCTAAAGACCTAACTCCGGTTCATGTATTTCTCCAGTTGGATCCCACCTCCTAAAGTAGACTTTTGGGGACTTAGCAGACAATCGCACTTAATCTCCCCAAACATGACAGGGTACCACAAGCAAGAAGCATGGCAATCTGCCCCATCATGTGCAGAGTTTTTTTTGACTGGTCATTGAGGGGCCTTGTAGGGTCTTAGATATTTTGACCAGCACTCTCTATACTCCAACACAAGTGCCCCTACTTTCTAACCCATTCAGAAAGGCCTGCCAGTTACCACAGCATCACTGAAGCCAAGTCGCGAACTAGAGCATCGTGAGATTAATAACATCAGAGCCAATGTGAAAGTGGGGACTGAATCTGGAGCCGTGGTCCAGCTTCTCAGACAGACACAGTATTTCTCTCAGCCAAGTAGACGGAGCTTAGTGTAAGTGATGAACAGAATACCTTGCACATTCTCTAACTGGTGGAAGAAGAAGAAGAAGAAGAAGAAGAAGAAGAAGAAGAAGAAGAAGAAGAAGAAGAAGAAGGAGAAGAGCTCTGTTGTTTAAATGATTATTATTAATAAACTTATGATGCATCTGAGAAATAATCCATATATAGCAATGTGTTGAGAAATGTTGTCTAGGGGCCTTCACGGTAACTTAGTGGGTAAAGACATTTGGTGTCAAGGCCTAGAATCCACCTAAAGGCATAGAGAGAACTGAGGCTTCAAAGTTGTCTCCTGACCTAAAAACACGCACACACATAGACACACACACAGTCAGCAGCACAATGTTGCATCCTGACTAGTATTAAATAATAAAAAGAATGTTGTCTAGCAAGGCATTCCTGAGTGAACCCTGGAATATAAACATGGTGATGCAGGAAGCACAGGGTTGACACTGTCAGTTGGACTGGGCAGCAGTGGTTGATCACAGATGGAATGGGACAGGAGGAGAGGCATGAGGCATGGCTGGAACCTGGTTAAGTGGGAGGAGGATGGACTAGGGCATCTCAGGTAAGGAGACAAGGCATCCTGAGCTCAGCTTACTTCTTCTCATTCCTCTAGTCTAGTGGCTCTCAACCTTCTTAATGCTGTGACCCTCATGGGGTTGTGACCCCCCAACTATAAAATTATTTTTGTTTCTACTTCATACTATAAATTTGCTACTGTTATGAATTGTAATATAAATATCTCATGCACAGGATATCTGAGATTTGCCATCCAGAGGGGTTGAGACCCATAGAATGAGAACCATTGCTATAGTCTATCTCAGATGCTAAGTTTGGCTTGAAACCCCCTTGTCCCCTCACTCAAATGTCATGGTCTTCTGCCACGTGCCTCACAGTATAATTTTATTAACATTCTAGGTGTGGTGTGTTTGTATTCTTGTATTGTTCCTCCCATTAACTTATAACAATTTTGAGGGCAAAGACTTAGGCATCTATCGCTTTGTTTACTCACTCAAGTGACATATTTGCTATGAGGGTGTCTTACTTAGGCTTACTAATTCTGTGATGAAACACCATGGTCAAAATCAAGTTGGGGAAGAAAGGGTCTATTTGGCTTACACTTCCAGATCATAGTTCATCACTGAAGGAAGTCAGAACAGGAACTCAAGCAGGGCAGGAACCTGGAGGCAGGAGCTGATGCAGAGGCCATGGAGGGGTGCCGCTTACTGGCTTGCCCACCTGCTTTCTTATAGAACTCAGGACCCTAAGCCAGGTATGTCACCACCCACAATGGGCTGGAATCTCCTCCATCAATTACTAAATAAGAAAATGTCCTACAGGCTTGCCTACAGCCCTATCTAAAGGAGGCATTTTCTCTACTGAGGCTCCTCCTCTCAGATGACTCTAGCTGGTGTCAAGTTGACATGAAACTATGCAGCCTATGGAGCTTGGCTTGCATGATCATCGGAGATCAAGAAGCTCCATGAGCTGCTGTCTGAAAGCCTAGGTCTCAGAGAAGCCAGGGACATTATTCAGTCTAAGCCTGGAAACTCCATTGTAGGGAAAAACAAAGATGTGGTTTAACATTAAGGCAGAACATGTCTCTCCTTCCTTGGCCAGTTCAAATCCTCATCAGAATGGGTGACACCTACACACATCCAGGAGGGCAGTCAGTCTCCCTAGTTTGCTGATTCAAACACTAATCTTGGAAACTACCTCACTGAAACACTGGAATCAATGGCCAGTCTGAACATTCCATGACTCAGTCCAGTCAGCCGTACCACCCACCAGATCTGCTGTTTGTTTCCTTCCTCAAATCCTATCAGATTCCCTTCTGACATTGCATTTGGAACTTTCCCACAGAGCTGGGTAATATTTGGTGTGTTTGAACATAGCGCACATTTGTTTGCAAATGTCTCATGATCACCCCCATTTTGAAAAGGACATATAATGAACAGATTAAATTTATTTGTGACTGGGTGTGGTGGCAAGCACTTGGTCCAAGCACTTGGGAGGCAAAGAAAGGCAGACCTCCCTGAGTTCGAGGCCAGCCTGGTCTATATAATGAGTTCTCGGTCAGCTCAGGGCTACCTAGTGAGATCTCATTTAGGCTAAACTATATATTTGGAGAACAAAATGGGGCAACGTCCCAAATCGGATGAGTCAACATATTTTGTAAGTTTGATTTTCATTATCTGATTAATTTTTATCATCTGAAAGAAATATCTTCATTAGTTGCCTTGGCAGGCCCAGCTGGTACCCACAAAAATAATGATTCTGCTCCTTAAACCCTCCCAAGAATCTTCTTTCAAACGGTTCAGTGACAACATTAAAATTCATTAAATGGTTACCAAGAGCTTCTTCCTCCCTATTTAGTATGATCTAGGGCATTAGGATATGTGGTTTTAGTTAGCAGAAAAGTATCCATTTCCAACTATTTCATATGTATGTGGAATTCTGTGTAAGATCAGTGAATTGGAACATGGTTACAAGGCATGGATTAGCCAAGAAACAACAGGGGGAGCAGGAACACTGTGCTGGATGGTCACAAGGAGCTGGAGGCGACCTCTCCTCAGAGCTCCTTTCTCTCATCTTAGGTAACTCTGAGCTCCGTGGCATATAGGTCCCATTTAACTACCCATATTTTGTTTGTTTCTTTGTTTGAGACAGAATCTCCTGTACCTTACCAGGCTGGTCTACACTTGTTAGCAACTAAAGGTGACCTTGAACTTCTGATCTCTCACTTCCATTTCCCAAGTGCTGGGATTGCAGGCCTGCAGCCCCACATCTGGTATGTACAGCAGGACCCAGGGGTTTTTGCATCGTAGACAAGCCACACCTGAGCCACACCGCAGCTCAACACCTGCATTCTTTATCACACAGGTCATTAACTAGCCTTGACTACTTGCAGTTTCTGAGGTCTCAGCCAAGAGTATGGAAAGTCTTCCTTAGACCAGGGACTTTCCATAAAGAGGGGGATATGGGGCTAGTGTCACAGAGGACAATTGTGTTGACTTTAATTCTTTTTTTGTTCCTCTGTGTAGATAACATTTTCAGGGTGGTGCAGGAACTGTTACATTTATGACATGTAATATGCTGTCAAACCTGTGGGGCAGGAATTACACCCACACATTACTGAAGACATAGCTAATGCCTACAGTTTTGGTTTAGAGAGACCTTCCTATAGATCACAAAGCTGTGACGCTGAAGCCTGGGACCGGTTTACCCTACTCTCATTCTAAGACACAATTCGCTTCAGAAGACACCTACCCTTAGGCTCGGAGAAAGTACATGAGTACTTGTGTGGTATTCCGGGGACCATGAGAGAAGAATTGGCATTCCTTATTGGCAGGCACAAGGAGGTTTCTTTGGGCTTTGTCTCCAGGGTGGTGGCAGAGACCCTGTTTCAGTGTGGCACGGACATGGGCAGCACTCCTGGGGTATCCATTGCCCATTCTCAGACTCAGTCTGAATGTGTGCAGGTACACCTGTATATGGCATCTGCGAACACATATGGAGTCAAAGATCTGTGGTCAGCTAGGGTTTGTCCTTTGCCTATGTTTAACAACAAAATATAACCTCATCCACGGAAGACACAGAATTGCTTTGTGTTACTTGACAGTGCAAAGCAGAGCCTGGGACGATCTGGGTAGTATACACACACTTCAGCCCCCTAAAGCCCGAATAACAGAAATGCGTATGGTCTCAATTATAAATCTCGTTCCCCCCAAGGTTTTGCTGTCTTTCACAGAAACAGGATTTTTCAGCAGGTTTATGACACTCAATTAACGAAGACTGCCCCATGCGACAATTGTTCCCTCTCTCTCATTTACTATATTTTCCCTGGAGGAATCTTGTAACTATTTTTTCTCCTCTTGCCTCACAGGCAATCCCCACCCCAAGCCCCAGTTTTATCATTTGAATGTTTTCATCTTCATCCCTTTTAAATCCAAGGGCACAAACACACTTCGTTGTTTGTGCTTATTTAATTGGAGTTTGCACAAAGCTGTTCATGGATGTGCTCTTTTCTATGGGGCTCCACTGAGCTCCTATCCCCTCCTGAGGCATCCCTACATTTACACTGATGAGCCCTCCTCTGATGCCTCAGCATCTTGATCCTCTAGAATATGATGTGCTTTGATCACTTTACCTCCTCTTCCTCTTTTTTCTCTTCCTCCTCCTCCTTCCCTTCTCACCTCAGGTGTTTTTCACAGCCTAAGAGAAAGAAGAACACTCCAGCTTGGAACCCAGGAAAATGTGGACCTCGTTCAACGGACCAGGCTAAGCCCTTGTCTAAACCAGGAAAACTAAGATACAAGGTATGGAAGCCATTTGGGATAATTTGGAAATAAGATTTAAATTATAAAAACAAACTAAACACAACTAGTCTACATTCCAAGAGCAAGTCCGCACTTGCAGTCATGAGTGCTGTTGTGGGCTGTCTGACCTCTTGTTCACTCTCCAATTTCTCCAAATCTCTTTCTCCACTTACTTTACTTATCCATGGACAGAGTCGTTGAAAAATATTTATCTGATGGTTTTTAAAAAAGCTTCATTTTTATGTAGAAAGATTTCAGCCACCTGAGTTTCCCCTTTTTGACCTCTACGGCTTGTTTTTTTTTTTTTTTTTTAAATATATATACCTTGAATACCTGGAATTATAAAATGAAACTGTCACTGTAAGACTCATAAATATGAAGCTACTTGCTACTTGGAGACTATAAAGTGACTTACTATCTGTCCCATGTTTGCACAGTGGGCTTGTCACCAATGGCCACTGTGCCCTTTGGCCACACAGTGATGCTGGTAAATGTGGAAATGCCGTAGCTGGAATGCTTTGCCCAGTTTTTAAACATGTAAACATTTCTGAGCCCAAGTCAAATGGTGAAATGGCTGGCTGATGAAAACTGAAGTCTGATTCTTCAACACGCTTCAAGTCCAGCTTTGCCAACGCCCTGGCATTGCTCAGACAGGCCGTAGGCTTGAATGCCTGCCATCTTGTCATCTATCTCCTGCCTATCACAAACTAAAACACAAACACGAATACTTGAACCCTAAATGGCATACAAGCCGAACACACACTTATCTGCCTTCCTTTCTCTTAATCCACTCTGTCTTGCAAACCTCCTGGGGGCTCCTGGAACCCCACAATGAAGTCAGAGCAGGTTTGCCCAGGCTGCGTAAGTGTTAGCTAAATACATACCAGTGCAGCACGGCCACCCACCAATGTCCTTCAGGACTTCCATGGAGTTAGACGATGATGGTGGCAAGTACTGAACATTCGCCATTCAAAGATCTGGCGTTGGGTGACACTTGAGCCTTCAATAACAAGAAAGAAAGTTGATGCAACTTTCAATATTTAAGAAAAAATTAATATAAAGTTACTTTGTAGAACTAGTGAAAACTTGAATGGTATCAACACAGAGTTATTGAAAAATTTTCTTTCTAAAGGTGAGGTACATTCATTTGAACTTCATGGAACCAAATACCTGCTTTATTATGGTCAGCTCAGCCTCTTCTGCAAGTAGACCTTTGGTCCTTGATCTGACAACTGCTGACCTTCTATAGAAAAAAAGGCAAACCAACTCCCCAGATCTCTGTCCTTTCAGTCCAAGCCCAACTTATAGAATAATAGTTTTGTTTTCCAAAGCATTATCAAAATAAAACCTGCTAATTCTAGCATAGCACTTTTTAGAAAAGAAGTCAGCTAAAAAGGATTTTTTTCCTTAAATTTTCTTCTTGTTTCTTCTTACAATGCTGATAATCAATAAAAGCCTTTACTTAAGCTCCCCAAATTGCCTCAAGCAATCCTGCCTTTCAATAAATCTAGGGACTTTCCCAGGGGTTTCTGGCCCAGGCCACCCTACCACTTTTATGATAATATATGGGGGTCGTGTACGGGGACTTACCCAACAGTCTCCAAATTAAAAGTCATTGGAGCAGGTAGTTTAAGGAAGAGATTTATACCAAGTTTCAAATGAAACAAAGGTATTCCTTACAGCTGAGAGCCATCTGCAACCAATTTTCTCATACTCAGGGTATATTGAAGATAAATATCCTCTTGCGCCTACCCCCATCCCCTCACTCTCTCTCTAGAGACTCATATAATATGCCACCCAGAGGAAACGTAACATTTGCACAACGTCCAGCTGCTTAACCTCCCTGTGGCCTCCCTCTTGTAGTTCATATCGATTTCAAATCATTAGTCTACTAACTACCCAGCCCCTTACATTGTTATTTAACCTGCAAATGCAGGTTAGAAAAGGCAGGATCATCTCAATTGCTACAAGACTCATAGCTTTGACTGATTATTCAGTGTGTCCATGAGAAATATTAGAATCCAAGTTTGGATAATTTCCCAACTTGAGTAGAGAGACAAATGTGAGCACGAAGCAGCATGCCCCAATGGCCCCGAGCAGAGCTGGACCCTGACAGTCACGGGCATTAGGGTCTCCACTAGCGACCCAGGCTTCTATCTTTTCAGCTGTGATCTGCGAGATAAATGAGACTACTTTGGAAGGCTCCTGGGAAGATTAAATGTGGTAATACTTGTAAAATGCTTAGAAAAATCTCCAGAAGACATATAGCAACAATAAAGAGTAGTTATTGTTATTTTATGAATGATAATCCTTTCAAAGTTACTTCCACTAATTACAATAATAACATGATAATAAATTATTAAGTATTAGTACTACAGGCTATCTCTTCAATCTATGGCCCCATGGAACTGTATCTTAGAGTAGACAAAGTAGCATTTACTCTAGCATTTATTTCCCTGTCCTCTGAGGAACCTTAGCATCCTGTAAAAGATAACAGGACACAGGAAATGCCCCCGACAAACACATACGCAGGCACAAACACACACAAAGACAAACACACACACACTTACATACAAACACACACACATATAAACAAACACACATACACACACATAAACAAACATACATACACAGACACACACACACATAACAAGATAAAGAAATGCTCCGTTAAATACAACAGAAAAGCCTTCCCACAGAACTCCCCAGTACACTGATTATGACTATCAGTTCCGACATAATTGTATGTCTCTGTGTAAAGACTAGTTTGTTTACCTTGGATCTCAATCTTACTTGAGGGAAGAACACAGTTTAATCACAGAATACCCATATGTGTGTAGTGATGCTGGTCTAGGACATACTTAATTTTTTTCAGTTCCTGCCTTTGGCCACATGCTTTTGTCATAAAGTTATGGTCAGATACTATAGTTTTGTAATTACTAGAGTCTGGGCAAATCAAGCTAAAAACAAAGCTTTCTTTTCCAATGTATTATCATATGCTATTGCCAACTCCCCAGCACAGATGTCCAAAGGAGAGAGGAGCTTAGCCTGGCCTCTCAACGTTTCATTTCTTTCTACTTCTAGATCCTGTTTCACAAGGACCAAATATTCTCTTTTAAAGAATTAATAGGAATGCAAATCAATATGCTATTGTGTGTAGTTTGGAGGGCTACTTGTCAGCTGGGGAGACTTACGTGTGATTTCTCAAAATAGTCACCGAAAGCCTCTCATTAGACCCTTGTTCACTTTTCCTGGATGCTGGATATTCACCATATGATGCCCTCTGAGCTTCTATATTGTAGAATTCTCCAAGATTTTCAGTTTCCACAGCATGATAAATTTCCAAGCCCTTTACCTTCCCAGAGTTAGGTGTCCTTAGTAGTCCTTTTATGAGGGGCACTGTTACAATGTCTCAAATACACATGTATGGGAGTGTAACTACCAGCTGTCACTCATTTTCTCCTTACCCCTGCTAACTCTTTTCAACCTGGCAGACTATGAAGTCTGTGCCAGGAACAGACAGGTGAAACAAGAATTAAGCTGAGTGTGATTATCTCATGTCTATAGTCCTGCACTTGAGAGGCTGAGACAGAAAAATAGCTCTGAGTATTAGGCCAGCCTGGGCTGTATAGTGAGAACTGATCTTGAAATATCTTCCACCTTTCAAAAGGATAAGAGGAGAAGAAGAAAAGGAGAGGAGGAGGAAGGAAGGAAGAATTAAATCTCCCCTTTAAAGGTATAGTCTCTCTCTCTCTCTCTCTCTCTCTCTCTCTCTCTCTCTCTCTCTCTCTCGTGCATGTGCATGGTCAAAAGTTGAGGTCAGATGTGTTTATCCCTCTTCACCTTATTTTCAAGACATGACATCACAATGAACTTCCGGCCCACTGACTTAGCCAGGCTGGCTGGACAGTGAACTCCAGGGATCCGTTTGTTTCCCCAGGCCCAATGCCCGGGTCACAGACATAAGCTTTTGTGCCCAGTTCTTACCTGGGTTCTGGGTATCCAAATTCAAAGTTCTCATTCATGAGTAGCAAGCACTTGAGCCACTGGGCTTTCTCCTCAGCCGTTTTGAAAAGAATTTCAACTAATACCTTTCAAAACTTCTTATTCGTGGTGAGCAAGGAAGCTTTCCGTTCAGCAGGAGCCCTGAGATACAGTAATACTCACTTCCCGTCAAAGATTTCAATGTATGGCTCCTCCTCTTGTCACACCCCTTCCTGTTCCGCACAGGAAATAGAGTTAGTGTCGGTGATGTGGTTTGGCTTTCACTTCTCAAGCCCTTGAGATAAGGAAAACCTGGTCTCCAGCTGCTTACGTTGTGTGTAGTCTTTAGCCTCCAGGTTGCTGATGGCTTTCCTTTCATTCAGCAGAATGGGCGGCTCAGCATTTTGTAACGATCACCAAGGTCTCAGAAGACAATGGGGGTTGTGCCACATAGTTCAGCAAATTTGAGGCTTCTGAAGACAGGGACTATACTTATCATGTTGTTTTGTGCCATCCAGTATTTAACAGAGGCTAAGCAAATGTCTGCTGGATAAATGGATGAATGAATGAATGAATGAATGAATGAAGAAACGATCACACCTTGTCGTTCATAAACCATGATCCAGATAAGAATAGTTTAAGGAGCTTGTTCTTGGTGAAGAGCCCCTGCCTTCAATGGCACAGACTTTTATTTACTTGAACTGAGGCAGGTGGAATATACTTTGAGAAATATTGCCTAGTCTGTGGGTAGACTAGTTTTATATGACCCCAACTGACAATTACTTAAACACACATCTCTAGAAGTCAAACACACACCTTTAATAATTACTAAGACACACACCTCTCATGCCATTAGAGCAACCCCTGTCTTGCCTGCGTATGGACAAATGTTTACAGTCATATCCAGGTACAAACATGATGCCCATGTAGGGGAAAAGAGGAAACAGGGCATAGGACTGTGGTATGAAGGAGTTCGGAGACTCACAAATATGTTACTTCATGTGAAATATCACTGGGACACCTTATAATGCCTGTGACTTTTACATGTGCATAAGAGTTCCTTCAGTTACTGTGCTTAGGACACATGTGTATATGCCACAAATAAAGGCTTCTTGTTTCCCCAATTCCTCATCTCTGCTGAAACCCCCAAAGGAGCTCTGGATAAGCCTGGGGTGGGGTTTGGGGTGTTTCCATTTTGCAGGTGATATCTGTTATAGGAATAAATTATATATTTATTTCTCTAGAGTCTTTAGTCCAATGTGGTTCACAGGCATGGAAAAAAAA
The DNA here is from genome assembly GCF_903995435.1 of Acomys russatus. Classification (NCBI taxonomy): domain Eukaryota; kingdom Metazoa; phylum Chordata; class Mammalia; order Rodentia; family Muridae; genus Acomys; species Acomys russatus. The sequence continues at coordinate 22,106,361 of NC_067164.1, read as the reverse complement.
AACATAACCCCGACACTTCCCCAGTGTGCTCATCCCCAGTGCAGGTGAAGAAAACACATTGAAACTGTACACCAAGGGTGCATGAACCCCAATGAATTCGATTTAACTAGAAGAGATTTGCATAGTCAAGGATAATATTTTTAACAAAAATGGATTTCTCAAATATCTACAGCTTTGACTTCACAGGCTTCTCTTATAATATTTTTATTAAACAGACATGTAGAAAATATACTTCATTGATTTGTTTTTATTCTTATCCGTGAAACTAAAATTCCTTTGAAACAGAATAAATGAGCTGAAAATAAATTGATTTGTAACAAGGTTTCACTTGTGACCGTGGAATAAGCAGTTGTAGGAATTGAGTAAGGAATTGGCTTAATTCCTGATGTTTCAGAGAAGGGGTGGGGCTAAATGGAGGGTGTGACCACTCAGACCACTGAGCTCTGTAAGCCCAAGGCTCGCTGGTGTTGTGCAAAGTGTGAGGCTCTTCATAGTGCATTCCCCAAGCAGAGACTACAAAAACAGTCATTGAGCAAACTGGTGTGACACATTTTGACTTAATCACTTTTCCAATACATCTTGATAAGAAATGTTTTCACGTGGCACATGCCTTTAGTCCCAGCCCTTGAGAGGCAGAGAGAGGCAGGTGGAGCTACTTGAGTTAGAGGCCAATCTGATCTACAGAGCACTGCGTTCCAGGACTATACAGAAAAACCCTGACTCAACAAACAGAACAATTAAAATAAGATGGAGGAAAGAAAGAGGGAAGGAGGGAGAGAAAGAAGAAAGGAAGGAAGAAAGAAAAAGAAAGAAAGAGAGAGAGAAAGAAAGAAAGAAAGAAAGAAAGAAAGACAGGCTTTCGCAACAAAATTTCTAGGTCTCAGTCTTAAGCTTCTCTCCTGTTTGGACGCAGTTTCTGACGCTACAGTTGCACACCCACCCTCAACAACTGAGTGACTTTTACCCTGAATTCAACCTCCATCAGGGTCTCAACTGGAAGGGCAGAAAGGTGTTAGCTTATGGACTAAGGAAAGAAACAAACCTCCAGTGGAACGTAAAACCTTTGGTTACAAGCCTAGTGACTGCTCATATAATGCTGCGTGATTTTTGTGGATGTGATGGGGGACTGTATAGTGTGTTTTTTTTCCCCAACTGTTGTGAATGGAAGAATTGCAGGAGTCCATTGAAACATTCTAACAGGGATTTTCTTTTTGCTTTATTTAACAGAAATATTTATGCAACAGAAAAATAAGAACATATAACGATGCAAGACATAGCTGGCCTGTAATTGTGATTGTGAATCTTGCATACAGTTATGCACCTTGTTTGATGGAAGTACCTCACTTTCAGTGACACCCAGATACTTTCCTGCTGAAGCAACATGAAGTCCTCTTGTATTGTCCTGTGGCATTGCTCTTTCAAGTTTTCATCTTGAGTCCATTTCTTTATACTCGAGTCGAGGTGCATAGGTAGGGGTAGGCTGATGGTCCCGTGATGGTCTCTTTATCATTCCTTAGATGGTGCTGTGAGAGAAGAGCACCATGGGAAGCAGCCTGGGTACCAGCGTGACATCAGTGCATTTAAGTTGTCTACATCTCCAATGTCCATGGCCACAAAGAAATTAGTTTTTGATCGTTCACATCCTGAACTCAGCAAAGAGTCAAAGTTTAGTTATGACTCAAATAATTAAATGAATCTTTAAAAAAAAATCAAACTAGTCTCCATTTCTTCAAGATGGCTTAAGATTGGCATAAGATCAATCTTGATAAAATTTCAACTAGCTCAAATGCTAACCTGTGATTCTTATACGAATAACATTTCCAAGGCATCTGTTCTCTATGTCATGACTTATAGGCAGCTCCAAGCATACCACATACATAGACAGGGTGCTTAAGGGAAATGGAGAAACAGTTTAAAAGATTTATTTAATGTGCATGCTTTATCTGCATGTATGTGTGCACACCAGGTAGGTGCCCTCAGAAGTCAGAAGAGGATATCAGATTCCTTGGGACTAGAGCCATAGACAGTTGTGAGGCAACATGTAGGTGCTGGGAATTGAGCCCAGGTTCTCTGCAAGAACAACAAAGTACTCTTAACTACTGAACTAACTCAGACTTGCTTGTTTGTGGCTGTGTATGTACTATGCTTGTGCACACTCATCCATTCCTCAAAGCCCAGTCCCTGGTGTGATGCTATTTGAAGACATGACATTGTAGAAGGAACTACGGCCATGAAGGTGTGTCCCCATCACTGGACCAATGCTTTTGTGGACACAAAGACCACTTTAGCAGGTGGCCACATTTAGGATAGGTTGCTCACTTAGCATTAGGTGACCATTGTCTTCAGGTCAGGAAGAGTGGCCCCACCAGGCACGGAGTCTACCAACTCTGATTATAGACACCCAGCCTCCCGAGGAATAAAGTTCTGTTGCTTGGGCCACTTGATCTGTGGTAGTTATTGCTGCATCTCAAGCTAAGATAACCTAGACAAGAATGGCTTACACATTAGGGTTTGTCTCAAAAATGTTGCAAGGATGGGTGACACCCGCCCCCACCATCTCTAAGTCTCTATCTCCATGTGTACTGCCTATAGACACAACGTGGATGTAGCACCTCCAGGCTTCCAGTGTGATGTAAGCAAGTTGAAGACTCTTCCTAAGGATACGCTAACTTTTTAGCTGTGAAAACCCTTACTGGGTTTTTCGCTGACTGGAACTATGCCATATGACCACGTTGAGCAGCGAAAGAAGCTACATCCATCTGTAGATCCCGGATCGTAATTCTCGTTCCCCTAAGACCACTTCCCGTCTCTCCACTGACTCCTTCATTAAGTCCCCTTCACCGGAAAGGCATTTCAACCTCTCTGAGAGAAACAGCCTCAGATTCCCCCTCAGCCATTTTTATTTTATTTTATCTAGTTCAAGGTATCTAGGTGGTCTGCCGTGCTAGAGCATCATCTCCAAGAGTCCGGTTCCCTCTTCATGGGTGGTAATACATCACCCACGTGGGCGGAACCGGCTGCTGAGTTTAGACGCGCTTTGGGGAAGGACATGGGAGGCTTCAGCAGCCAGTGTCTACCTTCACAGCCCTTGCCTTATCTGTAACCTTTGCACAGTTTGTGGCTTTGCGTGCAAATCAAAAGGAAAGCCACCCTCCTCAGATCTTTTGCAAGCTCTACTGTCTGGCTCGGCGCAGTCTGGTTTTGTCAGGTCTGGGAGTTGTTAAAACAACTGCTGATGCACAGAAGGAAAGCCGAAGGACGGGTTGATTTAGGCAATGTGGCCAGCCCCACAGCCTCACAATGGTAGGACTTCCTCACAAACCAATTCCGAAATGAGCCAAATAAACAAGTGACTCTTAATAACAGTGTCCTGTACTTCTAACTTGTGTTTTCTGAAGAGTCCTTACTGGTCTCTCTCTTTTCCTCTGAAGTCCTTAATTTTCCTTTGAGTTCAGGGCAGGGAAGGCTAGCATTCCCAAGAAGAGGCTGTGGCACCAATTGTAACTCAGTGTGCATCAACAGTGTTGGCTGATTTTCATTCGCTTTGATATGGAGACAGGAGGCACTGCCTGTGGCCCCTGCCTGTGGCCCCAACATCATTTGCCATGGTCTCAGCCTTTCTTTACACATTACACATTACAGCCATTTCTGCTCTTTGGGAAGACACTTACGGATAGAATGAAGCCTGTCTCTTTTGGAAATGACTCACAGCAGCTTTGAACCCACATCTCAATCCTGAGTTGTTGAATCTGTGTTATTCTATAAGTGTAGGTTAATTATTTTTAAAGCATCCAATTAGTGAACCTGACTCTGTAAACACCTGTGGTTTTGGAGTACATTCATCTCTCTCTCTCTCTCTCTCTCTCTCTCTCTCTCTCTCTCTCTCTCTCTCATCTATCTACCTATTTATGTCTATCTCTCTCTGACACACACACACACACACACACACCACACACACAGAGAGAGAAAAAGCAAAGTTTACTTTCACCACTAGGGGTCAGCACGGCACAGAAAGTGTGGACCAGCTACAAGCCATTCACTTTACAGAGCCTAGAAAGGCTTTTGTCTGGTTGGGGGCGGGGGTAGGAGTGGGGGCTCCTAGAGTAGGCAAGGAGAGAATTTTAGGAATCAGTCAGGCAAAAGTATATTTTCTCAATTCCCTTGACAAAAGTTAAACACGCACAGAGATCACCTCATTTCCTTAGATTTCATGGTGGCTATCTTGAGAAAATTAGGTTAATATACTTAGATATTTATCTTCCATACAATAATGAAAGAGAACAGGAACCAGTTACTCAGTTAAAGTGAGAGCAATGTGCCAAAGGCCAAAATAAAATTGGGTATATTGGTCTACTCATTTGAGGATAATGATGCCTGAAATACTTTGATCCAGACGGACCTCGACTTATACGTCACTTCTGGCATACACTGCTTTGTGACATGAGGAAGTCTCTGAGCTTTGGTTTGCTCACCTCAGATGTCTGTATGGACAGTGATCACTGTCATTGAGAAGGTGTGAGGTTTCACTGAACGAGGCATCTGAGGAACTTGCCTCTGCTGCTCAGCCCTTCAGGAAATGTGAGTGTGTCCACACAGCTCCCCGTTGGGGATAAACCTCGCCTCCAAAGCCTTCCAATTCCTAGAGTTAGGTTCCCAAGTGAGAGACAGGAACTGGGTAGAAATGGGCCCAGCTGCAGATTATGTCCTGTGGCTAACAGGCTGTTCCTCTCCTGCCAGGGCTGGCGCTAACTGACCCCAGCAGGCAGGCAAGGACTGTTCCAGATGGTGGGCTGGGTCCTCCAAGCTCCTCACACAAAAGGCAAGATGAGAGCATGGTGTGGAGGTGGAGAGTGAGGCTCAGGAGGTCAATAGCACCTGGTGCCTCCTTCTTCTCCCTTTAAAGTGCTCTGCTGAGGTGGATGTGAGAGATCAGGTAGCTGAGGAGGACTGCCTCTTTATTTGTAAATCCCCGATTCTAAATATGTAAGCCTATACGCATCTCTTTTTATTAATTCTTCCATCCAACAAGTTGCTACTAAAGGCTTGCCTTGTGCCGTGTAATTGGGAACAAGATGCTGCATAGAAGTCAGGGCTCTAGCGAAACACGTTGCCAAGTAGAGGATGTGACCAAGATGCTAGATAACTTCTGAAGAAATTAAGCTGCAAGTAAAGGCGGAGGTTGCGGTGCTTTAAGATAGGGTGGTCAAGGAAGGTGTCTCTGAGGAGGTTATTAACGCTGAGACTGCAAGATGGGTGCAGGCCATCTGTGTGCACATTGCAGCATCCCGGGCTAGTGCGGCAGCCCTGAGTGTGTCTCTTGCAGTTGTGGAGTAGAGCCAAAGCTCCCAGGAAGAAACTTAGCTCATCAAGTCTGGCTTCGTAGGCTGGAGTAGGGAATGAATGTGCTGCTAAAGAAACAGAGGAAATAAACATATTCTTCACTCTAGGTGTTGTTTTTTTCCTTTAAAAATCATAGATGGCGCCTTGAGTGCTTTCTTGCTGGCTTAAGTTTCTAATCTGAAGGTCTTACGCATTAGATTTATCAAAACATTGTCTTTAACAGTAGTCTTGGGCTGAGGAGACAGCTTGTTTGGTGAGGTAGCTGTTAGGAAAGACCTGAGTTTGGTCAGTAGTGCCCACCTACAAAGCTGGGTGAGTGGCACATGCTTGTACTCCTGGGGCTAAGGAGGTAGTGAGTCAGGGCCCCTGGAACTTGCAGACCAACTAGTCCAGCCAACTTGGCAAGCCCCAGGTACCAGAGGCAAAGCCTGCATCAAAAAAGATGGATTGCAAGTGAGAAATGACACCTGAGGTTGACCTGTGGCTCCACATGCATGCATACACCAAATGCATGTGCACCTTGCCCCACACATGGTCCTGTGCGCATGTGTGCCATGCACGCATACACCCCCAAGTATATTTAATATCAATAGATTCGATATATCTAATAGATATTTCAGATTTTCAGAATCAAGCAAAGCATGCCAATCTGGTATGATACTTTCTCCAAAATATGAGAATAGTTCTACCTCAAGACCCAGCTATACCACTCCTGAGAATATACTCAAAATACGTTCCACCATACTACAAGGACATTTGCTCAACTATATTCATAGCAGCTTTATTCATAATAGCTAGAAACTAGAAACAATCCAGATGTCCCTCAACCAAAGAATGGATAAAGAAAATGTGGTACATTTACACAATGGAATACTACTCAGTTATTAAAAACAAGGACATCTTGAAATTCACAGGAAAATGGATGGAAGGAAGAAAATCATCCTGAATGAGGTAACAAACAGACATGCATAGAATATAGTCACTTATAAGTGGATATTAGCCATAAAGTACAAGATAATCATGCTACAATCCACAGACCCAAAGAAGCTAATTTACAAAGAGGACCCAAGGAAGGATGCTTGAATCTCACTCAGAAAGGGAAATAAAATAGTCACTGAAGGTGGATGAATGGAGGGAACTGGGTAGGGGAGGGGATGGGAAGGGGAGCCGAGGTAGACATTAGGAATAAGGAGATCGGTTGAAAGAGGGCTGGTTGAGAGAATGGAAATCAGAGGTGTGTGTGGGAGGGTCATTTCTCAGATTTGTCAGAGACTTGAGATAGGGGAGGCCACAGGAAGTCTATTGGGGGGCACCCTACCTAAGACTCCTAGCAGTAGAGGATAAGGACCCTGAAGTGCCACCTCCTATAGCCAGGAGGGACTTCCAGTGGATGGATAAGGACACCAGTCCACCCACAAAACCTTCAACACAAAATCTGTGCTGTCTACAAGATGAGGAGGGACAAAGATGGAGCAAAGATTGAGGGATTGGCCAATCAAAGATTGGCTCTATTTGAGACACATCCCTTGGTAGAGAACCAATCCTTGACGCCATTAGTGTTATTCTGCTATGCTTGTAGACAGGAGCCTAGCCAAACTCCTCTGAGAGGTTTCACCAGCATCTGATAGAAACAGATGCAGAGATCAGCCAAACACTGGACAGAATTTGTGGAGTCCTATGGAAGAGTTGGGGGAACTATAAAATGACTTGGAGGGATCAAGGACTCCACAAGAAGATCTACAGAGTCAACTAAGCTGAGTCCATGGTGGCTTGTAGAGGCTGAACTGTTGGCATACCTTTTCTAACTATTTTAATTTTGGGTTTCTTAAATCTCATTCTCTTTTCTCCACCTCAATTCCTTCTAACACCCCAACACCCAGGAGGGGAGAAAGAAGGTTATTGGGAAAAGGAGGCATAGTTTTCCTTAGCTACTTCCTGCTATTTAGGGTTCTTGGGTTCTTTGGGGGCAAGTCCAATCCTTGTTTCTGGACAACTTCGCTTCTTCTCACCCAACTGCATCAACAGCAACCTGCAGCATCAGGGTGAAGCACCAGCAGTCTTATTCTTCCTCAGAGCCCCCAGGGTCTCTTTGGATCTGGCTTTTGTCCCCACTGACAAAGACCACGCCCTCACACAAGGTAGTTCACAGCTGAGAAACATCATATGTCCTCTCAGGAGACACTTATTAGCTGTGGACAAGTTTGAGTAGCCCCCAGATCCCACACCTGGGATTAAAACAAAAACACGTTTATATACAACCCAAAACTTCCATAACATTTCCCCATTTCTGTTTTTTAAAAATGGCTTTTATTTTACTTGTTTTTCTTTTTTAATAACTTGCCAATAACCTAATATTGCCAGAAATGGCTCCTTTGTTTCTCTGTCAGAATACACCATATTTCTAGACTTAATGCACGGGTCCATTTTGAGCTCTGAGGCTTTTAGTGGTTACTGGCAAAGTTTAATGGTGGTAATCTCTTAACCCGAGGCTGCTCCTCTGGCAGCAAAATTTGTTCAAGGTTAACCTTAGTACTTGGAATGGGCCTTTCCTTTTTAACCTTTTCACCCTATACAGCCTTCTGCTCCTCCTGGCTTCCCAGCCCACCCAGGGGTTTAGGGAACTTAACACCGAAAGTGCTTGGAGCAGGGTAGGTTGACAATTGTGGGAAATGATGGCTCTCAGTTACCAGGTATTTTTCCTTTACCAACTGTGCTTTTTGCTTTCCAAGCAATTCAACCTCTACCCACACTCTGTGGGGGCTAGTGTAAGAGATTTATATGAGGCCAGATCCAAAGTTGTGCTGCCTTCAGTAGCATGCATTAAGTCATCAATACCTAGTTTCTGTCTTCCTGCAAGCTTGTTACCTCATGATTGACCAAAGAAAGACGACTCATATTGTTTGCTGGGGGGCCTCGAGCTAATAGGCCCCTTCTTTCATTTCCTGATGTCAAGAGATTATCTTGTATGTCTCTCTTTGATTGGCAATCCCTAGACCAATGTTTTTCCATCCCACAGCAGCCACGATACCCTGGAAGTTTTGGCATACCGTTGTCAGCACAGCCAGAATTTCCTTGTTCTCTCCTAAGAGTGCTGCTTTCTCCAGAGTTAATGTTCCTATTATTTTGAGGTCTGGTGTTTTTATCCTTACAATTTCTTTGTAAATGACCAAATTTACCCCAATTAAAGAACTGGGTGTTTTGATATCTGAGACTCTAGCTATGGATTGTCCTGGAATATTGGCTTGCTGCTCCTGAAAGCCAATATTAGCTGTCTCTCTTACCGTTCATCCAATGGGGCTCCTCCTGCTCTTAATGGTCTAACGGCTCTGTTACATTCACTATTTGCATTCTCATCTGCCACGATCAGTGCCAATGCCTGTCTGGTCTCAGGGTCTGGTATGGCCCTATCTAGAGCCGAACCCAACCTCTGTAAGAATTCTGTGAAGGCTTCTCCATCCAGGGCCTTGAAATACCTTAGTAAGTGAAGTGGCTGTTTTACCAGGCTCCTCACCCATGTCCCAAGCTCTTAAGGCTGCAACAGGACATTGTTCAATTACTACATCTTCAAACAGGGCTTGTTCTCATAAGTCAGCATAACACCCTTCACCAAGCAATTGCTCTTTAGCAACATTTATCCCTTTGTTATCTTTTGTTCTATTTTCTTGGCTTCGTTTCTCCACCACGCTAACCATTATAACTTTTGACCAGCTTCTAACACAGCTGACCCCAATCCCTTCCAGTCTTGGGGAATAAGTCCACGCTGCATAGCCCAGTTACTTAACACTTGTCTGGTGAAAGATGAATGCATTCCATACCATATAGTGGACACCTTAAAATGCTTGAAATATAGCATATCTGCTGGATGCCGGGCCATTTCTTCATAAGCATCAGCACCATCCTTAGCAGGGATATGCTGCACAAAGACTGGGAAAGGGGATGGTGTCTGTGAAGCTCTAGAGAATTCCTCTAGCATCACACTTGCCTCCAAGGCCCTTTTAGCTTCTCCAGCTTCCCTTTCTTCCCTGGTTCTTTCTGTGCACAGGTGCTTTGAATACCTGTTGCATAGAGCAGGGCAGAGTGGCAAGAGCAGAGAACTCCTGTTTTAAATTACCACCGAATCTGAACACTTTTTTCCTCTACTTGCTTCCCAAGTGCTTCCGTCTCTTCCCATAAACTGTCTTGTTGTACTGCCAACTCTGAAATCTTTTCCAGAACTATAGAATTTAGTGACACTTCTGGTTTTCGCATCTCATCAGTCTTTCTTCCAATCTTTTTAAAGATGGAATACAGGAAGAAGACAAAGCAAAAACAGAAAATTGCCTCTGAGTATAATGCAGGAAAAAAAAAAAAAACCCAGCAACAGAAGGTTCCATTTTGCTAACACCCTGGAACAGTGTCTTTATACCTTCAGAACCTGTGGTTTCTTCTACAACATTCGAAGTTAAGTTACCCATTATGTCCAAGCCACATTGGGCGCCAATTGTTGGCTTCCTTTTCACTAATTATTTTTATTTTGGGTTCCTTAAATCTCTTTCTCCCTTCTCCACCCCAATTCCTTCCAACACCTCAACACCTGGTAGGGAAAAAAGAAGGTTCGTGGGGAGAGGGGTTAGAGTGTTCCTTAGCTGCTTTCTGCTGTTTAGGGTCCTTGGGGTCTTTGGGGGAAAGTCCAATCAATCCTTGTTTCAGGACAACCCCAACTTCTTCTCATCCAACTGCATCAACAGCAACCACAAGCAGCAGGGGGAAGTACCAGCACCCTTCTTTTTTCTCAGATCCCCCGTCTCCCTTTGGGTCTGGCTTTTATCCCCACTGACAAAGACCATGCCCCCACATGAGGTAGTTTACAGCTGATAAACATCACATGTCCTCTCAGGAGGCAGTTATCAGCTGTGGACAAACTGGAGCAGCCCCCATATCCCACACCTGGGATGAAAACAACATATTTTCTTATAAACCAAATGTCCACAACACTGAACCACCAACCAAAGAGTTTGCATGGACTGGTCCTGGGCTCTCTGCGCATATGTAGCAGATGTGCAGCTTGGTCTTCATGTGGATTTCCCACATGGGAGCCCTCTCTGACTCTGATTCTTCCCTTTGGATTCTGTTCCCCTAACTGGGATGCCTTGTCTTGTCTCAGTGGCAGAAGATGTGCCTAGTTCTGCAGCAACTTAATGTGCCAGGGTGGTTTGTTATCCATGGGGAGCCTCCCCCTTCTCTGAGGAGAAGGAGAGGGTAGAATGGGGAAGGGAAAGGGGTGTGTGAGGGGCGGACTTGAAGGAGAGGAGGGGGATTTCAATCAGGATGCAAAGTGAATTAATAATGTTTAAAATTGAATATATTTTTTATACTGGTTGATGTCTATAGATCTAAGTTTATACAGATAGTAAGTTTGACCAATAAGTTTCTAGTTTCTGTCTTCTGATTTGGCATAATACAATTTAACAAAATCTAGTTTCTGTCTTCTGCTATAGAAAAAAGAAAATTTAATATGGCAATCTAGTTTCCATCTTCTGACTTCGAGTAATATGATTTAACATCACAATGTAGTTTCTATCTTCTGGTTTGTAGTAATGAAATTTAATGTAACAATCTTTATCCATGAAAATATACTCTAAAGCATCCTTGACCTGTTAAGTGCCTACATGAACCCAAAGGGCTTTAATTAACAAGGTGAAACAAGGAAGAGTAGACACATAGACAAGCAAGTTAAGAGGCACATGCAGTGTCGAGTGCAAAGCCTACACAAGGAGTTGCATCCCATACCTGCCATTGTGTCCTAGGGATATTTTCAAATACAAATCTCCACACCATGGCCTTAAATAGCAACAACCTAGAAAAAAAGAAGGTCTCAATTGGAGAGCAATACAATAATCACTTAGTAAGCAGGACAGAGTGAAAGATCAAAGAAACTTAACTGGACTAACTCCCACGGCAACGACCCTATCCTGCATGAGTAATGATTAGATACCTAACATTGTCGTTCAAGACCATTATCTGGACCACAATCTCCTCACCTTCTGATGAGAGCAAATATGGAAGCTAGTAGCCAAGGGTCATCTGGGCAGCCCAAGACTGGCTTGGATCCTTGTTGAAGCAATGTTAAGAACATTAGCAAACAAAGCCAGAGCATGTGTTGTCACTGGCAAGATTGAAAATGGCCTTTTCCAAACAACAATTCCAAACACCTACTTACGAGTGCAGCCAGCTGAACAAAATTGCCCAGATGTTTCCCTTGCTTGTAAAATAAAATATTATGCAATAAACCAGGAGAGTCAACATCAAAGCGGTCCACAAAGCCATGGTCCTTCATGGAGGCAAAGATGTTCCCCAAATTTTTGTGTCTTTGCTCTCTTACGGTGGTGTGGTATACTCTGGATACAGCTGGCTCCGTCTCTGGAAGGCTCACATCTGGATACCACATCACAGATGCTACAGAAGTCAACTCCTCTGTCAATAAGAAACTATTTTCCTCAGTGAGAGATAAAAGGGAGTAAGCTTCTCGGTTAGTCTGCCTTTGCCTCCAAGAGAAAGGAAGTTCTAACTATGACCTAAAAGAACGACACAAAGAGATTGCAACGAACCAGTTTGACGTCTACATGAACCTAGAGCATACTGTGAAACATGCCATGTTGTAGGTCTGTTCTATTGTTTTAAAAAATTGAGAACCGTCTTTCTGCCACAGGGTTGGATTAACAATGGACAGAACCTGTTCTTGGGCAGCTGGAAGCTACCTTGGCTATTGAACTATGAAGAAATTAAGGAATTAAGACATCCTTCCTAGAGCAACCTTACATTTCAGGATGCCGGAGAGTAAGCACCTCAGCCCTGTGCACAGTGGCAGAAAAGCTTTGCTGTATACTTCATCCTTTTACAGAGCTTTCCAACTCAGAGGAAGTTCTAGTTCACCACAGAGACAGAAGGCCCAACATCATAACCCTATTGACTACCCTTCTGAGTCTCATCAGCCCCCGGACTTCCAGAGTTAGCGTCAAGCGTTCAGCATACAGACTTCCGGAGTCAGCGTCAAGTGTTCAGCATACATCTCAGGGTCTGCTTCTAGAGAAACTCAGCTAACACATACTCCCACTGATGTAAGTTCCCCTGTTTATAGGGAAGCACATCACAGAAGCGAGGGCACGGCAGATAAAGATGGGGTGCCATTGCCGACCACATGACCACTTACTAGATGCATATGGATGATGACTAATTGCCTAGATGATTGTTCCTTGAGCGGCACCTTCCATATTCTCCTTCACTTTTCTGTGTGGTGCAGGAGAAATTCAAGTTCGGGGTGAGTTATTTAGCCCTTTCCTCTCAGTCAAATGAACATGCAATTGTGGGGTACCACAATGTGCTTCCAGCTGATAAAATGGGATGTTCTCAGATGGTATGCAAATAAAATTTTGCTCTGCCTAAGAAAATGGGGGCCGGGGGTGGGGTGGGGAGGGAAGGATACATTAAGAGTAAAATACCACCGCAAGGACTCAGAACTTCTAAGATGAAACACAAAAATTTCCACCTAAAATATGTATAGCTGTAGTTTGGACCTTAAGTGTCCCCTAGGAATGGCAGTTACCATTTTAAGCTGCATTTTTTATTAGTCAGTTGTTAATAGCAACAAACAGAAACAGCGGTCTGCTCAGGTCACTCTTAAGTACATGGCTGGACACTTTGAAAAGTATTCAAAACATCAGATACATCAGGAGATGATGCAAAAGTTTTTGAAAGTGAAACCATTGAGAAGAATAACACAGCCTATGGCAAAACACAGAGGAAACATTTTATTCTGTGCCTCTCATCATTGACGAGGTGAGCATCCTGATTTACTGGAGAAGCAATGAACAGTCTCGACAGTGCAGAGAGCCTGCTTGGCCCTCATGTTATGTAAGCAGCTCCCTAGGAGAGTTAACCTGTAGCCTTGATCATTCAACTTCACCTCTCCCCCCACGGTGCCTTTCTTTTTGGTGCTGAGATACATGGGTTTTGAATCTCAGCCTTCCTCTGTTCACAGGTAGCACCCAGTGATGTTTTCTTGGTTGCATTCTAATTTCTAGACCACAGTTTGGGGCTCTGAACCCCTTTAGATATGACACTTTGAAATACTTCTGGCCCTGCTTAGGACAACAGCAAGATTCTAGGATAGGCCACAGGCTTCTCGCCCACCTGAAGGCTACTCTGCCAAGTGCTATCTTCCTGGAACTCAAAGCGTGAGGGATTGTGGGTAAATGAGTGTTGTGGACCAGGGTTAAGGAATAAGAAACAAGGACTAGCTGGGCGGTGGTAGTGCATGCCTTTAATCCCAGCACTTGGGAGGCAGAGGCAGGCGGATCGATGTGAGTTCGAGGCCAGCCTGGTCTACAAAGTGAGTCCAGGACAGCCAAGGCTACACAGAGAAACCTTGTCTCGAGAAAACCAAAAAAAGAGACAAGGACTACCTTGCTTTAGCTAATTGTTGCCACGAATGAAAGATATATTGATTTCTCAAGAGACTCTTGAAGTGAGGGTTGTCATGTAGTATCCCCTAACACTAACTGCATGTAGCAAAGACTATTTAAAGATATTTGTAAAAATAAAAGAAAGCGTACCTTCGGGCCAGCCTTACAGCCTGCATGTTATGTATGTGTGGCTTGTGGGGTGGGAGGCGGGGGGGGAAGTACCCGCCTAGATTACCACATGTGAGCAGGCAAGGCATGGAAGAACGCAACAGGAGACGCTGGGGCGCAATCTGGTGAGTTACAGAGACGTGAGAACACGAGCTTCCTGCCCTTCCTGAAGGCAGCGCTGGGAGTTAGCTTCTTTCTCGGCTCAAACACAGACGTGCTGAAGCGAGCACGGCTTTCTTCCCTTTGAATATCATACCATTCCTCAAGGAGTCAAGGACCCTTCCACTCCGAAAAGGCCGGTGTTCTCCAAGACTTGTGCTTTTAGTGTTAATTAAAACCATATATTAAACTTAGGGGTCCATACAATGAGCCAAGGACAGAGGAATGCAGAGGCTTGCTAAATGAATATGGGTCAGTTGGGATCTGCTATAGAGGAGGAATGCAACACAGATGTCCCGTGAGCACGTAGCCAAGCTCCCAGTTCTATGCTGTAGGCTTTTTGGGAATTGCCCAGAATGCTTCTCCTCCTTGTCCTTGTCTTCTTCGTCGTCCTCCCTCTCTTCCTCCTCCTCCTCCTCCTCCTCCTCCTCCTCCTCCTCCTCCTCCTCCTCCTCTTCTTCTTCTTCTTCTTCTTCTTCTTCTTCTTCTTCTTCTTCTTCTTCTCTCTCTCTCTCTCTCTCTCTCTCTCTCTCTCTCTCTCTCTCTCTCTCTCTCTCTCTCTCTCTCGGCACCACACACAAACACACACCATTGAAATAGACTTTTTCTCTTAGAAGGCATGGACTAAGGCATAGTCCATGAGAGTTGCATGGGAGAGGCATAGGACTAAAGGAGTATTTATAGTTAGGGTTCCCACTGAAAATGAGAAAACAAAACAGCTACTTCGAAATCCTCTAAAGCTAGAGGAGAAATATTTATTCAAATAACTAAGCAGTCCATGACAGGGCTATTGTTACTCTGCATTGACACAAGACTCTCAGTCTCTTCTCTTGGTGCTGCTTGACCCAGGAGCTCCAGGCTAGCCTTCCTCCATGGGTCCAGGCTCGGGGTAGGGTGGAGAGGGGATAAGGCAACATCTTTCTTTCTTTCTTTCTTTCTTTCTTTCTTTCTTTCTTTCTTTCTTTCTCTCTCTCTCTCTTTCTTTCTTTCTTTCTTTCTTTCTTTCTTTCTTTCTTTCTTTTATTTTGGTTTTTCCAAGACAGGGTTTCTCTGTATAGCTTTGCCTGTCCTGGACTCATGTTTTGTGAACCAGGCTGGCCTCAAACTCACCTCTGCCTGCCTCTGCCTTTCAAGTGGTGGGATTAAAGGTGTGTGCCACCATGCCCAGCTTGACTTTTTTGTTTCATCTGTTTCACGTGCTCTAAATTCAGCTCACAAGACTGGCTCTGATTGCTCCAATCTGCATCCACGGGCCTAAGGGACTATTAGTACCCTCCCTGCTAGGGATGGATGAGGTGGAAGAAGCCAGCACTGGGGCTTTCCTTGCTTGTTTGTTTGTGAGATTTACCAGTATATATTTTCTCTGTGCTCCAGCTGGATCCCTTGCGCCCATCTGTCTTTCAGTTAATGAGAACTTTTATTGTGTCCATTTGTAATTGAACCAAGGGTGTGGATGGCTTTTCTCTATTTTAGAATGTTTATTTGCTTCTCTTTTACCCATTCACACATACAAGTGCTTTCATAGAAGCTTTTCTTAATTAATTTTATTGTTTTGACACAGGTTCTCTCCATGTAGAGCAGGCTAGCCTCACATTCATATAGATCCACCTGCCTCTGCCTGTGTCTCCCAAGCGCTTTGGTTAAAGGCATGCTCAGCCATACCTACCTTAAAATTTTAGTTCATTTTATGTGTGGCCATTTTGCTTGTCTAAGCAACATGTGCATGCCTGGTGCCAGAAGATGACATCAGAGCTCCTAGAACTGGAGGTCAGATAACTGTGAGCCACCATGTGGGTGCTGGGACTTAAACCTGGGTCCTCTGGAAGAACAGCCAGTACTCTTAACTGCTGAGTCATATCTCCAGACCCAGAAACATTATTTAAAATGGGCAATCCTGGAACAAAAAAAAATTATCAAAAATGAAATGGAAAAAGATGTATCATTCATAGAGTGGGGTGACCATATAATAATAATAATGAAAATGACTGAATGTGGACTAGAATTGACAGGCACCAAAGATAAAAGAACCAATTAAGATAAAGCAAGATAATCTGCCATTATATCTATGTAAGATTCAAGAAGAGATAGAAGCGCTTAGAGATCAATATTTAGATATTAGGCCTCTATCTGATGTGTAGTTGGTAAAAAATCTTTTCCCATTCTGTAGGCTGCCACTTTATCTGAATGATAGTGTTTCTGCTGCATGCGAGCTTTTTAGTGTCATGAGGCCCCATTTATTAGTTGTTGAGCTTAGTGCCTGTGTTAATGGTGTTGTCTTCAGAAAGTATTTTCCTCTGCCAATAAATTCACTTTCTTTTCTGTCAGGTTCAGTGTATCTGGTTTTGTGTTGAGGTCTTTGATCCATTTGGACTTGAGTGTTGTGCAGGGTAATAAATATGGATTTATTTGAATTCTTCTGTACACATCCAGTTTGACTGGCATCATTTGTTGAAGATGCTTTCTTTTTTTCCAGCATATGTTCCTGTCTTCTTTATAAAAAATCCCGTGTCCGTAGATCTGTGGATTTATGACTGGGTCTTCAGTTCAGTTCTACTGATCAATATATCTATTTTTGTGCCAGCATCAATACCATGCTGTATTTATTACTATAGCTCTATAGTACAATTTGAGGGTGGGGTTGGTGATGCCTCCAGCAGGTCTTTTATTATTCAGGATTGTTTTACTGTGTGTGTGTGAGTGTATGTGTGTGTGTGTGTGTGAGTGTATGTGTGTGTGTGTGTGAGTGTATGTGTGTGTGTGTGTGTGTGTGTGTGTATGTGTGTTTCCATATGAAGCTGAACATTTTAATTTGTAATTAAACCAAGATCTGTGAAGAACTGGTTTGAAAACTTGACAGCGATTAATTGACTCTGCAGATTGCTGTAGATTTTGGTAAGGTGGCCATTTTTTTTTTGTTTGTTTGTTTGTTTGTTCATTTATTTTCCAGATGATAAGGACTGCAAGCATGCCGGAGCACCTAGTCTTCCTTTTTGATTCCTGACCTTGCTTTACCTGGCTCTCAGGATCATTATACAACCGGACTGTAAACTATACATATGCTGTTTGAAGTCACCGAGAAGCTGCCTCTAACAGTGGGAGACCCAGGCGTGTTTGTCTCAATTGAAGATGGCCATTTTTACTATAGTGACCCTACTGAGCCATGAGCATGGGAGGTCTTCAAATCTTCTTCAATTTCTTTATTCAGTGTCTTAATGTTTTTAACATACAAGTCTTTCACTTCCTTAGTTTGAGTTACCCCAAGATAATTTATATTATTTGAGGTTATTGTGAAAGGCATTGTGACTCTGATTTCTTTCTCAGTCTGTGTGTCACTTGAATATAGGAGGGAAATGTGCATTAGTTTTGTATCCAACTATTTTGCTGAGAATGTTTGTCAGCTGTAGGAGTTTTCCAGTGGAATTTTTAGGGTCACTTATGTGTACTATTATATCGTCTGCGAATAAAGATACTTTGAATTATTTCTTTCCAATTTGTAGCCCCTTGATCTCCATAAGTTGTCTTGGCTGCTATTGATTGTGTTTTTATGCTGGAGTCTAGGCATCTGGGTTCGGGATGATTATAATCCTAGGTGCTGAATATCTGGTCTTGTCTTTGCTGGGTGGGTGTGCTGTTCCTTGTTTTCTGTTGCCTTCTCTGGTTCTCATAAGAGTGTGGCAGCTGTGTGTTGCCTGGTAGGGAATTCTGGGATCCTTCTATGTGTGGCCGCTGGGGATTCCAGATAAAATGTGTTCCTAGGAATTGGGGAATTTACACTTAGGAATGGGGATGGGCTAGGAGGTAGGGGGGCTGAGGGAGGAAAGCAAGGCATTTCACCAGAATCTGTTTAGTTTGCTGGGAATGGGGCCCAAGAGTGAAGAGGGGCAATAGTTAGTCCGCTACAGAACTGGGGTGGGAACTGGCGGGGGTTGGGGGAGGGGGAGAGGGTTGAAGGAGAAGAGAGAGGGAGAGGTGAAGATCCTCAGTTAGGCTACCTGCTTTCAGGCTGGGGGTTGGATAAAGTGATGAGCTGGTGTGGTGGAGGAGGAAATGCTCCTGTGAATCACTGCAGATATGTGCAGGGAGGGATGGGAAACTGCAGCAGGTGGTCTGCTAGAGCCAGGGAATTGGGTTTGGAGTAGAGGAGGGAGAGGTGAAGACCTGCAGCTGGCCTATTTGAAATTGGAGTTTGTTAAATCAAATATTGGGGTGTACATAATTTCCCCCCTCTGCCCCGTGAAACCTGCATTACTGGTGAATATTGTTAGATATCCCAAACTCAATATTGCCTGTAATCCTTGCACAGGGGCCATTCTATTATGTTCTGCACTGTTCTAGTTTTATTATATGTGCTACAGCAGAGTGGACCCTGTGACATTTTTTGACTTCTTGCTGCCCATCAGCATATTAGCATCCTTATTTACACATTTATTTATGAGCTACATACATGTGAGTTTTCTTATCCCCATTTAAGCTTTTGTCAAAGGGTCATGAATTTGGGGCTTTCATGATGGAATTAGTATCATCATCATAAGAAAATCCAGCAAGAATTTGCTCCCTCTAGCTCTACGTGCACACACAAGGAAGACTGAGGTCATCTTCACACAAGGAAGAGGGTTGCTTCTTTTTGTTGTTGCTGTTCATAATAATTTTTTCACACAGTATTTTCTGATTATGGTTTCCCCTCCTCTAACTCCTCCCAGGTCCCCCCCCCAGGTCCATCACCCAAATCCATGCCCTTTCTCCCTCTCATTAGAAAACAAAAAGATGGCAACAAAAATACACAAAGAAAAAAATTAATAAAATAATATAAGATAAAATATAAACAAACAAACTAGGATAGGACAACAAATAAATAGAAAAAAAAAAACCAGAGCTGAAGAAAAGGTACAAGAAAGACATATAGATGTGGAGACATACATATTTACATACACAAAAGTCCCGTAAAAACACAAAACTGGAATCCATAATATATAAGCAAATGGCCTGTAATCTTAAAAAATAACTCAGACAAACTATTATGAGACAAAGAAAAAAACCTTTAAAAATACCATGGAGTTTGTAGTTTGTTTTATATTGACCATCAACTGCTGAGCCCTAAGTGTTGTTTGTATACCCCATGAGACTCCAGTGGAGAAAACTAAATTTTCTTTTGTTAGTGGTTGCCAACTGGAGATAGCTTCTGGCTTAGGGATGGGGTTTGTGTTCACTTTTCTTCTCAGCTCTGACACTCCAGGGATCTGCTTAGGCCAATGCAGATCCTGTGCATGCTGCCTCAATGTCTGAGCACTTATATGTGATCAATCCTGCTGTGCCTAGAAAGCCTGTTTCCTTGGTGTCCTCATCCGTATCCATTGGCTCTTACAATCTTTCTGCCCCGTGGGAACAGGGCTGTCACCAGAAGCCTATGCTAGTACATTAATCATTGCTGTTTGCCTTCAGAGCTGTGAAAAACATGCTTTAGTTAAGTAGCCCGGATACTGATATTTTGTTATGGCAGTCATTAAAGTTCTTGAGTGTCTGAGGTATGCTGTGTCAGGGCAGGACAGGTTCCTGGGATCTGGAAACCAGTCTAAGAGAAAGAAGGGCTGGGATGTATGACCTTAGGAAAAAGAACTGGAAAAAGCAATCCTGACCTAGTGATGCTAGGTGTCCTATGACGGACCTTTCATTTGGAGGCTCCCATTTCTCCACATCTGTTTATTCAGTGGAAAAGGGGGCGCCAGTGTCATTAGCACTGAGACACCCTGACAAAGTAAAGACCTTGGCTGGCTATAAATGGCTCATCACACAGTACTTCTCTGACCGCCCATCGTTTCTGGAAAAGATGTGGTTTGAAAGCCCGGGGAATGCAGTTGCTGGGGCTTTAAGTGCTGTTTGATTTTTCAAAAAAAGCTCAGGCATCTGACCATGGTTTTTCCAAGTCAAACAGCCGTTTAAATTGAAGAGACTTTGAAGTCAGAGGCCTGCAATGCCGTGATCTGCTCCTCTCTCCCTCTCACCCTCCCGAAATAGCAGATGAGATCAGACTAGAAGATTCCTACAGATACTGTCTGTGTTCCCTACTTAGAAGGTAATTTCTTAAGAGCCTGCCCCATAAACCTGACTTAGCACCAAGCCCATGTTTTTGGAATGCATAGGAAAAAAAAATATTCAGTGTGCAGAGAAAAATTTAAACTGTGCTGTTATTCAAACATGGAAACTGAGATTTAGCCTTCACTTTAAAAAGAATGACTAGAAAGTCATACCTTGGGAAGGTCACACAGCAAGCCAAGGTCAGTGCTGATTTTAAACTCATGATGGTACATGTCTCTTTAAAGAATGCCAAGGTCCTAGTAACTGTAGCTGCCTTCTGTGAAGTACCTACAACACGCTAGTCTCTATGCTGCTTGCTACCTTGCATGGCCTTTCACTGCTATAAGGTGTTAAGTGACAAATGTGAGACGTCCCCAAAGGCTCACATGTTTGGATGCTTGTTTGCTCCCCATCTTGTGGTGCTCTTTGCAGGAGGTTATGAAACTTTTTGAAACCGGCACATAGGTGACAATAAAGACTGACAGGGACAAGCCATGAGGATTATATTCACTTCTGGTTTAGGACCTAGGTTTCCACTTTCTGATCCACAGAGATAGGGAAGAGGCTGTACTGCAGGCCGCCCACTGTCAATAACAGAGCCATCTTAACCTAGCCACCAGACAGCCACTGGTCCCTCTGAAACTGTGAGCCAAAACAAATCCTCATAACCCTAAGTTATTTCTGTTGGTGTTGGTTCACATCACAACATCGAGACAAGTAGCTAGCACACAGGACAGCCTTAGTGACATCACAACAATGAGACAAATAGCTAACACCCAAGACAGCCTTAGTGAAGATGTTTGGAATGGATGGAGCCAGTTCAGAGTTCTGAAGTATCGAGAGCAAGATGCGCAACTCAGAAGAGGTCGGACTAGAACACTGAGCAAATTATTTGACTCAAAAGCCCACATTCCTTCTACCATTATACCATAGAGCCTTCCTAATGATGCCTGCAGTTCTGGGAAGATTCCATGCATCTGATAACGCTTATGTTTTCATTCTAGAATAAAGGCTTCTCTCTTTTTTTTTTTAACCTGTGGCTAGCGGTTAAAAGGGCCGCTCGCGAAGGGCAGGCAGCCCCAGTTATGTGCCAGCAGTTGCTGTGGCGCCGCAGCTTAACCCCCGGCACCACAAGGAGGTGCGCAAGGCTTCTCAATGAGAGTAAAAACGAATAGTTTTCATTCTTCTACTGGTGAAATTATTTAGGGCAAGGCTAGTTTGTTTTTTAAAGTAGGCATATGTGTATTCTAGGAAGGCAGGAGGGTTAGAGGTTAGGGCTCTGCTTCTGAGGAGGACAATTCGTGCTTCTGCAGCCATCCACCAGGGCCACTGACCTTGAAGGGCTTTGTAGTGATTGTAATGACTTGCGGTTGTTGAATGCTTGTTAGGTCACAGATAAATTGTCTGGAAGACAACTGGACCAGAGAAGGAGCCATTCCATGCAGATGAGTTCAGAATCTCTGTAGCACTTGCATTAGATCAAAGTTTCTGGAGAGGGTGGGGCAATGGATCATAGTCACGAGAAAAGCAGTCTGCAAAATACAGCTGAGTTGTGGAAGAGGCTTGAAATTGGTAATTGGGCCAGGTTTCAGTTCATGTCGGAAGGCTTCTCACAGGCTAATGTGCTTGAATATGTGGCCCCGAGCTGTCAGCTCTGTTTTGGGAGGCTATAGAACTGTTAGGAGTAGAGCTGGTTGGAGGAAGTAGGTCACCCCAAGGCCAGCCTTGAATGTTATACCTGCCTCTGGTTCTGCTCGAGTGTGTGGAAAAGCCACTGTCTCACATTGCTGCTGCTGCACATGGAGAGCTCGTCATCCACCCCTCTCCGCCAGGATAGATCGTGAAGGGGCTCTAGCCAGCCCAGGCACAGCAAACGGGGCTCTGGCCATCCTGAGCATGGCAAACGCACCTCTGGGCAGTCCAAGCATGGCAACCGCACCTCTGGGCAGTCCAAGCATGGCAAACGCACCTCTGGCCATCCTGAGCATTGCAAACGCACCTCTGGGCAGTCCAAGCATGGCAAACGTGCCTCTGGGCAGTTCCAGCATGGCAAACGCGCCTCTGGCTATCCCGAGCATGGCAAATGCGGTTCTGGCCATCCTGACCATGGCAAACTGGGCTTTGGGTAGCACAAGCACGGCAAACGCGGCTCTGGCCATTCTGAGCACAGCAAAAGCACCTCTGGCCAGCCTGAGCACGCAAACGCATGCTCTGGCCAGGCCGAGCACGGCAAACCGGGATCTGGCCATCCCAAGCATGGCAAAAATGGCTCTGGCAGGCTTTGCCTTTCTCCCCCATTCTCTCTGCCTTGCTAAAAACCATTAGATTACGGTCCTAAAGGTGGTCACCATGGTCTGTTCTCTTATTTGGCCACTTCCTCCTCCCGGGGCTGACTACCAAGGTCCAGCTATGAAAATATTGAAGTCCAGCAATTAAATGCCCCCTTTGGTTCACCTAGTTAACTGCCCAAGTAAAATCGAATATCTCATCACAACAGGGTTTCCCCCTTTTACCTTTATAAACTGCCATTTGCCTACGGGCCACATCTATCTCCTCCCTATCCAGAAGCAGCCCTTTGTCCGTCCTGGACAAATACCCCCCTTTCCCTCTCCTTAGTTCCCTTTCCATTCTCCTTTGTCCTCTGTCCCCTATTCCCTGTCCTTTGTATCCTTGGGGGAAGTACATCTCCTCTGTGCTGAACTTGGTCTTGCAGTGTGTTGTGGCGGTATGGGCCCTGTCAGATTGCATCCTGTGAAACTGAGACAAAATGGATGGCTTTCTTCTTGATCCTTTGGGTCTATTGTCACAGAGACGAGGACAATAATATGGCCTTTTGAAGCAATATGTAAAATACCGAGGAGTGATTATGCTGAGTCAACACTTCTAAATGCTCAGGCAGGAGCCTGGAAAAGCAGTAATGCCAACGTATACCGGGAGCCGCCTTCGACCGAAGAGTAAAGACCTTTGGGCTTGCTTGGCAAATCTGAGAAGGAAGGTGGTTAGTAGAGGTTATTAGATGGCTGTGGTAAAGCTTCAAAGATAGTCAGGTCTTCCCATACCCCTGGTCCCAATTCTCTTAGCAACTTGGAAGTGATAATTGAGTTTCACCGGTAGAATCCCATCTTGGAGGGGAAATGAGTAGACAGTGTGACATGTCTGTCCCACCGGCTTGGTAGTGAGATGACGTTCAGGTCATAGCATTGTGTTTGCGGCACTTGGGTCGTGCATGTCAGATCTCTTTGAGGCTGGCTTCTCCAGGTCTGGGGGTCGATGGAGCTGATCTTTGTCACCGTTTGTATGTGTTTTTTGTATGCATTTTTATGCTTTTACAGCTTCCAAAGCTCCTTAGCTGTGCCACATGATTTGGCTCTTAGTGACTGTGAGGTAGTTTTTAGGATCTCTATCTTATGAGACTCTGACATGTGAAATGAATTTTAAAGTCATACAATTAAAAATTAAAACACAACCAGGCATGGTGGCACATGTCTTTAATTCCAGCACTTGGGAGGCAGAGACAGGCAGATCACTGTGAGTTCAAAGCCAGCCTGGTCTACAAAGTGAGTCTAGGACAGCCAAGGCTACACAGAGAAATCCTGTCTCGGAAAAACAACAAACAAAAGACAAACAAGCAAACAAACAAATTCAGACACAAAGCTTGGGGCTTTGAATACTAAATTTAAAATTTCTCCACTACAAAGGAATAGGTAAATGTGTAGACATTCATGAAGTTGAGTTTATCAGTGTGTACTCACTATTTTTTGGGGGGTGGAAAGAAGGATGTTTTCAGTTTATTTCCTCATCACTCCAAGTGCCCATTCGCCACCCTAAGAAATCTCTAACCTACTTTTGACACTGTAGGTTTGCTGATTCTTGACGTTACACTTAAATGGAGCCATGCAACACTAAGTGCTTTGTGACTCTGATAAAGTATCTTAATGGTGTAGCACATGTGACTACTTAATGCCTCTTTCTTTATTGGCAAGTAATATTCCATTGTACAGATATACCATATTTTGGGTTCATTTCTAAAAGTGTTTATTTTCATAGGCTGTCAAGTCTCATCTTGGTAGCCTTCCTATTCTTTCTCTGAGTGCTACCGGGCCTCCCCACCAAGGGGAAGTGGTCAAATATGGGGCATCAGAGTTCATGTCAGAATCAGTCCTCACTCTCCACTTAACTGTGGAGAATGTCTTGTCCATTGGCTAGATCAGAATAGGGGTTCGATGTTTACTGCTTTTATTGTCCTTGGTTAGTGTAATAGTTTGAGCAGACCCCCCTGGGCCCCGACCCACCCATCATGATTTTCTTCTTATAGATTTCTAAGACTCTCTGGATCCTTCTATTTCCCCATTCTCCTATATTTCTCTTACCTAAAGTCCTAGTAGGATGTCCTCACATCTATCCCAATCTCCTGGTAAGTGAAGACTTTCATGGGGCATGCCTTTTGGCCTAGTGCCCACTTATAAGTGAGTATATACCATGTGAGTATTTCTGCTTCTGGGTTAACTTACTCAATATGATCACTTCTAGTTCTATCCATTTGTCCACAAATTTCGGGAATTCCTTGTTTTTAATAGCTGAGTAGTATTCCATAGTATAAATGTACCACAGTTTCTTTATCCATTCTTCAACTGAGGATTTATCCATTCTTCAATTTAGGCTGTTTCCAGGGGGAGGAGGTCTCTCCCTCAGTTGTAGACCTAGGATAGGGGAATAGGGTGAAAGCTGGAGGGAGGGAGGAATGGGAGGATCCAAGTGATGGGATAACAATTGAGATGTAATTTGAATAAATTAATAAAATAAAAAATCATATTTAAGACCTTAATAAAACATAAGTAAATATTTGAATTTCATAATTTGACTAATAAAAAAATAAATAAAAAAGTGTTTATTTTAATTTTATGTGTGTGCACACACGTGTGTACATATGTGAGAGCATGTACCTACCCATGGCGTCCAGAAGACTGTCTTGGATCCCCTAGAGCTGGAATTTCAGGTGGCTTTGAGCCTCCCAATGTGGGTGCCAAGATTTGAACTTGGGTCCTCTAGGAGAGCAGTGTGTGCTCTAACTACTGAGCCACCTCTCAAGGCCTATTTTCATTTTTAAAACTTTGTGTGACTAGTTAAGCTATGAACACTCACGTAAGAGTGCTTCTGTGAACACGTATTAGTTTTTGTAGGGGTAGAATTACTGAACTTCGTACGTCTTCCTTTTCAGCCATTCAAGGAGTTTCTAGATACTTCAGGGCAGATAAACCATTTCATATTCCCAGCAGCATTAAGGGTACCAGCTGCCCACAGTTTTTTATCCGCAGCCATCCTGGTGATTATGACGTGATGCCTTAGGGTCTGCTTATGCTTCCCTAATATTGAATAATAAAATTGACCATCTTTTTATAGACTAATTTTGTGTCATTTGTGTGTTTTCCTCAGGGAAATGTCTGTTCAAACTCTTAGTCAATATAAAAATTGTGCTGTCCTTTTGTTACTGAGTTCTAGGTGTTCTTTTCATAGTTGAGGCACGAGTCTTTCATCAAACACACCATTTGAAAAACATTTCTCCCACTGTGGGTCTGTATCTTTGTTGCCTGATGTTATCCTTTGCAATATGAAAGTTTTATATTTCTATGACACTCAATTTATGATATTCATTGCTTCATCTTTTGCTAAGGATGGATTCTTTGCATAAGGGGAGAACCTGACCAAGATCCAAATTATACTAATTGTTACCTTGGTATAAAAAAAACTCCAGCTCCAGAGGCATCAGTGTCTTCCTCCAGGGGGTTTGCAAAGTGATAGAACACACAGATGTGTGACAGATGTAAGAAAGGTAGAAATGGTTAAGAAGGATAGGAAAAGGTTAGCATGAAGATAAGCACAGAATCAAATTTCTAAATGTCAAAATCATGTTACCAGCAGTGTTTACTCTCCTGATTATTTGTTGTGCAAACATATATAATATTTATGTACAATCCCAGATATGTATTCATGAGAAATAATGTTTCTGTCTGTCTGTCTGTCTGTCTGTCTGTCTACGGATCATCAAAGAATATCCATTGAGGAATAAATTTTAGATTCTTTCCTTTCCTATTTGTTGTTTAGAAATGTAAAAAGCATGATAATATTATGTACCCTTTTCTTCAAAGTTAATAGAGCACAAAGAGCTGCCTATAGTTTGTAGGAGAGATGGTGCTTTACTTTAATGTGCTTTCCTTTTCTGTATACCCCATATACAAAAAGCACTCTGATTTATACGGAAGCTTTAAAATTCCGCTGAATGTAACATAGTTTTTAAAAACAAAACAAGATGTATGTAGCTTCTGCCTATTATACAATTAGATTTCCTCTCTGGTCTGTTGTCAGGTATTTTATGAGCAACATTTGCCACAGCCAGTAAGCTGCTATACAAAATGGTGGTGATCTAATTAGGAAATTATTTGCCTTTTTATAGCACTTCTTCATATACTCTGAACACTTTCTAATCATATAACTCAAATATCAAGGAAAATGCTAGGTCCAGCAAAGGAAAACAATGCTCCTTTACCTCAGTGTTGGAAGCGAAAGTGATAGGATTAATCATTAACCATTCATGTGCATGTGTATTTATGCCGTTTGGTGTTTTTGGTTGCTCTGTACTTAAATTTATTTAGACGTAGTTATATTTACTTATCAGAACTAAACTTTGCAGTGTCCACAGGCTATTCACAAGAAGCTGGACAATGGTTACAGAATGCAAATAACCTTAAGCTCTTAATTGAAGATTCAACTCAACCCATATTTTTGGGAGAAGACCTCTTAATTAAATGATTTATATTTAAATAGGAAAACACTGTGTTCATGAAGAAAGCTCAAGGGCAACTTTGATATAAACCAAGGACAGGTTATAGTTTTTAAACTTTTCCCTATTAGTTTCAATTTTTTTCTTTCAACTGATTGCAATATTTTTTTTGTAAGTATCTGCCAGAATTTCTTCTATGGCTGACCTTTCTTATTTAATATAAAACCCAATTTCCCCAGAGTTTGAGCCAGCATCACTCCACTGAAGAGAAAACTGATTTCCTCCCTTTTAGCCACTTTCAGCTGTGTATAGCTTCTTGGCTAGGGGTGGGGCCTACTTTTCCTTCTCATGCTGGGATTTTGCCTGGCCTGACCTTGCACAGGGCTCATGCATGCTCCCAGTCTCTGTGAGTTCAATGTGCACCAGCCCTGTTGTGTCTGTTTCCTTGGATTTATCTACTATCCCTGGATCTTATTGCCTTACTGCTTTTCTTCCACATAGACTCTCTGATCCCTGAGGATAGGAGTTTGATGAAGACATCCCATTTAGCATTGAGTGCTCCAAAATTGTGGTTCTCTGTGTTAACACCTATTTACTGCAAGAAGAAGAAGAAATGAGGGTGCATTCTTAGTTCATGACCATGACAAC
Source organism: Acomys russatus (assembly GCF_903995435.1). Lineage (NCBI taxonomy): Eukaryota > Metazoa > Chordata > Mammalia > Rodentia > Muridae > Acomys > Acomys russatus. The sequence goes on along the minus strand of NC_067164.1, from coordinate 22,078,755 downwards.
TCTTTGGTTTTTTTTTTTTTGTTTTTTTTTTTTTTTTTTTTTTTTTTTTTTTGTGATGAAGTTGCTTTCCATCTTTATTTATTCTGCATACTTTTTTAAAACACATTTTTATTGAAAGATAAAATAATTCATATTACATCTCATTTTCTATCCCATCCCATACATCCTCCCATTCCTCCCTCCCTCCCACTTTCACCCCAATCCCCCTTCCCTATGACTGTGACCAAGGGGAACCTCCTCCCCCTGAATATGGTGCTAGGGTATCAAGTCTCTTCTTGGTAGTCTGCTATCCTTCCTCCGAGTGCCATTGGGCCTCCCCAACAAAGGGACATGGCCAAATATGGGGCACCAGAGATCCTGTGAAAGTCAGTCTCCAGTCTCCACTTAACTGTGGAGAATGTTCTGTCCCTTGGTTAGATCTGGGTAGGGGTTTGATGATGATTGCATGTTTTGTCCTTGGTTGGTGCCTTTGATCAAGCAGAACCCCTGGGCTCAGATCCACCCATCATAATGTTCCTCTTGTAGGTTTCTAGGATCCTCTGGATCCACTTACTTCCCTATCCCCTATATTTTTCTCACCTAGAGTCTCAATAGGATGTTCTCACCTCTATCCCACTTTCCTGGTAGGTGCAGATTTTGATGGTACCTGCCCCTTGGGCTAGTGTCCAGTTATAAGTGAGTATATACCATTTGAGTCTTTCTGCTTCTGGGTTAGCTCACTCATTATGATCATTTCTAGTTCAATCCATTTGTCCACAAATTTCGGGAATTCCTTGTTTTTAATAGCTGAGTAGTATTCCATAGTGTATATGTACCACAGTTTCTTTATCTATTCTTCTACTGATGGACACTTAGGCGGTTTCCATGTTCTGGCTATTATGAATAAGGCTGCTATGAACATGGTTGAACCCAGAAGATGCTCCAGCAGACAACTCTTATAAAAGAAAGCATTTGGTTGGAGACTTGCTTACAATTTTAGAGGCTCTGTCAATTATCATCATGGCAGGGGGCACTGTGCAGCTGAGAGCTACACCTGATCCACAGGTAGTAGGCAGAAGGACTGGGCCTAGCTTGGGCCTGGCAATCATAAAGCCCACCCCAAGAGACACACTTCCTCCAACAAGACCACTCCTCCTAGGCCTTCTAATCTTTTCAAAGAGTTCCACTCCCTGGTGACTAAGCATTCAAATATATGGACCTATGGGAACCGTTTTTATTCAAACCACCATAGGGTAGTAGCTCAGCATTCTTGAAGTCTCTTTCTGGGAACCCTCTAGCCTTTTAACTCTGGACTTAACTCTGGACTTGACTCCTTGTTTCCAATATTTCCTGCAAGGAGAAGCTCAATTTATTCCTGGATTTTCTGTCATTCTTAGTCTTGGATTTTCTCCCTAGCCAGATACCTTTAGGGTTGTATGAGATGGCCAGTTGCTCAGGGGCCTGTGCTCAGAAGGGCTCCAAGCTTGTCCTAATGCTCCACTGTTAGTGTCAGTGATTCTGAATATATCTGAATGTATTTTGAACGAGGAGTATCTATTTTTGCCTACTGCAATGGTTATCCTGCATCATCAGACTAGCTGAAGACCCTGATCAAAGGTTTACCCTGTCTCTCCTTGATGTAATGGGGGCACAATTATACCCTTCACTAGAAGAAATTATGGCACCTGCTGAAGCTACCATGTGAAGGCAGGGTTTGAAAACTAATATAACAAAGTAATTTGAGTTACAGTGGTGGAGTTAATATTGACTTAACCTTTCACTCTCCCCAAATAACATTTAATGAAGAGTAAAGAAAGGAAAGAATAAAATGGGTGCGGTACCATCTACCTCCTCAGTCTGGACATGTTAAAACAGGCCTGAGCTGGTATAGTGATGATTAAAATGGGATGTGAGCTTGGAAATATGTGGTTATTGGATAACATCAGGTTTTTACGTCTTTAATCGTGACTTTTATTGAATAATAGCAGAGCACAGTGAGAACCACTCAGTCTTTATCCTGAGGCAAAGAACAGAGTGAGACAGTAGCTTCAATGTGAGAACACCCAAAGGAAGGTTGGTTTCCCATTTGTGAACTCATCGTGCTAGTCAATCCCAGCTGCTAACTGGACTGGATTGTCACATGCCCAGGGTATTCATATAGCACAATTCTGTGTATGCCCATGAGGAAGTTTCCAGAGAGGATTGACATGCAGGAGAGCACATGAGATATAACTTAAATGTGGACAGAACCACCAAATAGGATGGGAGCATAGGTAGAGGAAAAGTTGAAAAAGAAAGAGGTCAGCCCCTAGAAAGCCCCATGCTTTCTAAGATAGTGCTGTTCCCTATGGCCCGATGTGGACTCACTTCAGGGATATCTCAGCCTTCCTGTGGACTGAGTCTATGTCATTAGTCCCTCTTGTCCTATTATTAATGTGTGTGAATGTTTTGCTTGTGTGTATGACTGTGTACTGTGTGAGTATATGGTGCCCGAGGAGGCCAGAAAAGGCTTTCAGATCCCCTGGAATTGGAGTTACAGTCAGCTGTGGGCCCATGTAGATGCTGAGAATTGAACGTGGGTCCTCTGGAAAAAGCGTCTTAACTCTTAACTGAAGTGCTCTTAGCTGGCGAGCCACCTTTCAGCCCTGGTTTCCAGGTTCTTGGATTGAGACGTTATTAAGATTGCTTACCTCTGCAGCATGCACATGAGCATGTGCGACTCAACCTATGACTGTGTAAGCCAATCCAATAAGTGTAACTAATATACCATGAGTGTAGTTTATTTAACAAACCAACTTCAAGAGCCACTTTGCTTAATACACAATGAGAGGAAGAGCAAACCAGCCACAAGCAGATCACTCATACTAAGCCATAAAGCCTACTCTTTTTTTCCATGAAGCTAGCCCTGAAATATAATAGAAGCCATATAGTCCTTACCCATATGATAACTATGAATTACAGGTGTTTATTACATGCTTTGTATATTCTGTAATTTTTATCTCATGGCGAGGTACTTTAATGCTATAAAGACACTGTATGCCAGCAAGGTTAAAATTATTAAGTCACATGATAGGCAGATAAAGGAGTCATTATTGAAGGCTAGTCCTGTTCAACTCTAGAGCCTGCACTCTGAGTCAACGCAGCATTCTCTTCTGAAAAGGGCTAAACCACTGAATTAGTCATATTTCCAGCATGCCTTTCTAGTCAGTCTTTGTTAATATTCATACACGATAACCACCAAAATAGCACCATTTCCAGTTAAGCAAAAACAGTGAAATGCTTTTCTCACTCTTCTATCCCTATTCACTTACTCTTTCACATTTATACATAGGTTCATTTATACAGATACCCACCTACTCTCCTGCTCTTTTATATTTATAGATTAAAATGTTAAGCCAAGAAAAACTCCCACACAAAGTGATTATTTACCACCAAATCAAAACTTCTACCATCTGCACAGTTTTGCATGTCTCATTCAGCTATAAGGAAAAAGAAAGAGAGACAGAGAGAAGAGAAGGAGGAAGAGGAGGAGAAGGAGGAGGAGGAGATGAAGAAGAAGGAGGAGAAGAAGAAGAGGAGGAGGAAGAGGAGTGACAGACAGGGAGGGAGCAATGAGGCAACTAACTTTTAGAAGAGAGTATGACTAACAGGAAGGATGTCTTTGGTGGTGCAGGATAAATAACTGTTCAAGAAGAGGAGATGTTTGTCCTTGGAGGTGTCCAGAGAGTATTGTACAACAGCATGTGGCTGAGAGGATGGGGTTGGTATAGAACGTGGAGTGTGCAGAAAATCAGTTAGATTTGTCTACACATAAGGAGAAAAGGATCTAGGAGCTACAACTAACACACTGACCCCAGTCTTGTACCCTGCCCAGCCCTCAGCATTGTCACAACACTCACATTCTGTGCCTGAAAAAGTCTTTGGAGCTCATTTTGAAAATATCATTAGGAGGAAATTTTAATATTTGGGGTTTATGGGTTCATTAATCTTATGGCCAGCAGTACTGTTCCTTCTATGATCTAACACCTTCTAAGACCTTCTAAGGTAAAGGTAGGATTTGCTTTCCCTGACGATTTTGAAACATGACAATGGAGTAAAAAAAGGAAGCATGCCACCGTAAGTTGGGCAGCCATGTTCTACTACACCTTAGTTGGTTTTGTGTTGCTATAGCTAAGTGCCTGAGCCCGAGGACTCAATAAAGACATGACGGTTACATGGCCTAGTTTGGGAGGCTGAAAGTTGAAGATCCATCAGAACTGACTGTCTGCTGAGGGTCATCTGTATGTCTGATAACAACGGCAGATGGAATCAGGTTAGTGGGAATGGCTGGGAAAACAGCCAGCAACTTGTAGAAAACATACCATCTGCAGCGAGATATGGTGAGGCTGAATCAAGGACCCCAAACTTAGAGGCTTTCAACCTGCCCTGATTTCTTAGCAATCTTGAAAGAAAAGTGTTCATCCCCCTCAAGGGCCTAATCACTTCTTAAAGGCACTGCCTCCTTGCTCTGTCACATTAAGGACTGAGCCCCTGTATGAGTTTGGAAGGGACAAATTGTAGTCACATCATAGCAAACTCCCTGTTGGGCTCATCACCAGCTGTGTGGTCTTGAGTAGTCAAGTTACAGCTCATGGTTTCCATGTCTTTATGTGCAGAAAAGGATGGTAAACTACAGCCTCAAAGTCATGTTATACTCACTTCATCCAATGGCCTTGAACTTCCTGTTCCCTTAAAAAAAAGACTTGCTCTTGTAACTTATAAAGTTCACACAGATGGCATCAGCTTCCCACTTGCTTTGAATCGTTGCCTTGAGTCTTTTCTCTTGGAACAGTGACCACAGTTGCTTAGATGATTGCCGATGAGATTTGTAAAATGGATGATTAAAACTCACTCATGCCCTGATATTCTCATGGCAAACATATCATTGGCTTTCCATTTATTTTATGAGTATTCATTTAGAAAGGAGTTAACAAAGCAGGCCTAACTGTTGGATTGTGTGCAAAGTTGGCCGATGCCTAGATCCCGGACACTCAAGTTTTGAGAAGATTCATGCCGTCTTAACTAATAAATGGCTCATAGGCATTTTGTACGAACTATTTGGACCACTCTCAATACCTTCTCTTCTTTGGGAAGCCTAGCAGGTTGATAATTTCCAGGAAGAGGATGCAGTGTGACCGTTCTTTTAAAAAAATTCTGGCCCTCTGATCTCAATGAGTTTATGTTCACTGATATAAATCATGGCTGGGAAAATTCAGAATGTCCCTGGGTAGAGACTATGGGCAGCCTGCTGTTTGATTCTCCAAACTTTGCCCCAATGAACAGTTTTGCTGTATTAATTTTTTTGTGTATCTTTGGTTACAATCACCCATAGGTAGGATGATCATTAGACAAGGAGCGTTGTGAGTTCTCTGAGGGGGCCACTGAACCTGAGGTTGTCTTGGGAATGCCTAGCACAGCATCTTCAAAATATTTCCCATTCCTGGTGCTGTTTTAAATGTCACAGGGCACTGTTCTTACATCGTGCATCAGTTTCTAATTCGCCCACTTGCTCAACCCGAGGAGCTAAGCCATGCTAACTGAACCAGCATAAAAAGATACCCTTGATTTTGCTCAAACATTCTCTGAATAACAGTATTGCAGACGAATGGCTTCCCAGCTTTACATTTAAGGCACAGAATGTACTGAGAATCCCCTATGTGTTTAGGAAACTCATGAAAGACAAATATTAAAGTGTTCCAGGGTAAAGCTGCTGGTGTGGAAGAGAAGCCTTGCCTGTGAACGTTCCTCTATTTCTGATCCAAGCTGAGAAATATGATGTTCTAAAGACTGCACACCACTGATACTAGCATCCTACAAGGCCACCTCCCCTTCAGAAGGAGGCCGATGGGAAAACCATCTAATACGATTACTAGAGCTATAGACTGAGCTAAAACAAAACAAAACAAAACAACAACCGCTTGAAAACAAGAGCTGGGTGCCCAGTGGACGGCAAAGCTGAGGCTTCCTGTTGTATCTGTTTCCCTCGGGACATTAAAGCCAGAATAAGGATGAGCTTCATTTAGGCCTTCTGTTATGAGAGGGCTTTTATTTCATGTAATTGTAAAAGAATGTGTGAGGCAATTCCTTTCCATTTTATAGACCAGAAAACAAATTCTCACATGATTTCAGGTTTGAATCTAACCCTGTTTTTTTTTTTGTTTTTTGTTTTATTTTGTTTTTGTCATGCCATACTGGATCCCTAACTGTTAACTTGTATGTCCTCTGCTCTTTGACCCAACAGTCCAGCTTCCTGCTATCTCTGGTGGTTACTGAACTCTTCAGTGAGAACAAAGAATAGCTGAAAGGCTCTGCTTATGTATACCCTGCAGTACACCTGGGGTGATTAGGATAGATACATACAATATCCCTTGTCAAAGACACATTGAAACCTAGATGGTCATGTAGCCCGAAATACCCACAATGGCCTAATAGTCCTTGCTAAACTGGGCACACAGGAAATGTGCTTAATTACTGCTGGTCACAGCTATCCAATAGGCATTTTTGGTGTTTGTGACCATGCCCCAGTTAGTCCAATGCCTTTGTCTAAATCTTTGTACTTGAGAAGCTGTGATCCTGATAGCTGCTTGTCAGCCTGAATTTTCTAATTGCCTCAGTTTTTCTGCGTTCTTGGAGTTGCGCTTCAGTGAATCCTGAAAACACTTCCTCTTCCCTTCCTGTTTGTGATTACCCGCATCAGCTCCCAGTAAGGCAGCTGCTGGAGATCCAGCTGTCACTGCCCCCCCCTCCTCCCCACATCCCCACCCCTACCCCTCCCAGTGCATGCCAGGAGCTTGGCAGAACAGGACAACTTGGTACTTGGCTTCACTCCAAGTCTCTGAGAGGACTTGGGGATGAAGAATGAAGTTAGGACAAAGTTCATTGTTGGAAACACCCAATCCACCAGCAAGGTATGGGGCCCCAATGCCTGATGAGTGTTTGAATAGCAGAGATAACATGCCTTCTTATTTCCAGTCGTTCCCTCCTCTCCCATGCCTCAGAGATGGGGAGATACGGAGAGATAGCACACACTTTCCAGCACTGGCAACAGGCATGCTGGGAAGAAGAGGGTTTGCCTGTGGACTGGAAGAAGGTGGAATTCAGCCAAAGCAGGCAGCATGGAGTAAGGGTGGAAATCCAGTCAGTCAGAGCAGCCAGCATAGCAGGAGAAGGGGACTGAAGTCAACACAGAAGTGGGCCATACACCTGACAAAAACTAAGACCAAGCAGAGGCTTGCTTTGGGGTTGGCTTGAGCTCAGGAGTTTTGTGTCATTGTTAAAAAAAAAAAAAAAAAAAAAAAAGAAAAGAAAAAAGAAGAAGAAGAAGAAGAAGAAGAAGCAGCATCGTTTAGCTAGCACATATTTAAGCCTTACAACCCAAGAAGCAGGTGCCAATCATTTTCTTTAACTAATTGGTCTCACATTTATCCTGGTACCAAACATCACACCCGGGGCCTTGCACACGCACATGCAGAAAAAGCCATCTACAGCTGACGTAACACCAGGGGCTGAATTTTAAGGGCTGGACAGACCAGTTCAAGGTCATAGCCATTATTCCCCAGACAATTCCCCTCTCGGTCTGCAGGACGGTTCGTGTACCACCTTCTTAGAGAGCTCCTCTCTAAGCTCCAGAAGACACTGGCCCACTACATCTACACAGCCTCCCGCACCCTGCCATTCATCATGTGCTTCTCCCTTCCTCTGCTTTAACTGCTCTCACCTCTAGAGGTTAGAGACGCGCTCTGCATGTCACTGCATCCCTGTTGCACAACACATGACCATGACACAGCCGGTGCTCTAAGCGAGTGACGAAAATAACAGAAAAGTAGATGAATGAGTAAATAAAAAAATATCAAGGGGTGAAGTTTTCCTTTACTCCTTTCCCCTTTGGCACAAACTTGGAAAAATAATTTTTTTTTTTTAATTTTTATTTTAAACTCAGAGTTATTGAATCCTGAGTTTGGTGGCAGTTTTACAAGATGTTTGAGAGAGAAATAAGCACACCATATATTTATAGTTTTAGTAATCACTAATTAAGTGCATCAGTAGTCCCCAGCCACCCGATATTGCTATTACCAGACAGTGACTTCCCAAGATACCCCCTCATGCACTTAATGGTGAAAAGGTACTTTAGTCTTTAGACCACAATACCGGAATCCACACGGGCAATTTTCTACACCCTCTCTTCTTGTTTCTAACACAGAGCTGGGTTGATGTGCTTTCTGATGATCTCCCTTCATTTCCCCTTAGCTTAGCAGAGGTCAACTGTAAGGTTAGGCTGGCTGTGTAATAGCCAAGACCCAGGTCATTCCTATGACTTGCTTCACAAGGCTGGAATTAACTACGGTGGCCTCTCTTGCATTTTTTACAAGTAACTTCTGAGAAGATCTCTCTACTTTTGAATGAGGGTTCAAGCATCCTTCTCTTAATATCTTTACACCATGCCAACTGTGCAGGAACTTTGGGGTTAGAATACTTTAGAAGAAAGGGCTGTCATTAGCTTTGGGTCCAAAAAATATACAGGAAGACAACTGGGGAAATGTAAGGATGTGCTGTGTGGCTACCTCTTACTGCTGTTGCCTGGTGAATGGCTGGCTGTTCAGGACTTGCTGGGGTTTCCGGATAGAGTCCTCACTTCAGTCCACATCCATGTGCCCATGTGCAGTGGCTGATACTCAAAGCATGGACACTGGGCTGAGCTACTCTGACAAATCAGCTGTAGGTGGCCTCAGTGAAGGAGCCTCAATTCCCAAGGCCTTCTGCAGAACAGAGGTCACAAAATGGATTTACCTTGAATGACACAGAATCTCTGATGCCCTTTCTTGTCAGTAAAACTTCTTTTAACTATTAGCCATTTCAGTTTCTCTCACTGTACTCTTAACATAACTAGGGGTTAAGCTTTCTCCCTCTTACCTGGTATCATTTGGCCGAATATACAAGTAGATCCCCCGCCCCTTTTCAGTGGGAATCATTTCCCCCCCAGAATATTTTATGGAAGATCTTTCTTTTTTTCTCTTCTCTGAAAACAATGGTACTGCACAATGTCACAGCCAGCTCCTGCCCTGTAAATAAATGTGATGCTTTCTAGCATTTCAGGTACCCAGTTAGCCATGGTCTAAAAATGATAGCTGAAACTTCCCAAAAATAAATACTTCATAATTTTTAAATGACATTGCCAGTCTGAGTGGCACAATAATATTTAGCCTGGAAACAGATTGCTTGGAATCTGGATCATTCCTCTACCCAGTGTATCCACATGGTATACACTGCCTAGTCATCTTGGTTGTCATAGGAACTGTGATGCTATGTAATATGTTTGAGCTTAGCAACCACTATTTAAACTAATGGCCTGAAGTTTATATAAGTACAGTGGTAATAATGGCAGTCAAGTTGAAGGGAAGCCATGAAGGGGCCTTTGTAAGTGAAAAGGTAAATGTGCAATAAACTATTGAGAGGGAAAGAGAGTGAACGAGTGAGCCCATATTCATATTGTTTTTATTACAGTATATTGTTAGAATTGTGTCTTATTCTCAGTTATTGTTTTTCTCTTATTATACCTAAATATAGATTAAACTTTCTCACATGTGTGCACAGGAGGAAAATAATGTGAGTAGAGCTCAGTGCTAATTAAGATTTCAGGCATCCACTGGAGTAGCTGGGCTATGTCCCCTGGAGAAAAGAGAAAGGACTACTGTATGTATTTTAAATCCACCCCCTTCTTATATTCTCTGGTACACGCAGGGACAACGCACACATTACATCACGGGCATCTCTGCCCTTCATCTTAAGAGTCTGTCGCCACTGACCTTGGCCATGGAAGGAAGGGTTCTCAGACTCCTGGAAGGATCAAAGCCTGCTACTGCGGTTTGTTGGAGAAGCTGCTGAACAGTTGAAAGGTCAGGTCTGCTGCTGCTGAGCTAAGCATCCATGAGAGAACAGCTCTCAGACATTTGTCTGTGTTAAAAATTGTGCTTTTCCTTGGCTGCCTATGTATGATCACCATAACCGTGACAGCTTGCTGTTTTGTTCTTAGAGAGGTCATTACAACTTGCATGCATTTATTCTAATCTCCCTCTGATTTAACAAAAATAGCATTAGTATATACAAAATTGAACTTTGATTTCTTTATTCTATTTAATGGACATATTTTTTTCTTTTTAGTGTGTGTGTGTTACATGTGTGTGCATTTGTGTATACACGTGTATAAGCATTTACACATGGAGGCCTGATGTCAATGGAGGGCGCCTTCCTCAGTAACTTTCCACCTTATTTTTCAAATAGGGCCTCTCATTGAACCTGGAGCTCACCAAAGGTCAGTCTGTGTAGCTATTATGCTTCAGGAATCTGTCTCTGCCTCCCTTCCCAACCCTCTAGAGTGATGGCTCTATATGCATACACCTGTGCCCAGCATTTACCTGGATGCTGGGGGAGGGGCTCTGAACTCAGGCCCTTACCCTTAGGGGCAAGCACTCCACTGACTGAAACAGGTTTGGATAAATTATTTTTAAAGTATCTTATAAGGATTATAGACTTTTGTGTAGAGAGCTAAGCTAAAGCAAACTAAGGATAATCGTTTGCTTTTTGTACCAAAGGGACAACTGTTACTATCATATGGACTAGCTGCACTTCAGAAAAAAAAAAAATGATGTGATTTAGTCCAGGTCCAGTTTTTATATTGTATATGAAATAATAATATCTACTAATAAGATAATAAATTTTGGGGCTGGAGAGATGACTCAGAGGTTAAGAGCATTGAGTGCCCTTCCAAAGGTCCTGAGTTCAATTCCCAGCAACCACATGGTGGTTCCTAGCCATCTATAATGTGATCTGATGCCCTCTTCTGTTGTGAAGGTATGCATGCATGCAAAGCACTGTATACACAATAAGTAAATAAATAAATGTTTTTAAAAGATAATAATTTTTTCTTATATTTCTGAAGGAACAGATAAGATTAGGCGGATTTAAATATCGAAGTCCTTTTTGCATTTGCTAAAGAATGTATTTTAGGGTATTTAAAATATATTCATCTAGTCTACCTGAATTAATTTGTTTTAGCATTTCCTAGAAATGTTCATGAAATCATATCTATGCACTTATAAGAAAAAGGATGGTTTTTCTTCCAGGAGACATCTTTTGCCATATTAAAGGGATAAGAAATCTTGATACTCCTCCTGCTAATTTTCAGATAAGTGACATAACACAAAGAATTAAGAAATTTCCCCCTTCATGTGACACATATTTTCTTTTTTGCCCAAATATCAAACTCTTGTGAAAGCATTGTTCATTTAATACTTACAAATAATTAACTCTTGTTATTTCACTGGACAGGTAATTATACGGAAAGAAATATTTTAGGCTACCAGAGTCTCTAGCCTTAAGGCCTTGATCTGGATTCAAACACTTCTCAAACACTTCAGAGAAAATGGCACACACAAATACACACATATGTATATATAAATATATATGTATGTATATACACACATATATATATATATAAAACAAATTTCTTTTCAGTTTTGGCCACATTTGGAGGAAAAGAAGTTTCCAGTCTGCCCTGCTGGGCCCACAGCAGTGCTACAACTTCTAGAAGAATGGAAGAAAGCCTGGGACGTATTCACATGTCCATTTAGCTGGCGTCCTGGATAGGTGAATGGGCGGGGAGACTTTCCCCCTGGTTGCACACAGCACAGTGATTCCTGCAGGGGTCCTCTGGTGGCCCGAATGAGAATGAATGGCCTCCATAGGCTCATGTATATGAATGCTTGGTTCCCGGTTACTGAGACTGTTCGAGAAGGATTAGGTTTGGCCTCACTGGAGTAGGTGTAGCTTGGTTGGAGAAAATGTGTTTTGGGGGTGGGCTTTGGGATTTGGTAGGTCAGGCTCTCTCTCTATCTCTCTCTCTCTGTCTCTCTCTCTCTGTGTCTCTGTCTCTCTGTCTGTCTCTCTCTCTGTCTCTGTCTCTCTCTGCCTGGTGCCTGAAGATGATGTTGCAGAGCTCTCAGCTACTGCTCCACCACCATGCCTATCTGTTTCCTGACAGCACAACCATGGGTTAACCCTCTAAAGCAGCAAGCAAGCTGTCAAATAAATACTTTCTTTTGTAAGAGCGGCCTCGGCCATGGTGTCCCTCCACAACAACAGAACAGTGACTAAGACAGAAGTTGGTTCCGAGGACTGAGGTGTTGCTGTGACCGGCCTGACCATGTTGTTGCTTGGAGGAATGTGTTAGACTTTGAGACTTGAAAAGCGGTTGAATCCTTTAAGCATAACGTAAGGGGCCATCTTAGTAGGAGCATGGAAGACAGTGGTGCTGAGGGTGATGTGACCTCCACAGGCCCTGCTCAAGGGGAGGGATATTGGGGAGTGGCCTGGGGACTGTTCTTGTGATGTTATGGAAAAGGGTGTGGCTATTTTCTGCTCTTCTCTAAAAAATATTGACTGTGTCACATCATTATCAGTGATTTCTCTCACGTAGATCATACAATGAAAAGAAGCAAGAGGGACAATGAGAAATACAAAACGTACAGTTTGCAGAGAATAGAGACGCCATGAAATGTAATGTTGAAAAAAAAAAAAAGAAAAAGAAATGTAATGTTGGAGTCAAGTGCTCTGTTCAAGGTGATGAGAAGGTTAAACGCCTGCTGCTAAAAGGAATAAAGAGAGTGGTGATCTCAGGGCAAGACCCTAGCCAACTAATCGTGCAGCCTGTAAAAGGAAAAGGCCCGAGAGATTTCCTAGGCCTAAATGATGGAAGGCTGATGAAAATATAATCAAGGAGGGAGCCCCAGCAAGTGTAAGAACTTGGCAACTTCAGTTTTGCCTCCTTCCCCACTGCCCATCTCCTAGGCTGCATAATATCCCTGCTTCACTAGAACCTTGATTTTATTTTATTGTATTCTTTGAGGTATATTGTCACAAGATAGTACACATATGTACATGTGGTGGTGTGAATAGGTATGGCTACCATAGGCTCATGAGTCTGAATACTTGGCCCAGAGGGAGTGGCCCTATTAGGAGGAGTGGCCTTGTTGGAGAAGGTGTGTCACTGTGGGGGCGGGCCTTGAGGTCTCCAATGTTCAAGCCCTTCACAGTGTAGACTCCAGTCTCCTTTTGCTGCCTGTAGATCAAGATCTAGAACTCTCACCTCTGTCTCTTGCACCATGTTGGTCTGGATGCTGCCAGGCTTCCCACCATGATGATAATGGACCAAACCTCTGAAACTGTAAGCCAGCCCCAATTATTTAGCCATTTTCCTTTGGTTTTGGTGTCTCTTCCCAGCAATAGAAACCCTAACTAAGATGACCGTACATAAAATGATAGTCAGGCCTTATTGAGCTTGAATATACAGCTTGACCATCACCAATCCTTCAAAAATGCAAAATCCAAAATTCCCTCCATCTATTTCAGACATAATTATTCTTTGGTATATGAGTCACTTTCTTTTAGCCACTCCTCTGTCAGTAGAAGCTTGGCTTTGTACATTTTGGCTTTACAGACACCTCATCGGCTCTTCCATTTCATGGCCAGCGTGCACCCAGGAGGGGAATGCTGTTCACATGCTTCTTCCGTTCCCATCGTTTTGTGTAACCTTCATCCTATTTCCATGTTAGGTACTAACTTACTTCCACGCTTCCCATTCCTGACAGTTCACACGAGCGCCTTTTCCCTCACATTCCCACTAAAGGTATGCCATATTTTTAGTAAGTTCATATCTGAAATTTAAAACTCATCATATGGAATTTCCCACTTATGGCCCATGATTCCTCCAAAAGTATCAGAGTATTCTGGATTTTTAGCTTAGGGATAGTCAAGCCTACGATCCAGCCCCAGGTCCATAGGGCTCAGGACAGAATCCCAACGGTACCTGCATTTGTTAGTTCTGTAGCTAGCGAAGGCACTGCTGTTATTGCATGTCGTCTTGTGTGTCTTGTATATAGGGTATATCCATCCTGTCTATTCAGGAACTCAGGGGAGCTAGGAGAGAGAGCCAGGCCAAGGTGGGAAGGACAGTGGAAGGCCCTTCCTGTGCTTAACTGTGTCTTACCACTGTAGTGGCCTCTGTCTCCTTAAAGCGATACGGTCGTGGTTCTAGGTTCCATGAGCCATAAGAAAATGTAAGAAGGCTCTTTACTCTAAAGACCCTTGGGGGAGAATAGAATGCAGTGCAGCAGAAAGAAGGGCAGAAAGCAAGCGCGTCCCTGAGCAGTCATGTGTACTTAACGTCTCCGGGGCTGGGGAAAGCCCTGATTCATGGTGCCCCGATGGTTTCCTCCCGGGAGCATTGCTACTGCTGCAAATTCATTTCCTGACATGATGCCCCTGGAATGAAACTTCAAGTGTGATGTAATGGCCCTGGGAGCTGACTCTTCTTACTCCTCTAGGTGAGGAAGGGTGATGGGAACGCCCCCAGGCTTAAAGGGTATTTTCATGGCCCTGGCTTAGCTTTTAGTGCTGCCTAAGGCTGGAGCTGTTATCATGACTCTCCGGTCTTCGGATTCTTCCACAGCGTCACAAGGGGTGAGCAGCCGGAGAGGCAAAAGGCCAGATTGCAAGTTTGGTTGAGAGTGCCTGAGAGTCTGTTCTTGGGGTTGCCACTCAACTCCTTGGGCTCATCTCAGCGCTTGAACGATTGAAATTTGAAGTCCTTCCCCTAAATTATTCAGGCTCTGAAATGTTATGAAAAAATATACTTAATTTAGGTGTTTGTTTATAGTTTACCCAGATTTTCATTTCCTCAAAATTTCCCAATTTTTTCCTCTTAAACCACTGGTTAGTTTAATACACTTATTGTTTGTAACCCTGTGTGGGCTTCTGATAGCAGACACTTTTTTTTTTTAAACTTAGTACCCAAGAGACAGCAGTATGCTTATTATGTAATGAGTTTTTATAGGCCATACGCTTAGTAGAGCCAAATAGGACTTTATTATTTTAAAACTAAGCTACGTTTTAATCTTGAATTCTCATTCTACTTGATTAAGAATAAACAGAAAAGAAGGAAAGAAGAAAGAGGGAGGAATAAGGAGAGAGAGTTGGAGAAAGGGAAGGGAGAGGAGGCAAAGAGAAAAGGAGGGGGAACGAAAGAGAAGGCAGCAGAGAGGAAAGGAGGAAGCAGGAAGAAACACCTCTGCTGGATTCTGTGTTTTCTTAAATTTGACTCTTTTCCTCTCCCGTATATAATATCCAAGTTTCTGTCTGTGTTTTACCTCTGCACATGGAGAACTGATCATATGTCCTAGGAGCAACACAATATATTTGGGGACACTGTTTGTAAACAGAAACTGAAAGAAAGCATGTAATGCTGAAATAATTGACTTAGCAATTGCGCTGTCTCTCTGGACTGTGGCCCTTCTGGAGCTGAGGTTGGTCTCCTCTCCTGGACTCCAGTGGCAGCACTGCCACTCTGCGTAGCCCATTGAGGTCACTGAGGTTGCCCTTGGAGCAGAGGCAGTGTCCGGTGTCCATCCAAAGACTGTAGATGAGGGGAATGGGAGGGGGGCGGATACAAGAAAGAGAGAGGAGGGCAGAGGAAAGAGAGTGAGAGGAGCCAAAATGTCTGGATTATGGAGTGAAGAGCCTCTGGGAGAGGGGAAGCCCCGCCCCCGGGCTAGGGGATTCAGGGAAGGCGGCTGAGTATGCCAGCCGAGCCCTGCCCTAACAGCTTTCAAGGGGGAAGACTGGCATTGCAGTCTTCCGTGAGTGGGGTAGCACAATATTGATGGCAGAAGAGCAAGAACCCTGAGAGGGGACCTAGAAGTCTTCCTGAGCTATAAACCTGTCAATACAAAGAAGACTATAAATTACATAGCAACAAACTCAGGAACGCATGGGCTGTTTTTGTATGCTCACGTAGAAGCCTGAGTTTGACGCTGAAGTCTTCCTTCTTCACTCTAATCCCGGCTTTTGAGGCAGGACCTTGACTGATCTTTGAATGATCTCAGCTCACTGGTTACCTAGAATGGCTGAATCAGTCTAGAATTATCAGCAAGCTCCTGAAACGGTCCTGTCTCTGCCTCCGCAGGCTACACCCTGCTTTTTACAAGGACACTGGGCATTGAACTTTGGTCTTCATGCTTGCATAGCAAGCACTTTTCTTACAGAGCCATCTCCACAGGCCTGCAGAAATCCATTGGCTTCGTCAGGCAGACTTGTGGATAGCATCCAGAAATCAAACTTGATTACACCAAGATTACACTAGAATTCTTCCTCGATAAGATAATCTCCTTTAACATCTTGTTAGAAGTTGTTACCGAGATCTTTGATTTTATATTAGAATATATATATTTTTTTCCTCCTTTTCTGGAATAGGTAGTACTTCCACTTCTAGACTGTCAACATCTCTACTGCTTCCTGCAGTTATGCAAAAATTAAGGAAGTAAGCAATGTTTGCATTTACAAACTTCCAGTCCTCAGAAAGTTTTCTTTGCACTGTTGTCTGGGTTTCTGAGCCTCATGCCCCTGTCATCTTGTTCATTCAAGCCTCTTGGGCTAGGAGGCAGCACCTCGCCTCTGTGGATTTCTGTGTGCTGTACCACAAGCAAGAGATGCTTGTTTGCTGTCAGCATCACTTGTGACTGATTAATGAGGCCATGAGCTGTAATTGAATGCAGCCTTTGGTGAGGCGGAGAACTAATAGAAATATGCAAATGAAGCTAGCCAACACTGTGCTTTAATTGATCTAGATGAAGTGCCTTTGGATCTTAAATTATCTGAGAACTCCCAGGGCCCCCTATCGCTCCTTTAAAGCCCAGAAAAAAGTTCATTATCTCAGAAGTGGTGCTTGACAAGAGCCTTAGATAATTGGGATTTTGATATGGTATTGACTGCTCAAGTTTAAGTCAAAGAAGTAATGAAAAGTTTTGAAATGCTAGTAATTTTTAAAAAATACATTAAAATTTTAACTGGTTCATAATTGTAGATATTTATAGGGTATAGTATAACACTCACGTACACATATACAACTCCCAGTGATAAGATCAGGCAATTGGCATGTTCAAAACCTCAAACACTCGTCACAAAATTAGCTCTGCTGCCTACTTAGAAATATATAATTAGTTGTTTCAACTATAATTATCCTCCCCTGTTAAAAGGCAGTAGCTGTGGCTCCTCCTATCCAGCCATTGACTGTTTTCTCTTCATCTTTTCCATACTTTAGGAGCCATTATTCTGCCCTATTAGTGTCCCCATACGGAACATGTGGGACATGCCTTTTTGCGCCAGACTTATTTTACTTAACATGACATCCTATAAGCTGGTCTATGTTGCAACAAGATGAAAAACTTCATCCTTTTTCATGAAGGTGGTACATTCCATTGTAGAGCAAACATTCTACACTTTCCTTATTCATTGAAATCTACTGATGGAAACCTACTCTGATATGCTGTGATTGGTAGTAACAGTGGACCCGCAATGTGGCTATCTCTTTAACGTGCTGCTTCTTTTGAACAAGTGCTCATGGTAAGTCTCCTGGATCATAGGTGGTTCTGTCTACAGTTCTTTGGTTTTAGGGCCCCCCCATACTGTTGTCCACAATGGCTGTGTAGATTATTTTGCTGCCAGCAGTTTTATGAGGGTTCCCTTTCCCCACATCTTCACATCCTCACCAGAATGTTGGGGAGAGATTGTTTGCTGTCTTGGTAGAAGCTCAAAATGGTATCTCATGGTGGTTTTAAGTACTATTTTCTTTTGGATATTGATGCTGAACAATTTTCCATGTATATCTTGGCCACTTGTATAGCTTATTTTGAGAAATGGCTATTAATATCAGTATTCCAGTTTAAAACCATGCTTTCTTTTATTCTTTTTGTTTTAGCTGTTAACACTTTCGAGGTTTTATATTAATTCTAGATATTAGTCCTTTTCATATGAATAATTCCAAATATTTATTATTATCCTGTAGGTTGTCTTTTTATGCTTTTGGTTTCCATTTCTGGGAAGAAATGTTCTAGTTTGCTAATAATCTCCTTTGTCTATTTTTGTGTTTATTGGCTGTGCTTTGGGGGAATTCTGAAAAACATCTCTTTGTCCTGATTCAATCTCCTAAAGTGTTTCTCCCATTTTCTTCTAGCAGTTTCTGAGTTTTAGGCCTTATATTTAAATCTTTGATCCATTGTTAGTTGATTGTTTTATAGTGAGTTACAGCAATCTGACTTCCTTTTTGTATGTGAAAAAAATCTCAACCTTTGGATATGTACAACAAGTAGAATAGTTGGATCCTGTTGGTCAAAGTCCATGCGTTTTATATTGGGAACACCCAGTAATGGGGCATATGCGAGAATCAGTTCACTCTACAGTTAATGGGAGCTGTCAAGACTTAATTATCAGTGTTTCATGTTGTAGGAGATGAATGTTTATTAGTTTTAAAAACAGTAACAAGATCTCTTGAGTGAGGGTGTCTGTTTTAGTCTTTTCAGTTATGGTAAAGAAACAGATAAGCCAGATTTAGTTATTCATTGTCTTAGCCAGATTTTTTATTGCAGTGATTAAACACTATGACCAAAACCAACTTCTGGAGGAAAGGGATTATTTCAGCTTACATTTGTCAGGTCGTATGTGTTACTGAGGGAACTGAGAGCAGAAACTCAAGGCAGGAACTCAAGGCCATGGAGGGGTGCTGCTTACTGGCTTGCTCCTCATGGCTTGTTCAGGCTGTTTTCTTGTAGCACCCAGGACCACTGGCCAGGAGTGGTGCCACCCACAACGGGTTGCATCTTCCCAAATCAATAATTAATCAATTGGCTTGTTTACAGGCCAATATTATGGTCATTTTACTGACTAAAATTCCTTCTTGCTAGATGACTATACCTTGTATAGAGATGACATAAAAACATACCTTTTTGGCATGTTAAATAGGTATGAAAAGCCATCATCATTTAAAGAAACAATAAAGGAATATGCAATGGAAAGTATACAGTATACAACAATAACAGAGGTGTCACCAGCTACTTCATATGATTGTCTTGAACTTTGTGTTTTGTGTATGTTTTTATTTTATGTGTGTGTGCTCTCCTGTAAGCTGGCCTTTGACCTTCATAGGCATTCATTCTCATAAAGTCTACCCTTGTCATACTTCATGTAGAGCCCAGGGACCAAACTCAGGTCTTCAGGTTTGGTAGCAAGGGGCTTTACTCACTGAGTCATCTGACCAGCCCTAAATATTTTTAAATTTCTATATTTTTGTATTGTTAAAAGTTTTATTTATTTGCTTGTAACTTGTGTGCTTGCAATTTATGCTGGTTTTTTTTTTTTTCTGGTTCTCAACAAACGTTCACTTCGATGTCCAATTTTGTATATATCTTATCTTAAGAAAGCAAAAACTTATCTTGTCTCTTAAATGTGTTTTCAAGTGATGCTTTCTCCATCTTTTTCACAGACTAGCACATTATTTACTGTCACATTGTGATGTGAAGCATGTGTGTATGTATGTGCATGCCCGTGCCCGTGCGTGTCCGTATGTGTGTGATTTTAGGGCTATGGCTTTTTTTTTTTTTGAGATGTGCTCAGCTTCAAGGAGCTGGTGATTATTTATAAAATAGAAGGAGGGGGCTGGCTCACAGGCTTGTTTCCAGGATTCAGGGAGGTCAAATGACAAGAAGAAGGATGCTTTAAATGACCAGCGGTCAGCTGTCAGCTTGGCACACATAACTCTGACAATGATATGCCCTCTGTTCTATTCTGGTTCTCTCTAGTAAGCTGCCCTTGGGCCTACTTACTTCTTTGTTGGCAACATGGGGAAATGTATGAAACTTGCAGAATTCCTGAAGGCTTCCAATGGGTGAACTCTCTCTTATCACAGAATTATAACTGTTTTATTACCAATATCAAAGAACACGCCTAAAGAACTATGGATCCTTATGAAGCCTTTTCCCAGGGAAAGTTTCTTTCTAATAAGACGTGTTTATTATTTTTGCATTTACATTTTGTGGGTCATTTATTTCATAGCCATGGATGACAAAGACTTACTTTTTAATTGATGGCATTTGGTATTTAAATGGAGTGCTATGAATAAGAAATACAGAATGAAGCTAAGTTTCAAATATTTTGCCCCATCACTCGTACTGAGAACATGCATCAGGTCAGCCAGGCCACAAACACATTAGCAGAATGTTTGTTAAGGAAATGGTAGGAATCACAATTTTGGTAGTATGAATTACAAAGGTATGTAGCCCCTCATGGTGGCAGAAATGACATGGGCCGAGCACATTGGTGACTAAGCTGTGAGCCTGGGGAGCCACACCCTTTCTGGCTCTGCACCCTGATGCTGTGAGGGTGTTATACCTGCCTCCCTGCATGGTGGTGAAGCATTTCCTAGGCCAGAGAGTACTCCAAAGTTCTTGGAACCTACTGTTCACTGGCTTCTGGCCAAAGGTACCTGAATCCCTATAGAAAAGATGCCTTAAGTGAAGACACAGTGTACCCGGAGGTGACCCCTGACCAGAAGCCTCAGTCCCACAGACTCCTGGCCATGACCAACATAACCAATGATGCCACATTGGGCACAGAGACTGTCAACATTGCTCACCTGGACCACATCCTGGAAGACTCTATTGAGGACCCACCAGACTCAGACTATGACCACCTTCACCGGGAGCAGCAACCACACCCTGCTGGGTGGTTGTGGAGGATCAATGTATTTACTGTGTGAACTCTGACGATAGCTGCTGGACTGAAACCCGTCAGCAAGCTTGGGTCTCCTGTAGCTTATTTGGTGTCTCTAAAAGTGCCCCCAAAAGGAATTTGGTCTTGCCCTGCTTCAGAAGCAAAGGGACTAAGACAATGAAGGGCTTTGATCACATCTTGGCCAAACTATATGATGAGGCCCCCTTCCAAAATACTTGTTGAGACAGCAATAGAGGCCAAAGAGAAAGCGAAGGAGACTGTACAGAGAAGGCCAAGGACCTGGCCCACAAGGCCGCCACCAAACAACAGCCGCAGAAGATCATGGAGCCAGCAACCAGTGTGGTTCAGCCTTCTTTCCTTTCTCCACACTGTACTTGCTTATTAAAAAAAAAAAAATCAATCTCCAGCCCTTTCTGCTATCTGTGGGTTAGGTAGGGCCCGTGTCCTGGTCATCGTTTGCAGTGCACCAGGCTCAGTGTCCACTGAAACCAGCCTGTTTATTCTCCCATTGGGCAGAGGTGCAGTGACTTGCCCAAAGTCACAAGCAGTACACAGGTAAAGCGGTAATAAAATCCCAAACTTCCACTAGGACGGAGGTCCTTGCTTTATTCTCTCATGTGTCCCTAGTACCAGGACTAAAGTTTAGCATGCAACAGGCACTGGATAGATTCTAGATGTTATTGAACACTCCCTAAAAGATTCTTCCAAACTCATGAACTTTTTTTCTTTCTTACCCAGTAGGAAAGATTTTTTTTCTCTTCTTAGATTTGAAAACATTTCTCTCTGTGCACAGCTGTATCCAACGTACAGTTAATCACGAAAATTGCCAGAGTCTATATTTTGGCGGTGCTGAGCATAGCTTGAAAGAACAGACAAAAACTACACAAGTAGAGGATTAGGAAGAAAGTGACAACATTTGCTAGCGCCAAAAAAGATGGCTGCTTTCGTTTTCGGTTCTGGTGAACACTTTGGTTGTGAGGACTACTGGGGACACCCTCATGAAAGGCACAGTAGAACAAATCTAAAGAGAAAACACAGCACCCAGGTCTCAGGGAGGAGTCCATGGGACCTAGCACAGGTGACCAATATCTAGAAATCCTTACCTTGCCCCAGAAGCCTCTGGATCTCCCTGCCCTGTGAGCCATTACTGCAGTGTTGCACTGTTCTGCTCTGAGGCCCGGCTGTGGAACCAGCACTCACTCACCCTCTCAGAAGTCAAGGCTCCCCTACTCCTTTTCTGATGACTTCATGGATGTTTATGCCCAGAAAACCAGGCTGCTTCCTGGAAAGCCTGAGCTGATGGTGGCTGGACAACATCAGTAAGGTGTATGTGGGTTCTCCCATGTCACTGTATTCAAAGATGGCCCTGCTCTGCTCTCTGGATGGAATTTGTTGACTTAATAGGGCTAGGAGAATGTTTCTGTACCAGGCCATGAGAACATGACATTCTCTTAAAACTACAGTCTGTGGTGTCTAAGTCATTTTGTTGTCCAGGGAATCCTCACTCTGCCAAGCTTTCTTGAGAAAACTGTTTTTGGGGTATTTATTGGTTGACTTATCCTTTTGGTTAGAATCATGCAGATTAAGACGTTCACTCCAGGCTTCTGTGCCATATGTTAGCTTTTAAGATTCAAACAATGCCCTTTGGATGATATTGAGCTCCTGAGTTGCATGTTGGACTCAACAGTGTCTGAGACCATATCAGGGCCCTACATCTCAACTCTTGGCCACTGGGTATAGCTGACATCATTACCAGTATTGCAAAAGAAAAATTCCTCTCTTAGTGACAGCAACCTTTGGGTGTGGCTTGTTAGAGCCTTCAGAGGTTGAGATAAAATGGTAGATTCCTCTGGATAAGGCCTGTGTGGGAACAGGGATAGACTAGGGTGTTAGAAGGCAACGCGCTTTGTTTTCAGGTGAAGTGAGTTTGGAGGCCATTTCTTATATACTTCAGCTTAAGAAAAAAGAAGAGATGTGTGTGTGTATGTCTGTGTGTGTATATGTGCATGCATGCACACATGTGTTCATGTGTACAGACAAGTGTGTGTATCTTGATTCTCATGTGCAACCTTTGTTTCATATGCATCCTTACAGAAGATTTTTCAGTTTTTGTTTTATTTGTTACTATTCTTTTAAAAATTTATTCTCTCATATATTACATCCCAACCACAGTTTCCCCTCCCTGTCCCAGGCCTCCCTTATCTCCCAGATCCACTCCTCCATTCCTCCCCTCAGAGAAGAGCAGGTCTCCCAGGGACTCCGACCAAGCATAACACAACAAGCTACAAGGTACAATAAGACCAGGCACAAATCATCACATCAAGGCTGGACAAAGCAACCCAGTAGGAGGAAAATGGTCCCACAAGTAGGGGAAAAAGTCAGGGACAGACCTTGCTCCTGCTGTTAGGATTTCAGGTTTATTTTTCTTTCCCATGTGATTTTTCAATGCAGTGACTTCCTATCTGGTTCATGCTAAATGCTTCAATCCCAATGGATGCTTATCAAGTTATCCTCGTTTGTCCGCAGTTAATAACAAGCATCTTATTGTGCTCATAGATTCTGGGGCCAAGGCAATCAACAATACTGGGGCCCATAATGCTGCTGCTCAGCTGGAGAGATAATGATCAAAGGCCTCAAATTGCGATGGCATTAGTGGCTGAGGTTCAGAATCACAGGCAGTATCCTCCATTCACACTCACATGAGTGAGCCTTGTGCTGGGATGACTCAGATGTGGTTTCAGCTGCAAACATTGGCCAGAGAATTGACTTGGTGTCTCATTGTTAGGGCTTTCTCCTGATAGTTCAGCTCATAACAGTTTAGAGACTGCTACAAGTGGATGAGGGGAAAGGCAAGCCATTCGTGATAGCCATGGAAGAACCGATGTCCTTCATCATATTCTATTGACAAAAGCAGCCACAAGATCACTGAGTCTCAATTGAAAAGCATTTTAAAATGCTCCTGGTGTAAAAGTTTGGCTTAACAAGTGAAGGTTAAGAGTGCACACATGCAGATGTTTTTCCTATGCAGCACATCTCAAGAGAGCAATCCTGGTAAAAAGGAGTGAGGTGAGGGATCATTGGGCCTGTAAGAGAGGCCACTCTTGACAACTGGAAAGGCTCTGCATGCTAAATGACTACAGAGCTAATATAATATACTGCTTCTTGTGCCAGAGTCTTTTGTTCCCATGGGTCATTTTTTCTCTGAGTGTCAAATGAAAATTGTCAGCTCCATGGTCCGGCATGAAGATCCGACGAGAGAACGTGAAGAACAGCATATTTCTTCTCTGACATACCGAGTCATCAAGGCAAGTCGGGGCAAGACGGACCAACATTCAGTGTGTACAATGCTCAGTCCTGATTTAATGTAACGAGTCACAGTTTGCATCTAGAGGGGAGGCTATGACAATCTGAAGCCAATGGAAAGTCTGGTTTTGTGAGAATATTTGGACTGAGAGGAATATGCTTCAATATGACTTAAATCACACTTTAGGCTGATTTTACCAGTGACTGCAAATCAGATTTACCTATAGAACACAGGGCAATAATATATGTGCATATATACACATACATATACATATATATGTACACACACACACACACACACACACACACACACACACACACACACACACATATATATATATATATATATATATATATATATATATCTTTGGGGGCTCCATATGTGCAAGATATTATCCTAAGTGTTTTATATGGATGTATTACTAACAACTGTGTTTATTATATCATCTGCTTCTTATGTTAGGGAAACTGAGGCACATGAGATTGTGTTCTTGTTGAAGTTCTGGAACTTATAAGAGAGAGGCAGCTGACATTTGAATCCATCTTGTGTACATTATATTGTCTAATGATCCAAAGCCTTGCCCATTTGATAGCTCTCTTAAGAATTTGCCTACCATGGCATCAAATTAAATTCTGATTCAATCTAATTAATTTAATTCAATAAGTCTGCATCAGATAGCTCTTCACTCTAAGTGGACTAATATTTAGCGAAGGGTTAATAGAAAGCAGACACTGGCATAAAACACGGATGAGATGCAAACTTCATCTTCAAGGGGAGCACCGTTCATTAGAAGAGAAAATCATGCGTGATTGGCAAGCTGAGTGATAAATTCAACCTAGATTCAAACATTGTGTTGAGGTTATGAAGATTGGAAAACAGTAAAGTGGGGTGCGGAGATAGTTCAGTAGGCAAGAGCTCTTGCTCTGCAAGCAAGAGGACCTGAGTTCATATCCCCAGTATCCCCTTAAAAAAGCCAGCCAAGACTGCTTGCACCTGGAACCTTCATACTGAGGAGTGGAGACAGGCAGATCCCTAAGGCGCAGTGGTCAGCCAGCCTAGCTCAAACAGCAAACTCCCATTTCAGCAAGGGGCCCTTCCTCAAGCCTGTAAGACTGAGGAGTAACTAAGGAAGAAATTCCATGTTCTGTCCTGGTTGCTACAGGGTTGTGCATGTATGCACTCATATGCATGCACTACACGTCTATAGCACACACAATACATGCCAAAAAGTAGAAAGGAAGGACAAAAAGCTGAACACATGATATGACCTCAAATACGTGTAATCTGTTTGAAGAACTGAATTCTACCAGAACAATCTCAGCAGACAACTAATGTCAATATAACCTTAGGCCTGGATTTATGGGCACTAATGGTTATTGACAATTACTTTATACTTGAAAATGATGTTACTTTGTAAAACATTCCAATGAGTGTTTGTGTGTGTGGCCCAAACTGTCTTAAACCACCACCACCGGTGCTTTTTTTTTTTTTTTTTTTTTTTTTTTTATAAAGGAGTATGCAACAACTTTTGACTATAGCCATCACGCAGAATGACTGTCACTCTGGGTGCGCTGTCTTCAAATTTCAGTGTTGACCCAAGCATGGTGGTATACTTTGCAACTGCAGCACTCTGGAGCCTGAGGCAGGAGGCTCATTAGGAATTCAAGGCAAACCTGAGCTACATAGTGAGTTTGAAGCCAGCCTAGACTTCATAATGACATTTTAAAAACCAATAGCAATCCATAAAACAAAACCCAACCAACTAAGCACACACACACACACACACACACACACACACACACACACACACACACACACACACACACCTTCCCCCAGACTCTAAATTTCTATGTATTAATCTCAGAACAAGCTACCTAGTCCTAAGTACTGCTTCTTGGGGTCTTGATTACTCCTGTTAGTTCCATATTGATTTACTAGCCCTCTGTTACTCTTTGCAGCATGACTTGGTCTTTGGAAACTGACTTGGGTAGAAAAGGGATAAAGAAAGGACAGACACACATAAAGAAAGGCTGGGGACAGGTAGGCTGTGTGCACACTGATGGGGCCATATGAACTATGGCACAACATGGAATCTCAGTGTGCTTCTCGTTAGCTAGTCTTGGTAGGAGGTGTCTGTAGGGAGCAGTTTCAGTCTGTAAACACCCAGAGGAGAAAGCTGGAGTTGCTATTTTTGCATTCTGTAATTGTTTGTGAACACTCGTACTTGGGCCAAAGGAAAGCTTTGCTGATCTGAGTTCGCCCTAGAGGAAAAGTTTTGCTAATTTCCCACTGGTCAGAGGTCTTGGTCCTTGACATGGCCCTTGACCATGTCAAACAGCACATGTTTACCCAGGACATCATCTGCTCTTTACACATTAACTCGGGGCTTTCTCTCATGTATTCTTCAATCCAACATTCGCCCCTCCACATGTATGTGCTGCCAAGTCATGTATCAAAGCTGTGACTTATCTATGACTCAAGAGTGACCATTGTTAATTCCCCCCCCAAAAAATTTTTTTTTTTTTTTGCTTTTTGAGATACATTTTCTTTGTGTAGCCTTGGTTGGTCTGGACACTCTTTGTAGACCAGGCTGGTCTTGAACTCACAGAGATCCGCCTACCTTTGCATCCCAAGTGCTGGGATTAAAGTCATGTGCTACCATGTCCAGCTATTCCCTGGAATTTTACATTTTAAACATAGCAATCTAAGGATTAAACCGCATAAGCTTATAAGAACTTTGATAAAGTTCATAAATATTTCTGAAGTATTTTACTATGTTCTAGCACTGTCTATGACTACAAAGGCATCCACATTTACTGTATCTGAATTATGGAAATACTGCACAGTGATGAAGTGTGTTACATTTGTTCTCCGTTCAACATTCAGTGTGGCCTTCCTGATAGCTCAAAGTCAATCAAAGTGACACTATTTACATGTTTCGAGCTAGCAAGCATGCCTTGTTATATGTCATAGAACAAAAACGTCTGAGGTGAGCATTTTAAGTGACAGCATGCCCTTGAAGGTATTGATTTGTTTGACCTTTATTTGACCTTTGCAATAGATGTATCTTATGAATATTTTAAATAAAATGAATACATTTGGTAATTTTTATAAAGTCTACAATGTTCCAAAAATAGCAATAGTCTAGTCCATAGCCCTATGCTATACAACAAACACTTTATTTCTTAACTGTTACCTTTGGCGGTTGTATCATCTTCAGAGACAGTATTGTTACATTGAATTTACTTGAATGACCCATCTTCAACATTACCCATTAACACTCAGTGTGGCTGATGAGAACATTCTTTTAAACTTCATCCTGGAATCTTCCATGCCATCACCCAACTAAGTTATCGACATCAGCATTTTTATTTCCTAGATGACTCATATTTATCTTATTATGATGATGTTTATATTAATAACTGTCAATACCATTATGCACACAGAATCATTTTGGTCTTGTAATAACATTTCCTTTAAATTTAATAATTCATGTATTTACAAGACCCAGGTCAATGAATATTAGCCAGCATCACTGTGTTGATTCTCTTAATATTCTCCACATAGTCTTTATTATATTGAAGTTTTTTTTTAATGCCATCTCTGTTAATAGACCATGCAGGACTCTGTCTGCATCAGGTCCTCTGCATATGAACTATAGCTTTCGGATTAGTACTTTTATGGGACTCCTGAATGTGTGAGCAAGTGGGTCTCTGATTCTTGTGTCTTCTCTTGGGGCTCTTTTATTTTTCTGTTGCCTTGGCTTGTTCAACTTCAGTATGATGGGGTTTTTTATTTTATTAGATTTTATTTTGTTATGTTTTGTTGTTATCTTTAAGAGGCCTTTTCTTTTTCTAATGAAAGCCTGTTTCTTTCTAATGAAAACATGAGTGGATTTGAATGGGAGAGGAGATGGGGAGGAGAAACTGGGAGGAATATAGGGAGGGGACTAGGGGAACCTGTACTCAGATTATATTTTAAGAGAAAAGAACCCATGCTTAATAAAAGGGGAAGAAATTTGTGTACCTCTAAAGGGAGAGAGAGAGAGAGAGAGAGAGAGAGAGAGAGAGAGAGAGAGAGAGAGAGAGAAACAGTTTTAGTTGAAATAGAATCACATTACTATGCTCTCTCCCTCTTTTCCTTTCAACGTCTTTAATATCCTCCCAGCCTCAAGTTGATAGCCTGTTTTTATTTGATTATGGTTGTTATACACACACACACGCACACACACACACACCCATACACACATACACACACACACACACTGACACATCTCTCTGTGTGCATATATATATATGCACACACATACATGCATCTCTGTATATATATACATGTATATATGTATATATGCACATACACATATAAATGTAACCCACTGAGTCTGTTTTCAGTGTTTGTGTGTAAGTAGTTTCAGGGCACTGGACTAGTAAGAAGGGTCCCCCGCGGGAGATGCTAACTCTCTTTCTCCCAGAGTCATTAGCTGCCTGTCGTTCTTTTTCTAGGAATGTGACCCTGTGAAATGTGCCTCTTTCCACACTCACATGCCCTTTGCCGTTGCTGATCCCATGGTCTTGTCTACGCAGCCATTTCCAGGAAAGGCTGCTTCAGAGCAGACTTCTTGGGATTCGGTCCTTACAACCTGTTTTCTCCGCCTTCCATAATGTTCCCTGAGCCATAGATGCTAGAGCTGTGAAGTTAGATGTAGCTGGAGGTGCTGGGGGGAGAGCTCTCTTTAATGAGCCTGATGGGTGAGTTTGATACCAAGTTTCATCAGGACTTAGCAAAGTTCACACCTCATTGGTGTGTCTCAGTATTTCCACGGTTCTCACAGTGTTTGCCTTGAAATGTAATCAAGTTTGCAAGGCAAGCTATTTGGAAAGAAGAGATCAGTCACAAGTCTGGTTTGGCTTTTTGTAGATCCAGAATTGTATTGCTATAGGACTTATTCATTTTTTAGCAGATAGTTTACTGGTGCTTGTCACTTACCAGGTAACAGACAAAAGTTTCACTCTATCGCCTGCAATATTGACCTTGACATTTCCTTCACTTGTCCAGGTCTTATTTCTCCCCGCCCTCCTGCCCATGGTCGGATGTGAGCATCTCCACTTTAACGAAGTTCCCATTGCCTTTCTTGCTCTCTTAACCACTAAGCCATCTATCCAGCCCATGACTTTCTTGGTCACACTGACACTGTGTATGCTCTTGTTTAAGGAGGTGGATCAGGGAAAGTGGCAAGGAGCTAAGTGATAACTATGTGTGTGCCAATCCTCGAATGGGTCATCAGTAGCCTGAGACAGGCCTGGCAGGGCCATTTATCATCATTGAAGTAACATGACATTAGCAGGATCACCCTTTGGTTCTACAGGAGCAAGTCATCATGTCTGCCTTCCTATGTGTGTCATCCAGGTGAGGAAATCTGATGGGAGGATACTGACAAAGAGACAAGAAGTATATTTTACAATGTATTTAGCCAGTATTATAGAAGATGTTAAGTGTTGTGAGTTAGGAATGGCACAGGAAACACCAGGAATAAAGAAGACCGTATGAACAACACCCCCAGGGGTTCTCAACCTGTGGGTCGCGACCCCTTTCACTTCAGTCACATATTAAACATTGTGCATATCAGACATTTACACTACGATTCATAACAGTAGCAAAATTAGTTATGAAGTAACAGCAAAAGCAACTTCATGGTTAGGTGTCCCCGCCAGATGTGGAACCGTATTAAGAGGTTGCAGCATTAGGAAGGTTGAGAACTGCTGCTTTAAGGTGCCACTGCAAGTCTCAAAGCATGCAAATCACAGCTATAAATAAGCCTTCTGCACTGCACCATGTCCCACAGCCAGGGGAAGAGCATGGCTCACCACGCCTCATGGAGTTTGCTGTTCATCGAGGCTGCTTATCGCCTTTTTGTTTTGTTTTGTTTGTTTTGAACACACACTGGTCATTTCCCAGAAACTTCGTGCATTTTTCTGGCTCAAATGCTGGTATCTGGGATCTGCCTTTCAGAGGATAAGATGAATTCAGGCTTCCTGCAAAGTAAGCCTGTTTCAATAAAATGACTCTGCGAAGGTGATGCTTAAACAACAATAAATTATCATAAAATAATGTAACCATCTCATTACTTTATTCAAGTATATAGCCATGGTTTTGTTTCAATATGAAGATGCAACTCAATTTCCTTTTGATAAAAGCATGCAGAATAATACATTTTAATTATCTTTATCTGGAACCAGACTACTGGTGATGGCTCTCACGTCATATGACCTGTTAGCTAAACATTCGGACATGGCAATAAATCTTGATGAACTTTGTTCAGTGCTCTTATTAGTGAAAGATTATAGCCTGAGAACAAAGCCAATAATTTAATAAGTCAACCCTGCTCTCCAGACGTAGCAGGATTGGGTCTTCCCAGGGGGAACTGCACAAAACCACAGTTCCTTCCTTTGAATTCTCTTAGCAGTCTCAGACTTCCGCCTTAGCAGCTTGCAAATTGCTCGCCTGACCTGGATATTCGTGAAGATGCGAGAAAATTTCTTCTTTCCTGATCTCTATGTCAGCCATGGGAAACAGCATACAAACAAGGGGAGAAGATGAGTGGAGTATTTCCTGTTGCACAGTGAAATGTCTTTATTAACTTATTTCTTTAAAAAAATTATCAATAGTCAGACTGGAGAGACAGCTCAGTCACTGTGCGAGCACTTGCTTGATTCTCAGTACCCACATAGTTGGCTCACAACCATATGCAACTCCAGTTCCAGAGGATCTGACACCCCCTGCTTGTCTCTGAGGGGACCAAGCACACACATGATACACCGTCAACATGGTCGTTGTATTTCAGCCTACAGTTGATTATACCGCGATAAACTAGAGTTCTAAACAAATAGAGGGACTTACTGGTTTATTGTGTGTGGTATATGTCATGTGGTTGCTCCTGTGTATGTACTTCTGCATGTGCATGCAGAGGTCAGAGGTTTGTGTTGAGTTACTCTCTACTGCGTTTTTTGATAGAGGACCTCTCACTGAACTTTGAACTCACTGAGTGGGCCAGCAAACTCCACCTCTAATTGTCTGTTCTTCCAGTTAATGGAGAGACTTTTATGTTGCAGGTGCTTTCCCAGAGAAGCAGTCATTCCAGCCCCATACAGAGGGATTTAAACTGATGAGACAAATATATTTTATTTTCTCTAGTGATACTCATCCTTTTTTTTGAGTGGTTCCTAACTTTGAAATTGCTGATAGTTTGTGTGTGTGTGTGTGTGTGTGTGTGTGTGAGAGAGAGAGAGAGAGAGAGAGAGAGAGAGAGAGAGAGAGAGAGAGAGAGAAAGAGAGAGAGAGAGTTTTTCTCCTTTCTCTTTCCTCCCTCCAAACCTTCCCATATACACTCTCCACTCTCCTTCACATTCATGGCCTCTTTTTATACTAATTGTTATTGCATGCTTTATGTATATGTATAAACATACATATTCCTAAATATAGCCTAATCAGTCTGTATGATGCTTTTCATATGTACGTTTTTAGAGCTGATTCTTTGACACGGGGAAGACCATCTCTCCCGCCCCAAGCTTTACTCAGTCTCCTATGGTTCTTTGTGTAGGGTTGAGGCCTCATGGGCTTTTCCCCATCCAGTTTGGCACATCCATTGTTGCCATATCCTTGTTCAGCTCACATTTGGGTCTCCTAGTAACACCAGGAGCTACTGGTAGTTTTAAAATGATCAGAGGAAACTAAATGTTTAAGAAGCATCTTGACATAAGGGGGGCGGTGCAGTTCCAGAGTTGGAGTTAGAACTCTTGAGATTGAATTCATGTGTTATTAACAACTTGGGTAGTGCTTCTGAACTTCTGCTTTTCACTGGAAAAAATGAGAGTAATGCATAAATTCTGAAAGTGTATATGGAACTCTGCTGGCAAAGTGTCTGCTCTGTTACACATGTTTAATGGACGCTAGTGCATATAGCAGGGTGTTTGATCCAAGGGTTAATGCGCATTATTCAGCCAGTGAAGAGTTTTATGCCTGTAGGAGGGATTTTCATGGGATAAATTATCCAATTTATCATCAGAGATCTTAGTCGACATTTTATACTCTTTTAGATATTGCATTTGCTGTATATAATTATACCAACAAAACACTGAGGCATCTACAACAATATATTATACAAGAAACACCAATGCGTTTAAAAATGCTCTTCATAAAGTAAAAATGCACTACAAAAGAGCCCCAAGACCCTGCTTTATTTCATTGCCTCCTAGGAGAAAAGGAAATGTAGAAAGGTGTGTGTGTGTGTGTGTGTGTGTGTGTGTGTGTGTGTGTGTGTGTGTGTGTGTGTGTAATTAAAAAGGCTGTGCATATGGTGGGGAGAAAGGCTTAGATCATTTCTCAGGACTCTGATACTAAAAGTTTCTAAATATGAGAGAAATCTAAGAAAGAGCCCAGTGCTGCTGATGAAAACATGATTGCTCTGAGTCTGAGAGACTGTTAGCCATCTGTGGCCCTGTCCTGGACTACATCAAGTTTTGTATCACTCTATCTTACTAGTACTGGGCTTCCAGAGAGTTTGTGACAACAGATCTGAAATTAATCTCCATCTTCTCTCAAAAAGGTGGGCTATGGAGCCCTTGACAGGACCTCTAGAAAACAGGATGGGTGTACTTTCTTTCTCAGAGGGCTTCACACAAGACTTGCTCCTAAAACAGAACACCGGCTTGATTGAGGGATGGGCAAATCAAACCCTCTCCTAGCCCAGGTGTGAGGAGGGCCAGCCACCCATAGTGTGTGCCTTTCTATACAGTAGGTCACTGAGCGTGACATACATGTGTCATACTGAGGAGATGAAGAGTTTGCAGGACAGCTTCCAGTCCTGTGCTTGTCTACTGAAGACAATCTGAGGAGGACACTCATGACTTGTGTCTTATGTACTAATTTTACAAAGAATTGAGTCAATATAGAGCTTTTTACAATGAATTGTTACTGGTTAATTAAAAAAAATGTTTTCAGTATCAAAAAAAGAAAAAATCTGGACACTAAGTGACTTGAAGTGGAAAATGAGCTACTTTAATTCTAAGCAGTGTATTATCAGATGTGTCCCTGTGACATTTTCTGTAGCCTATTAGAAAGAGTATGGCCCACTCAGATTTGTTTTTAAATTGCTCCTTGGGAGAAATGTTTGTCATAGTAATGCCTTTTCTCTTTAATTTGCCCAGGAAGTTAGAATAAAAGCTTAAAAAGTTAGTCAGAGAACTAGTTAGCTTGAAGGCATTTTTAACTACTAAGGAAACAGCCCTATCCGGTAAAACAATTTTTGAGCAATTCACTCAAAATATACATATATAGGACAAAGTACAGGGAGGGGTGGGAAAAGAAGGATGAGGAAAAAACCCAACATAGGCCGAGGTCTGGCTTCCTGTTCAGCAGGCTTCAGACTCATGGGGGGAGGGTAGCCCCTACTCTGGATGTTATGAAAACACCAAGCGAGGGAGGACTGGAAGGTTCTGTGGCTGCTGAATTGTGTAGGGCCACCGTCCCAGGACCGGAAATGTAGGCAGCCTCTTTGTGTAAGTAAGGCTAATGTATGTCTTTAGAGACCTCTGGGTGTTTCCTAATATAGAGGAGAAGGCACTAAAGCAGGTGGGAGTCAGTCTGAGTTTTGTAGACTTAAGTTTGCTACAGCAACAGCAGAGGGCTTGAGGATCCAGAGTGCCATGGTGGAAGCTTGCTTTGTGCTTCTGAGTCTCAAAAAAGCCCAACAAATACCTTCATATACTTTCGTAGGGTATTGTCCTTAAACTGTAGCCCAGTCTGTATCAATGATGAGCTGAATGGGACAGTGGCTTTGTCTCTCTGCCAATAGTACTAAACATGGTGGTAAGAATCACTCTGAGTTCTACATCAGAAAATAAAGCATCCAAGGGGTGGGAGAGAGATCACAGGGAAGAGTCATTTTTCTCCACCAGCTTGACGATGCATAGAACTTAAATAAAAAGTGTGTAAGGCAAAGTCAAGAACTGAGGGACCTATAAAGAGAAACCTGCTCACGCCACTCTCACAGTCAACTGAAAGCCTCCCCGACTCCATGTCTTACTGAAATTTCCTCAGATCGAATCAGAAAGATAAGCTTCATTGTTTTGTCTTTAGCGTCAAAGAAGGACCTTCAGGAGATGCATCTCAGAGGTTGGTGAGGGTAGGCCTGTAATGTCAGCTACTCCAAAGGCTAAGACAGGAGAATTGCAAGTTCAAAGCCAGCCTAGGGCAGTTTAATCAGACCTTGCCTCAAAACAGAATATAGGTAAACAGCACACACTCAGTACTCAAAAGATAAAAAGAAAGTAGGAAATGTCTGTGATCTTAGCCACGTGGAGCCTCTGTGATGCTCACACCCATGGAATCTCTGTGATGGTTACACCCGTGGCCCTTGGTGCTGCCCTGCCCTTTGCCTGACTTCTCTGTTCTCCAAATTCTCAGACACAGCCTAGTGTCCCATTAAACAGCCAGGCTATTCTGTCTGATGTTTTCATTTTTTTTAAAATCCATATTCTGTCTATCTGAAAAGTTGAGGTGGTTGTTTGGATTTGCTGGGTCTTTAGGAAGATGGCTTTTGTCGAAAGGAGTGAGTAATAATTCTTTCCTTACAAATCATATGCTCTCCTCTTTGACATTGACTCAGAAGGACGGTCACAGGTTTTTATTTTTAGTGCAAGGGACTATAGTGTGGCATCGTTTCAGAGTAACAAAATTAGCTGACAATGCTTGAAGTTGTTAGATGAGATGGAGGTGAACGGTAGGTCAGGGAAGGTGCTATCCCAGCATGCTTTGGTGTTCCCAGCATGCTTTGGTGCTACCGTTTTGTGTTTAACCTTGCTTGTGAGCTTTCCTTCTTTTAGACATGGCCTCTAATTAAGAAGCCCTCTTAATTTACATCTGTGTTTACTTAATACAAAGTGCAGGGAAGGAAATGGACAACATTGCTATATTTAAGTAAAGGGAAAACCCCTCAAGTAAAGGCAAATGAAATGTAACTCGGTATTCTATTTTCTTGGAATGAAAATACATATCATGACTTTAAAGACTGATTTTCAAGTAAATTCAAATGCCAAGTCCTATCTAGGTATTTATTATGTATGCTCATGAAATTTTGTCGCACTATAAGGAAGTTGAAGAAGATATAGCAAAATGGGTTGGGAGATACCTGCCAGTCAATTGCTGGAAGAAAAAAATACACTCACATCTGGATGTGTGAAGGAAAACATCAATTTTCTTCTGCGGTTCACTGAAACAGATTGCAGAGAATGGGACCTGTCTTGTAACAGGAAAATACACCCCACACGTTAGAATTGGAGATAAGCAGCATGTCTGGAGAAGGATTAGGAGACATTTTGTTGCTTCAGCATGAAGGGGGTGTAGGTTCCTGCCAAACACTTTGGAGGCTGGGGGGGGGGGATGGGCACCAAAGGAAAGAAATCCCCTCAGTGTGCATGGTCAGAGGCCTTCTCTGGGCTTTCTGCTGAAGATGCTCAGTGACACTCATAATAGAGATGGGGCACGTAGACTTCATGAACTCAGCTTCATGCAGCACATGGCAAATGTAGAATTCCTCTGTAAATGCGTTTATTAGCTTCTGGAAATTTTATATGCAGAGATAAATAATCCATCACTTATTCTGCCATACCAACAAGTATGCTGTTTATAAAATTGCTAGATGACCCTCCTTTAAGTCATATACATATACATAGTTCTTAGCCTCAGGTTGACCACTGGGATGGACTCACCATTTCCCAAACTGCTTCAAATTGGTTATCATTAGTGAAGCTGGTAGGATCCTCCCCACTTTGTTGTTTACATGCCAGCTAGTGTCTTTAGGTTATTGGCAGGGCTACAAAGGACTACAAAGCTCTTTCTGGTAATGGTGAGTCAACCAACAAACTAAGGGCTGTGCATGATCCACATTAAACTGGACACACTTTAAATCTTCACCTGTTATTTTCTAAAACCAAGTCATCCATTCATGCCTGTGTAGGCTCTCTTTGATTGCATTATTTCCTTGTATAACGGAAAATGGAGTATAGATATGCTCGGGAGACATGAGCATAGTGCGAGACCATGGCAATAAAGAAAATGCCTCAATAAAAGGAATCACATAATTGGCTGGTTTTCTAACACACACATTATATTTATTTTATAATGTAGTCTATTATGTGTGAAATAGCATCATGTCTGACACACACAGATACATGTGCCTTAATTTCAATATATTTTATTACATATATTAAGTATATCAATATACTTGATTTAATTATATTTTAATGAATGCTACCAACAATCTGAATCTTTAGCACATTATATTATTTTTGCTAGTGGAACATCTTGCTTCAGTATAGATGACTTTAGACTGTTTTCGGTGGTTGTTGGTGAAAGTTGCCTTAGCTGTGATGATCCCTCGAGATCAGAAAGAGTGACGACATTTGCCTCGTCAACTGACTCCCAGGTTCATAAGATTTCTCTGTGGCATGCCATGCTGGTGGGTAGATTTTGCTGCCAATGCAATTTTTCTTGACAGAAGTGATTATTTTTTTCAGATCTGATGTTGCTTTATTAACTAAACTTATGTAACATTCTAACAGCACCATCACAGGGAATATATTTCACCTCCAGATATGTCTGTTCATGTCCATCCGGAAGAAGCGATTCCTCGGCTATTACAGCTTTTCTGGCAAGATTGCAGCAATTCAGCTGCATCCGCAGGCTTCGCTTCTAATTCTATTTCTCCTGCTTCTATCCCAGCTGCGGTTACTTCCTCCACTCAAGTCTTGAGGACTGGAATCAACTTGTTCCACCACCTGTCACGGTTGCTCTTTTGCTCTCCTTCCAAGGGTCAGGATGAAGGTTCTAACTGGTTTCTAGATAGAGAAGTCCTTTCTAGGAGGCCAAGAGTGAGTTTTCCCTTCTTGTTGCACTCGCTCATCTGTGGGATGTTAAGTTGTCAGTGTTAAAATCCTTCACCAATGCCCAGGCCGCCTTACCAGGCATGAAGATGACATTACTCTCTACATTTCCATCAGAGCTCCTGGATGACAAGATCCATGGTCCACCATAATTTAAAGGTATCCTTTTGTTCCTGAGAAGGAGGTCTCCATATATGTATGTCTCAAAACAATCGGTGAACTATGTGAGCATATGTGTTGGTTATCCAGACATGGTTAACATGCATGTTGATATTCAGACTTGGTCATTCCATGCACAGGATGCAAGCAGAGTGCAGGACCACTCAGCAGAGCTGCAGTTCTCAGGACGTTAAATGAGCAATGACTTCTACTTACATTTTCTAGCTTTATTATTCCCCACAGCAAGAAAGCCAAGCCTCTAGCTACAGAAGTCCCAGATGGCGTCTTCCCCAACTGAAGGCTGTTTGTCTACACTGAAAAATTTGTTGTGTGCCCTGCTTCATCAATGATCTTGGCTAGGTCATCTTGTGGAAGCTTTTGCTTTTTTTCCCTTCCAAAAACAGTTATGTCTTGTCCTCAGCCTCAAGAGCCAATCTACTGCAGGACCAAGTTTTTCATGTCCATATTCCTCCCTCTCAGCACTTGTAGATATGGAGGGGGCTCAGAGCTTGCTCTAGGTTTGTCTTTGGCTTAGGGTTGTGCCATGCCTGGTTTGATATTCCATTAAGGCCTCTACCACTTTCTCCTTCCTGTGTTCTGAAGTGGCGCTTTGAGTTCCTTTCATGAACCCTTTGTGCTCACCACTTGGCTACCAGGCCAAAGAGGCCCTGTTTCCGCCCATCTTAGTATTTTTAAAAATTATTTTTGTGTGTTGAGTGTGTGGGTGCATATGTTGGCACACTTACATGGAAATGAGCGGACAGTCATAGGTGTCACTCCTTATGCACTGTACACCTTTTATTTTTGAAAAAACATCCCTCAACTGGCTTAGAATTTGTCAGGTAGGCTAATCTGGCTGTCTACAAAGCCCCAGGGTATGCTTGTGTCTGCATCCCTACGGCTGCATTTTCCAGCTGTGTCACCATACCCAGCTTTTCATGTGGATTCTGGAGATTGTATTGACAAGGCAGCACTTTACCATGTGAGCTATCTCCCCAAGTCTGATTGACTTCACTAACCTTAGTAATCTGCTTGTAATTTAAAGTGAGAGATACACGACTTTTGTTTTCACTTAAACACATAGAGTCTATGATATTAATTAGTTTGGTTGAGATACTGTCATGTTTTAGGGAATGTCGATTTCTGAGGAGAGGCAGAGACAAGGAAACAGACAGTGGTAGGAAATCAGAAACATAATTGGAAGGCATCAATTAAATTCACCATCTCATATGAGAATGGCTCATGACAGCCACTAAAATTCACCCTTGTAACATCAAAAGACACTGAAAAGAAATTGTTGATTAGAAACCATCAAAAAGACTAAAAAGACATAATGATGAAAAGTTTCAAACTACTGCACAAATGGCCAAACCACGATGCATAGGCATGAAGCAAATATGCCGACAGGCTCGCTTAATGTGAAAGTATGGCCACAAATCTGAAATCAGTAAAACCTGAAATATCTGGGAAGCACAATAAATCCGTTAAATGAGGTGTGCTTATGTGCACCAAATATAATGCTCTAAGCATGGTGGGGGCAGAGTAAATATGACTTGACCAATGTGCTGTGTGATCATCTTATGTCGTGGCCAGGATCAGAGTCTACTTCTCCTGAGTACACGTGACTTAATGTGCACCTAAGAAATGTCATTCATAGCACACATTTGTTACTTAATCTATTTCTATCTCTGCTATCTATTCTGCAATGATTCTTTCAGCTCTCACCTGCCCTAGCTGTTCCCTTTGCTATGACTCTTATGAGGAAAAAACAAACACTATTTTTTTTCTAGAACATTTTTATTGTACTCCCACATTGTCAGATAGATATGAATCTGACATCAGTGTGCTCATGGACGAATCTTGCAAATCCAACATTACCTATAAATTTATAGCATTCTTAACCCCTTCATAGGGCTTCTGGAGGAAGTCGAGCTGGTTGGCACTCTTAGCTACACCAGCAAATGGGGACAGACAGCTAATAGAACAATGAGGCATAGGCTTTCCACTAATCTAGGGTTCACATATCCAAGGCAAATTCCTGAAAATACAAAACATCTACTCAAATGTTGTATGGCAGGGATCCTGTGGCATCTTGGTTAATTTTTTCCTCATTTATAGGATACATTAGGGATCTCCAATTCTGATAAACAAACCATCAAATGACTTCGAGAAGACGCTAAAGGATGTCTTCATTCATCACTGAGTACCATTCCTTCCTTTCCCTGTCTTTTTCCCACTTCCCCCCTGTCCCCCCCCCCCACAGAGAGTCTGTACCAGTCTGTGCAGGCTTCCATAACGAAATATTCTAGGCTGGCTGGATTAATTAACAGAAATACGTTACTCAAACTCTTGGAGACTTGGAATTCCACAATCAAGGTACTGGTTCTGCCTTTTTACTGTGTCATCACACAGCTTTTCTTGTGTGTGTTTGAGGGAAGAGTTGCCAATGAGGCAGAGAGGAGCAGAGAGCATAGAGGATCATTACCTTCTAGTCTTAATTCTTCTTCATATGAAGTATATACCATGCATCTAAGCTTGGCGTCCATACCACGGGCTCAGAAGTTACTCTATGACTCCATATACTCTGAAATCTTTCTTCAAATCCAGTTACAGTTGGGCTTCAGCATATGATGTAATTTGGAGGGGAGTGAGTGAGGGGGCGAGAGAGTCTATTTTGTAATTTGTCTTATGACTAAGATCTATTTGTTGAATTATTGAATATAAATTTTGTTTATCTGTAGAATGATGTTCTCACTAGTAATTATTTAGCAGTGATAGGTCTATTCCTGGAATAGCTTAGTGCTATATTATTCCTATTTTAAGATGAAATGAACAATAACTTTAATGGTGAAAACAGATGTTTAAAACTAGCTTTGGGAGAAGGACGGCTACTGTTTAGCATATCAGCAGGAAATCTCTTGTTAGCAATTTAGACAGTTCTTAGCTGATGAGATAAATCCATTTCCCTGCTAAAGCTAGTTATGCAACAGAGACTGTCAGTTTTGGGCATTCTAATTTACTTTACCGAACACACGTTATACAAGCTAACTTACAACATCGCTGGCTTTAGAAGGAAGCTAAGAACAGAAGATCAGTAGGTTCAGGACTGGAATTTGGATTCATGTCTTCCCAACTGAATGAATCTTCTCACTGACATCATTTCATTCTCAGGATCGAGGGTTTCCAAAACACACCACCCTGCTTCCTTCACCATAAACCATTGCTAAACAGATGAGGCCACAGATATTTCTTGACAGAAGGGTTTGAAATTCGTGGAAATATTTTCTCATAAAAGACTGACTTGGAGCTCTCAGAGATCCTACAAACCATGTGAGCCTAACACCTATAAATTTCTATTTTCAACTTTTTCCTTAGAAATTCATAGCCATACTTTAGGTGAGAGAAGCATGGGAGAATGGAGAAATAGAAATATCCAGAGGGTCCTAGAAACCTACAAGAAGAACATTATGACAGTGGATCTGGGCCCAGGGGTCCTGCTCAAACTATGACACCAGCCAAGGACAATACGGGAAGTAAACTTCGAACCCCCACCCATATCTAGCCAATGGACAGGACATTCTCCACAGTTGAGTGGAGAGTGGGGACTGACTTTCACATGAACTCTGGTGCCCAATTTTTGACCATGTCCCCTGGATTGGGAGGCCTGGTGGCACTCAGAGGAAGGATAGCAGACTACCAAGAAAAGACATGATTCCCTATGAGCATATACAGGGTGAGGAGGTCCCCCTCAGTCACAGTCATAGGGGAGGGGAGTAAGGGGAAAATGAGATGGAGGGAGGAATGGGAAGATACAAGGGATGGGCTAACAACTGAGATGTAATCTGACTAAATTAATAAAATATTAAAAATTAAAAAAGAAATTCATAGCCTTAAAAAGGTACTTGTCTTTTAAGATGAAGGAATTTTTCTGCAGGAGATACTTTATGTTTTCCTGACTAACCCCACTCTTCCATCTCAGCTGTTTCCCCTGACATCCCTCACTTGACTTATGAATCCCTGTTCCCCTTTCTCCTTCACCCCTGAAGAATCTCTTCCTGTTGACTAGGCACTGTGGTCAGTGAATATTAGGAAACCATGTGTAGATGTACATTATGTGTAGCAAGAACTGTTACCATTTGCTTTGGAAGGCTATAGAAATAAGACATACTTACACACGCTTTAAAAACTATATTGTAATAATTTTCTATTTCTAAGTGGCATACGACGTGAGGCAGCTGAACTGTTTCCAAAGTGGGGTGGATATATTAG
Source organism: Acomys russatus (assembly GCF_903995435.1). Lineage (NCBI taxonomy): Eukaryota > Metazoa > Chordata > Mammalia > Rodentia > Muridae > Acomys > Acomys russatus. Next base: position 22,037,454 of record NC_067164.1, on the reverse strand, counting down.
AAAACACACGTACATGAAAGGCATTTCGTGTTTGGTTTGATAAGCAGCACGAGATCTTGGGAGACTGTGAATGCTTTCCATTGTGTGCTATGTTAATAGTATTACCATATTTCTGTGTCTGTATGGCCTAATTTGAACATGAGAAGTGACTTGATTTTCTTATACAGAATGGCAAACTCAAACCATTGTGCTGTTGAGTTGAATTAAGATGTAAATGGTTATAAACAAAAAAAAAAAACCACACACATATGCACATAAAGCCATCACAATATAAGTTGACACCCCTGCATAAATATGTATAAACTAATGTGGAAATGAGGACACTAAAATTCTATGAGAGCAATAAAATGAGCCAGATTGGGGAGGGGTAAGCATGTAACATTTAAAAGGATTGGTCAGAAGATGACCAAGGTTATGACGAGAGTCAGGGGATTTGTGAGCTGAAGAGAGCTCAGGAAAGGACAAGAGACGCTGAAGTCAGTATCCACATAACAAGAGGCAAAACCTCCCCACAGAGCAAACAAAGCCAAGTGTGCCTTGCCCCCCTAACAATGGATTTCAAGGGTTGCTGATGGACTCAGGTAAGCATAGCCCTTAGGACGTCCCAGCTTGAGCTCTGAAACCAGGCAGAAAGGGTCACATTCCTGTTCTACCTTCTTACTGATGGTGGGATGTGGGAAAATTACTTCACTTCTTTGTGGCCTGGTTTCCTCACCTATAAAGTGGGACGATTGCCATGGTGGGGTCTTAGTTTCATTTCTGTTGCTGTGATAAAAGCAACTTGGGGGAAGAATGGGTCTATTTTGTCTCATAGTTACAGGTTGACACCAAGGGGAAATTAAAGTACCAGTAGCCTGAAGCATGTAATCATACTATGTCCACAGTCAATAGCAAAGAGCAAGCATGCTTCTACTCAGCTCACTAAACTCCAAATCCAGGGAATGGTGCCACCTTTAGGCTGGGACTTCCAAAATCAAGCAACACAACCAAGACCATGTCAGACAGACATGTCCACAGGCCAACCTTACATAGACAAGTTGTTAGCAATCAGGCACCTCCATGGCCAGCTCCAGGGACTTAGCAACAGCAAGATTCATCATCGCTAGCTACCTGAGTTGGGACACATTCCCACTGTCATCAGATGCAGCATGTTGTCCCCCTACACATGAGCTTCATTGCCTTATCAAAGGACCTGTTCCCTTCCTTGCTCTCTCTTTCCCTCCATCTGCATCCCAAGGCAGCCTCTGGGTCCTGTACCTTAATAAACCTCCCACATGATATGCCTCACATGGTGTGACTTTATGGATTCTGTCACATAGCTATGCTTCCAAAATCCCAACACAATTCCACATCGAAACTTCCCAGGTGATTTTATGCCCTCTGTCCTCCTGCTGCCCACTTTCCTCAGGTCTGATCTCCACCCTCATTTCTCTCCATGCTTCCTCGCCTAATTTGTTTGCTCTTTTCAACCACTATTTAGTTTATTTCCCCTTCTGAGTGAGATTTAAATATTCTCCCTTGGGTCCTCCTTGTTAATTATCTTCCTTGGGTCTGCGAATTGTAGTGTGTTTATCCTGTACTATATGGCTAAAATCTGCTGGTAAGTGAGCACATACCACGTGGGTCTTTCTGGGTCTGGGTCACCTCACTCGGGATGATCTTTTCTGATTCCATCCATTTGCCTGCAAATTTCATGATTTCCTTGTTTTCAATAGCTCAGTGGTTTTCCATTGTGTAAATAAGTGTACTGGTTTCTTTATCAATTCTTTAGTTGAGACACCTAGGTTGTTTTCAGATTCTGGCTATTATGACTAAAACCACTATGAACATAGTTGAACAGTGTCAGATTGCTTTCCAAAGTGATTGTACCAGTTTGCACTCCTACCAGCACTCCCTTTCTCTACATCACTGCCAGCATGTGCTGTCACTTGAGTTTTTCATCTTAGCCATTCTGATAGGTAAGATAGGATGATAGAGCTGTTTTGATTTGTATTTCCCTGGTGAGTAAGGATGTTGAGTATTTCTTTAAGTGCTTCTCGGTCATTTGATATTCCTCTGTTGAGAATTTTATGTTTAGCTTGGTACCTAATTTTTTAATTGGATTATTTGGTTAGTTGGTGTTTAATTTCTTGAGTTCTTTATATATTTTTGGATAATAGCCCTTTTGGGGATGTAGGATTGGTGAAGATCTTTTCCCAATCTGTAGACTGCTATTTTGTTCTATTGATGGTGTCTTTTGCCTTATAAAAGCTTTTCTGTTTCAAGAGGTCCCATTTATTAATTATTAATCTTAGAGCCTGAGCTGTTGGTGTTCTGTTCAGGAAGTTGTTTCCTGTGCAATGAGTTCAAGGCTCTTTCCCATCTTCTCTTCTAACAGAGTTGTTGTATCTGGTTTTATGTTGAGGCCTTTGATCCACTTGGACTTGAGTTTTGTGCAGAGTGATAAATATGGCTCTATTTGCATTTTTTATGCATGTAGACACTCACTTAGAGTAGCACTATTTGTTGAAGATGCTTTCGTTTTTTTCACTGTATGCTTTTGGATCCTTTTCAAAAAGTAAGTGCCTATAGGGATGTGGGTTTATTTCTTGGTCTTCAATTCAATTCCATTATTCAACCGATATATTTCTATGCCAGTACCATGCAGTTTTTATGCCAGATATGGAGATACCTCCTGAAGTTCTTTTATTATAAAGGATTGTTTTAGCTATTCTGGGTTTTTTTGTTTTTCCATATAAAGTTTAGAATTGATATTTCAAGGCCTGTAAAGAATTGTGTTGGTATTTTGATGGAAATTGCATTGAGTCTGAAGATTGCTTTGGTAAGATGGCCATTTTTACTATGTTAATCCTACAAATCCATGAGCATGGGAGATCTCTCCATCTTCTGATATTTTTCTTCAATATCCTTCTTCAGAGACTTGATGTTCTTGTTACACTGGTCTTTGACTTGCTTGGTTAGTGTTATACCAATATTCTTTATATTATTTTCAACTATTGTGAAGGGTGTTGTTTTCCCAATTTCTTTCTCAGGCCCTTTGTTATTTATATACAGGAAGGCTACTTAATTAAAAAAAAAATAATCTTGTATCCAGCCACTTTACTGAAGGTGTTTATTAGCTATAGGAGTTTTCTGGTGGAATTTGTGGGCTCACTTATGTATCCTATCATATCCACGAATAGGGATACTTTGACTTCTTCCTTTCCAGTTTGTATCCCCTTGATCTTCTTGAGTCGTCTTATTGCTCTGGCTAGGGCTTCAAATACTGTATTGAAATGACATGGTGAGAGTGGGTAGCCTTGTTTTGTCAGTGAGATTGCTTTAAGTTTTTCTTTGTTTAATTTGAGGTTGGCTATAGGCTTGCTGTTTATTGCCTTTATTGTGTTTACATATGTACCTTGTATCCCTGATCTCTCCAAGACTTTTAACATTAAAAGGGTGTTGGATTTTGTCAAATGCTTTTCCAGCATCTAATGAGATGATCATGTGTTTCTTTTTTCTTTCAGTTTGTTTATATAGTGGATTGCATTGATGCGTTTTCATATATATAACCACCCTGTATGCCTGGGATTAATCCTACTTGATCATGATGGATTGTATTTTTGATGTGTTCTTGGATTCAGTTTATGAGTATTTTGTTGGGTATTTTTGCATCAATGTTCACAAGGGAAATTGGTCTGAAATTCTCTTTCTTTGCTTGTTTGTGTGTGTGTGTGTGTGTGTGTGTGTGTGTGTGTGTGTGTGTGTGTGTGTGTGTAGGTTAGATATCATGGTGACTGTGGCCTCATAGAATGAGCTTGGCAATGCTCCTTCTTATTCTATTTTGTAGAATGGTTTGAGGAGTATTGATATTAGCTCTTCTTAGTCTGGGTCTGGTAGAGTTCTGGACTGAAACCATCGATCCCTGGGCTTTTTTTTTTTAATAGGAGACTTTTAATTATGCTTCTATTTCCTTAGGGGTTATAGGACTACTTAACTTGTTTACCTGATCTTGGTTTAACTTTGATAAGTGGAATATAACAAGAATATTGTCCATTTCATTTAGATTTTCCAATTTTGTGGAGTACAGGCTTTTGAAGTAAGACATAATGATTCTTTGGATTTCCTCCATGTCTGTTGTTATGTCTCCCCTTTCATTTCTGATTTCGCTGGTTTGGATACTGTCTCTCTGCTTTTTAGTTAGTTTGGCTAAGGGTTTTACTGGTTCTTTGTATTGTTCTCTTTGTTTTTAACTTACTGATTTTATTTTTTGATTATTTCATGCCATCTACTCTTCTTGGGTGCGTTTGTTTATTTGTTTGTTTTCTAAAGCTTTCAGGTGAGCTGTTAAGCTGCTAGTATGAGATATCTCCAATTTCTTTATGAAGGTGCTTAGTGCTGTGAACTTTCCTCTTATCATTGCTTTCACTGTGTCCCATAAGTTTGGGTATGTCGTGCCTTCATTTTTATTGAGTTTTAGGAGGTCTTTAATTTCTTCCCTGACCAAATGGTCATTGAATAGGGAGTTGTTCAGTTTCCATGAGTATGTAGGCTTTTTGTTATTTCTGTTGTTGTTGAAATCCAGCTTTAATTCATGGAGATTTGATAAAATACAATGGGTTAATGCAATTATCTTTAATTGGTTGAGATTTGCTTTGTGACTGACTATGCTGTTAATTTTGCAGAAGGTTCCATGTAGTATGGAGAAGGTATGTTCTTTTGTGTTTGGGTAAAGTTTTCTGTAGATATGTATTAGGTGTAGTTGATACGTGACATCTGTTAGTTTCATTATTTTTCTATTTAGTTTAATTTTTTTTTTTTGGCCATTGTTTCACCTTAGTGGTTCAGATTTTCAGGTCTTTGACACATTTAGAGCTGATTGCTGTTCAGGGTGAGAGATGGGGATATAGTGTCATACTTCCATATATGGATATCTAACTTTTCCAAAACCATGCATTGAAGAGGTTCCCCCATTAGATGTTTTTGTCAAAATATTAAGTATGTGAGTTTATTTCTGTATTCTCTATTCTACATGTCTGCTTTTATACAAGTGCCATGCTGCTTTTGTTATTATAGCTTTGTAGTGTAATTTGAACTCAGATATTGTGTTATCTCCAAAATTGCTCTTTCTGCTTAGGATTGGTTTGGCTCTTTAGGGTAGTTTATGCTTTCATACAAATTTTAGGGTATTTTCTATGTGAAGAATATCATTGGAATACTAGTGAGGATTGTGTTGGATTTGTAGACCACTTTTGGTAATAAAGCCATTTTGCAGTATTGGTTCTCACTTTTGGTAATAAAGCCATTTTGCAGTATTGATTCTGAGCAAGGAAAATATCTAAGACATCAGGCAGGGCTCTCTCTATTTATTAAAATGTACAAAATGCCTATGGTCCCAACTCATTTCTCAGTTAGTCCAAGAGAAATGACAGTATTGCAAACCTTACATTTTTAGCTGTTATTTTAACTGAAACAACTTTTCTTAAAGTCTGCATAGTATGGCCGTAGCTACTGTGAATACGTTAAAGAATAGACATATAGAAAGAAGCAAAGATAAGTGACTAAATTTTGGAAAATATTAAAGTCAATGGAAAAGGACGTCCTATAGCCTTCAAGACACAAATGCTCCATGGGTCTTGAGGTGAAACTTGAGCATCCTATGCCCTTCTCAAATAGTTTTTTGAAAACTGTAAAACCACATGCATTTTTTTTTTTTTCCTGCAATTGAAAATCTCTTCTTGGTACAATTGTTTAAAATACACAACTTTTACTGTGGGGATGATAAAAAGACCTAAAGGTGTTGTTTGCACTGATGTCACTGTTGGAAGTCATGGATGGTCATGACATTTATGGTAGCAGTAGTGTCTGTAGAAAACTGGGGGCCGAACAGGGAGGAGCTAGTTCCCATAATCCAAAGCACTGTGTTTCAAATGCCAAAGACAATTTGGGCCACATTAGACAAGTGCTCATAATCTTACAGTTTTCTGTTGTTCAGGTTCTTTAGTGAAGCTTAGGTAGGTGAATCAGGCTTACCACCAAAGTCAGAAGGCTTGACCATGCCCACGGATCCCATCCACGCTGGTGGCTGTCGGCTTGTGGATTTGTTACTTGGGCCTCTATGTAGGACTCCTCGCAACATGGCATCCATTTCCTCCAGAGAAAGTGATTTAAGAGAGGTAAAGGGCAACCTCTTGTATTGTTTCTAATCTTCTGCAGTTATAGATGCAGTGCAGTTAACTCACAGTGGAATACTTTTAGACACATCATTTCCTTTGCATATTTTTGAAACTAGAAAACACCCACACTAGCATCCCTTCTTCAGTATCATGTATTTTGAGAGGCCTTGTTCTACCTGCCTGAAATGGATATCTCTCCTGTCATTGGGAACGCAGCTGCCCATTGGAATTTATATAGGAACACAAACACATGAAATTATTTTAATAATTTATTAATTTCTTTTACATGTAAGATCTATGAAAACAAAGCTTTAAAATATTGCTCTTGTTTACTGATTTACTTACTATCTGCCTACCTAACAATAATTTATTCATTCATAAACAAAGATATTTTATTACCACATTCTATCTAATAGATAGATAGATAGATAGACAGACAGAGGATTTTGTGTTTCTATTTCTCTGTTATTTCTTGCACACTGGATATTAGCATTTAAGAATTAGATAAAAGTGGATACCTTATGTCTTTGATTATTATTTAAGCTTGCTTCTTTTCTTTCTCGTTTTTTTTTTCAATTACTGTAGCTCTACATTTCAATATATGTAACAGTTCTTCATATACTAACTTGTCACCTGCCACATATGTTATGGAGGCAGTTGTTCCAAATACATTATTTTTTATCTAGGTCAGTGGTGTTGACTTCCAACTCTAAGATGACAGTGACAGAGCCTCATTGTTTAAATAAGTGTGGCTGAAACAGCCCATTCTGTTCTTGGGAGCATGGCTGCAGCTGCTATTTGCAGAATCGAAGCCTTTTGCTGCTCTGAATTTCCTGAGTTAGCCTAAGGTCTTTAAAAGCACATCCCCATCAGGCCAGTGTGACAAAGCTGGGCCCCATCATCTGAAGCTGAGCTTCAGGGAATCCTTAAAATAGTCCTCTTACCCCATTCTGCCTACAGCTGCCCTACTTCCACTCACAATTATGAAAGTTCTTTGAGTACCTGGTGGTCATCTGTTTGCCAAATGGGGCCATATCCATAAAGCCATGCCAAGATGAATGTCGCTTTACTATTGGAGTCCCTGGTTGGCCCGAATCGGTTTAATAAGTTCACAGGGAACATTGCTGGAACTAATTGGGCAAGAGGCGAATTCTAAGGTAGGTACAAACTCTTGACACGCTCAATGGGGCCTTAAGCTTTCAGGTCACATTCTGTATGTGTCATCTCACAAAGTTAGTGATCTCGCTTAGGCTTTCTCCCCTGCAAGTCCAGGCACTATTGTGTTGACATTTTCTTCTTCTTTAAAAAAAAATTTATTCACTTTATATGCCAATGGTAGCCCTCTCCCTTATCTCCTCCCAGACCTACCCTCCCTTCCTCTTCCCTGTATGTCCCTCCCCTAGTTCTCATAGAGGGGGAACCCTTCTTCCCTGTCAACAGACCCCAGGCTACCAACTTTCATCAGGACTGCCTGCATCCTTTTCCTCTGTGGCCTGCTAAGGCACCCCACCAGGAGGAAGTGATCAAAGAGCAGGCAACACAGTCCATGGAAAGAACATCTCCTGCTCCCCTTACTAGGGAACCCCTATGGAGACTGAGCGGCCTATCAGCTACATCTGAGGGGGGTTGGGGAGATGGGGGGCCTAGGTCCTCTTGATGCATGGTCCTTGTTTGTTGCATCAGCCTCTGCTGCCCAACCCATCCCCCCTCCACCCCTGGCTCAGACATGTTGACTCTGTTGGTCTTCTTATGGAGCTCCTGTCCCCTCCATGTCCTTCTATTCCTCTACTCTTCCACAAGACTCCATTCCATCTGCTCAAAGTTTGACTGTGAGACTCAGCTTCTGCTTCAATCCCCTTCTGGGTGGAGACTTTCAGATGACCTCTATGGCAGGCTCCCATCCGGTCCCCTCTCTTCAACTGCTTCCAGTGTCTACTCTATTTGTTCTTCGGAATTAGAATTAGGCATCCTCCCTAGAGATCTCCTTGTTACTTAGCTTCTTTTGGTCTGTGGATTGTAATATGTATTATGTGGCTGATATCTGTTTATAAGTGAATATGTACCACTCATGTCCTTCTGTGTCTCGGTTACCTCACTCAGGATGCTCTTTTCCAACTTCATCCTCATGATGTCCTTGTTTTTAATAGCTGAATGGAATTCTACTGTGTAGATTACCACAGCTTCTCTATCCATTCTTTGATTGAGGGACATCTGGGTTGTTTCCAGTTTCTGGCTGTTAGGAATAACACCACTATGAACATAGTTGAGCAAATGTCCTTATTGTATGGTGGAGCATCTTCTGGGCATATAGGTTTGGTGGTAACAGTATTCCAAAATTTCTGAGAAAGCATCAGATTGATTTCCACAGTGGTTGTACAAGTTTTCGCTCCTGCCAGAAAGTTCTTAACCAGGATATTTTCTATCTTGGTTTTATTCAAGAAACTCTCTAAATATAGGCAGAGTCATGGGTTGGAACTTTAGCATGTCTTGATTCTATTCACCCATTTACTTAGCTATTATCTATCAATTCATCACCTGTCTGCTTGTCTATGGAGAAGAGTAGAATGGGATGACAACCCAAGGAGCAATTGTGAGTAAATGTGACAGTGTAAATCTGCCTTTTCATTTTGGTTATGTGGAATTGTGTTACAGGTACCTACAAAGGCCTGAAAGGGACACTTTTGTAATGAACTTTTTATTTAATGATGTCAGAGTGAGACGTTTGAATTTCCACACCAGATTATGATTCTGGTCACCGTGGAATAGGAAGATTGCAGTTATGGAGAGGTGGACTAGCTGATGCAGGAAGGACTTCTTGTTTTCATTTAATTGGCTTGACCTCATGCTGCTCACTGAACTTCATAAGGACATAATCACTATGTAAACATGGCACATCAAAAGTGGAGCAGACTTCTATTGAAGCTCCGTGTAAGAATACAGAGTCTTCACTGTGCTATTTTTTTTTTTTAAATTGACTTGGCCTTAGTTCCACACGTAATTGAATTGGGCCAGTGATAAACTCTTCTGCTCGGAGATGATTTCGAAATTGTACTTCTTGAATTGTTAATGTAGATGTGAAATTGAGGTCATGCTGTTGGGTCTTTCTTTGTTGTTGGTTTGGATTGAGAGCAGTATGGCTTTCTGGTATTTTCCTCCAAGAAATAGCAGGGCTAGATATAATATTCTTATTGCATTCTCAGGGAGAGCACCTTAATTGTGCTTTGGGCATTTTTCCTTTCCACTTTGGCTACAGCTGAAAACCTGAATGTACACAGAAACCCCAGGAGCAATCTTAGTTTGGAAACTGCTAATCTCTGGCATCTTAGACTTGTCACAAGTATTCCCTTGTGTTACCCTGGGAACTGTGGCACCTTTTCCTCTGGCACAAGAGCATGAGCATCTTTCTTATTCTGGCCTTTCTCGTTTACAGCGCTGTGCTGTAGACAACTGTGCTCCCACAAGCAACTGATAAGATCACTCAGTGCAGAAGCAGAGAAAGGTCTATCAGTACCCTTTACAATAAAGGTACTTTACTTTATTTTTATTAGCATGTGGTGTGTGTGTGTGTGTGTGTGTGTGTGTGTGTGTGTGTGTGTGATTATGTCACAGGACATAGTTCAGGAATCAGCTTTCTCCTTCCATGGTGAGTTCTAGGGGCTGGACTCAGGTTGTTTGTCAGGCTTGCATGGCTAGCACTTTTACCTATTGGCTCTCAAGTTACCCTATAAGCCACCGATGGTAAAGCTGGGTTTAAAATGTGCTGAAGGAGGGGTATCTAGAGTCAGTGGGACTGTCGTTTTCTCTTCTTAAAACATGTTAATTACCTACTATATAATGCACAGTTAGTTTCATCCATCAAGTCTCATCCTGATGAGGCGGATGTTGTTCATCTTCTGTAGTTCTTATCACTCTCACGTGAAGGTGTCGTGTTTGTTTGTTTCTTCATTCCATTTGGAATTGTTTGAAGGAGAACACACAACATAAATATAATAGAACAACATTTTGAAGTTAAACGATGGTTTAAAAAAAGAAAGGAAAAGAATAGGTTTCCACAGTTCAGTGAGATGTTAACAATAGCTTGTTCTGGTTTCTGAGAACCAGTTGTGCCAGTGTTTTCCTAATTCAGTTTGTTGTTGTTGTTTTTTTTGGTGTCATATTGACAGTTTGAAGTTAGTCCTTATGCTGTATTTAGTGTTTATGCCGTAGAAATTGGTGAGCCACACACACAACAGGTATGCTATTCCTCCCAGGAGACTCCATTGCTAAACATTTCTCCACATGCGACTGCTGACAGCTAAAACAAAGGAAAAAGTTAATCATGAGAGTCTGCCATTGCAAACCATAATGTATACATCAGTTAAGTGATGATCTGTGTAGGAAGTTAAAAAGTGCAGTGAGAAATGCCTCTGAACAGCTACTACAAAGAAGGTATATCAATGAGCGAGTGTGCGTGTGTTTTTATAAAGTATGGAAAGTGACATAGCTGTTCCTTTTATTTGTCATTGTTCAGGCCACTTACTAAGTCTCTTCTTGCACCCAGTTTTTAAGGCTTACTAAGTGTTTACAGCCTCAGTGGTTAGTGCGACGCAAAGGGTAAACCATCTGCACATGTCATGTCTACTCCATGGCATGTAGCCCATGACCTTTTCTAGGTACTCTCACTGAGTCCTCCATTTCTCAAGGCTGTTGGAGTAAAACGCATGGCTATAGGTACCGCGGATGCCCTCTGAATCCCACCATCTACAGCCGCTCTGGCTAGGCTCTGGTAGGTGGGACGAAGATATATCCTGGCTGTCTCCTCAAGGCCTTTTTATTGTACTGGTTTGCCCTGGTTTCTGTTGTTTCTCTCAGGAGAAGCACTAGGGAGGTGACTCAGCCAAGCTCTGGAGTGGATATATTATACAGAAACGAAGCATCTGCCCACCCCCAGGAGTTTACCATGGCTTTGAAAATTGCAGGTGTGGCATTGCTTGACCCTTTGCTTCCACATGCTGACTGCCCTGTTGTTCCTCAGATCTCAGCACACACTCTTGTCCTGTTACCCTCCACTGAGCCACAGGAGAAAAGTCCTCCTTCCCAGTAGGGGGTGCTGCAGAGAGGAGTATGTTTTTATTAACCGCAAGGGTCCAGCACTTGCCTAAAAGATGAACTCTTTCTGGCTCTAATTTCACATCTTAAAGTGTTGCAGGTTGTTGAAAAGAGAGGACATAGAAATACCTTGTACTGACACCTCAAGGCCTGGAGAGGTGTTTGACTCCAAATTCTCACACTTCTTTTTAGCAAATGAACACTTTGACTCCCCCAGCCAAAGCTGTTTTACAAAGCATCTAATACCAGGAGGCCTTCTTTAGCAGTTTTTAATGCTCTGGAATTCTGGAGGGGGAAGGCAGCACAGCACCTTGGACACTGAGAGGCTCCAGAGGAGTATGTGGTGCGCCCTTGTGTGGTTTGTGCGTGTGACATATGCAAGCATGAGAAGACCAGGCTCTCTGCTTAGCTTCCCAGAGAGGTCTCCTTAGAGCTGCCACTATCGCTTGTCTTCACATTTCAGTCTTCTCCCACAATCTTTTTATCATAGCTTGGAAGCTATGTAATCTTCTTGCAGCTCGGAAAGGCCATGCGGAAGGCCAAGGCGAGCAGAAACGCTCTGTGATATTGTGTGATTAAGTCACATCCATTCCTTTTTATCCTGTCGGGAGAATCACATTGACTCCCAGTGTGCCACTGATTCAAAACAGGTGGGGCTAGTTTGGGAGACGCAGGAGGTGTGTTAGAAATCTGGTTGCGATCACTGTGTTTTCTCTGTGAGGTCAGTATTAGCATCTGAGGGATGTGCGTTTCCTTCCCTTAGAACTAACTGGGGTTTGGTCAGGGCTCCTCAAAGGAAGTACAAAAGCAAAAAACCATGGCAGTGGGGGGGGGGGGGTGGGGTGGGGGGGGGGGGGGGGTGGGGGGGGGAGGGGGAGTGTTGAACTGAAGTGGGTTCTCAGAGGGAGAGTGATTGAAAATGAGGGCAAGGAAGAAGAGATGGTTCAAAAGACAGGATATCTGGGGTGAAAGGCTCAGCTGAGAGAGGGGTCATTCATTAAACCAAACTCTAGTGCAGCCGGTCCCTGAAAAATATTGGCAGACACTGAAGGATCATTGGCTCTGGGAATGATAATTGGCTCAGTTAATGATATGAACTGAGTAACAGATGGGAGTGTCTTAGAGACATACCTGAGACATCATGGAAATTCAATTAGTGTTTGATTTTCTTCCCTTCCTGCTCCCAATGGGGCTATTAGGTGGCACATAAAGCACACGTGCAAGCTTGGGTCAAAGCATCATTGTGACAGTGTTGCCCCAGCAGCATTTCCAGTGTGGGGGAAAACAAGATGAACTCAACGTGTGAAACGACTAAGTGAGAGAAAACAGCAGAGTCACAGATCAGGACAGAAATAAAACCACAGCTCCAGCCCGAATGGAGAAGGGAATAATAGCAGCCTAGCATTCCTTGGATGAGCAAGAGCAACTGTCAGCCCAAAGTGAGTATCCTAAGGGACCAATCTCTGAGCTAGTGACCATGACCATGAGAGGCAAACTAAGCTTAAAGAATGCTGAGATATCATAAAAAATGAGCAGGTGCTGTGGGGATCCTTAGCACTTGTAAAGTGTCCAGGAATTAAATTCAGTTCTATCTGAGGCAGGCAGGACACACAGAATGCAGCTTGGGAAGGTGCCTGTGTCTGTTGCACTCTGGGTTGAGACTCCCCGGGTATCAACTATGAGTCTCTCTTGTCTTGAGCATTTGTGTTTCTTTGCAGAGTTCTCTTGTAGATATGAAATTTATACCTTTCAGCAAAAGTACAAAATGAGGCTGCTCTACTCTCTGACTTGTCAGTGCACTCAGATACTTAATACACATGTGTACACACATGCACATGCATGTGCACACATGCACATGCCCACATACACACACACACACACACACACACACACACACAGGAGAGACAGACAGACAGACAGACAGACACACGCGCGCGCGCGCACACACACACACACACACAGGAGAGACAGACAGACAGACACACACACACACACACACACAGGTGAGAGAGAGAGAGAGAGAGAGAGAGAGAGAGAGAGAGAGAGAGAGAGAGAGAGAGAGAGAGAGAGAGAGATAGATATTCGGTCACTAATGTCTCATCCCACAGAGCAGTCCTGGGTTGGATGGCACTTCCAGGAATTTCTGACTCCTTCATGGAATAGTGAAGCTTTCAGGGCAATTCAGGACTCCAGAAAACTCAGCTTGTACAAGCCCCTCTCAAAATGGCGTTGGTTATGTTATCGTCATATCCAGTGACAGGATAGATGCTTGTTGATTGCTTTACCCACGATGCATCTCCCCCTTTCCTGAGAATGGACCTCATTTTCTTATAGAGGAATTATCTCTAGGCATGCAGTCCTGGCAGGGCTCCCAGTCAACATGTATTCTCACCCATTACTTGAGAAGTGGGTGCATAAACGACAAGGCTCCGCTGACGGGAATGGAACTACACCTCCATATTTAAGCAGAGTGTGTTTTACTAAATAGACACCTGTGCAGGGACCCACAGGCCTGGCCTGCTGCCATGAGAGGCATGCATCACAGGTCTTTCAGGTTAGAGTCCATGGCTGCTGGAACACAATGTGTTTTCTAGTTCCCAAGAGGCTGATGCATTCCCTCAGGCAGTGAAGCATTCGGTGTTCCTCTGCATGGTCCCTCAGTAGTCAAGGAAGCATGGAAGCCTGACAGGACAATTGGCCTTTAGAGATTAATCTTGTGTGCCACATAAAGTTTGCAAACATCATTGTATCCTGGCAACTACAACTGTATTGATCCTGGAAACTGCCACTATATTCTGTTTCTGGAAAAGGCATAAAAAGTCTGATTGCTCTCAATAAAATTGCCACAACTTAAGCTTTGCTGTGGCCCCTCCAGCTGGCCTGGTTCCATTTCTCAAGGCCATATCAGGTGACCCTTGGTCTGGTAAGGAAGTGTGGGCATTTGCACACCTGGAGCTCCAGACATTATTTTCAGAATAAGAGTGGTCTGTGGAGGGGTGTATTTATGAGCAGGGAGGTGAGGAGTTAGGAAGTGCAATGCCAATTCCTAATTATCCCTGTAGCCACTGGTCCCAGGAACATGCGGCCATGTCCATAGGCAGACTCATAGGCTCCAGAGCCACGACAGATGCATAGACCGTGAGCGATCCCTGGCCATGCATGCTTCTCAATGCTGTGGGAGACCTCAGCCAAACTTGTCACAGAGAAAGCAAACACTCTGACATCCTTGCTCTACAAGGGACACCACAGAAGCAGCACAAGCGTGGCCGCCACTTCAGGCCATCTTTTGTGCGACACCAGCAACACAAATGCACGGGATTAGCTGAAGAGTAAGTATATTCACAATATTGGCTTTAAAAAGGACCGAGTTATACTTTTTATAACTTATAGGAATACAATTTTTCAAATCTGTAGGAATATAACTGGCAGATTTTTATCCTTCGCAATGAATGGAGGGACACTGAAATAGGGTGGGGTGGGATGAGGTGGGGAGAATATCAGTCTATCATGTGAGTAATGAAGCCCTTCCATAAGCTTTGACTCTTATGTCTGTAGGGCCAGCAGAAAATGGCTAGAACCAGCTGGTCCCAATACAATGGCCTCTTGCAACTCCCAAAGTGCTGACTCCTGTTGCTTAGGGTCTCAGGTTCTGTAGATCTCCCTCTGAGTCTGTAAGCCCCATTATAGCTTTCTAATGACATCTCATTTACCTGCGGGTAGAACTGAGCTCTGCTGTTGATGACGAAGCCCTCTCAAGCACAGTCTTGTGATTTTTTTTTTCACCAGCAGCACCCCTATCTGCTTAATGAATGAAAGCATTAGCTCTGCTGTTTACCTGCATGAGTATTTTCGTTTCTAGAGCTCAGAAGCCAGAGAAGGCCTCAGACACCACCTAAGGCAAGTTAAGCCTTCTTAAGAAGATGAAGGAAGTGAAGCAGTCTCAGTGGTCATTTCTAGTCAGAAGCCTTCTGTGTTACTAGCATCACAGGGATTCTTCTAGAAACATTTATATAACCGTACAGCCCTCCAACAAAATCAAAAGATTCTTTTGGAAACAAATGTAGACAACCGACTTTATTTTAAAATTTAAGATAAACGTTTATTTTTTAAATGACATTTGAGTGTGTGTGTGTGTGTGTGTGTGTGTGTGTATGTGTGTGTGATGGGGTACATAATACAAGAGGTCAAAAGACAATTTTCAGGAAGCAGTTCTCCCCTTCCAACATATAGGTCTTGGAGATTGAGCTCAGGTTGTGAGGCTGGCAGCAAGTGCCTTTACCCACTGAGCCATCTCTCTGATCAGTGATAGAGGTTTTCAGTTACTCCTGTCATCAGTAGGTAGGAGTTTTATTATCGGAATTGTAGACAGGTATAAACATTCTTAAATGTCACCTAGAAATCTCTTTGAAAAGCATGGAGAGTGGATCTCTTGGGGCTTTATGTTCTAACTGGAAAGGCTTCAGGAGTTTTGAGTTTTCAGGGGAAAGGCTTTATGGGGTTTTAATGATTTCCCCCTATTAAAATTTAAAACTAAAATGGGCCTGGGGCTTGTCGAGCAAAGTGATCCAGCCATAATTTTACATGTTATGTAGATTTCACATGCTCGTCCTGCCCTCTACTTAAATTTATTCTAATGACTAATATTTAGTGGGGGTTTTCATAATAGTGACCCAAAGTCTTTGAAAAACATGCTTAAGAAGCTACTATGGTATTCCAACCAAGCGAGTTTTAACAGCTGTTTCTGCCACTCTGCCTGTAAGTGGAACTTGATTTCCCTTGGGGCAATTCCATTAATTTGTTTTTATTATTTTAGGATAGCCAATATGCTTTAGCTGGCTGGGTTCTAACCCTGGAAATGATGTGGGTGGCATGGTAACTCTGCTTTTAATCTGTGTTCCTTTGAGAGTTTTCTCTGAAGACCACCCAGATGGATGGATGGAGCAAGAGCAAGTTGAACAGTGATGCCAGCAACTTCATGTCAGTCATGGGCTGTCCCCAGGGTGAAGCAACTCTGCCAAGCACTGGACGGGGTGTGGGGTGGGAGGAATTCTCAGAGAGCAGGACGCTCAGTGGTTTTTTTCCCCAGGTAGGAGAGAGATATTCTTTCCTCTTGATTTCTAAAATGCAAACCATCCCTCCAGCACATAAGCTCACCCCTGTGGGAATGTGCCAGGCTGGAGAACTCTCCTCTCCTCACAGCTTGCCGCTGTGAGGACTGAATGTGGCTTTAGTTTCTTAGTCAGTTAAGGAGAGATGATGTGTGTCCCCCCGTTCTCTTTGTCCTGGCATATGCACAACATTAATCCGTGGACGAAAGATGAAAACGCTAAAATGAAGTTCTGCTATGAGTTTATCAAGCACAGTCTTGAGATTTTTTTCTGACATTTGCATTTTGTGTGGAGGGAAACATAAGAAGATCAGCTATGAAGCTTAAGAAAAGGCATGTTTCAAAGAGGTGATGCCAGTTGCCCATTTTCTCCTTCTGTGGACTTGACTTGAAGAGGACTGAGTGTGGCTAGACAGCAGAGTAGGCAAACTGGCTGTTTGCATGGTTATTTCTCTGTCCATAGGCTTAGGTGCTTGATGATTATTACTACTGGTTGTTGAAGTAGATTGAGCTGGTAGGAGGTGGAGAGGACTAGAGACTTCAAAAAGAGCTTTCTTCCTGTCTTCCAAAATTGAATATGTTAACAATAGACAACATGGGAGAGTCAAAGCATGAGGACAGATGCTGAGACCACTCCTGATCTGAGTAATGGGAAAGCCGTGCAGAACCTCAACATTCTGATGCAAGTTTTCTATTTTCTGATATATATGCTATTCTGTTGCCCTTTTTTGTCATTAAACATTGCCTAGTGTCCATTTGACAAATGTTGAGTACCTTTAAATATATATTTGATACCTTTAAAACACTTAGCATGGCCTGTGACATAGAGGTCCACCATCAGCCGTGAGTGGAAGGCTCTATCTAGTTCTCTTTGAAGTGCACTTATTGCTTCATCTCAAGGATATGTCAGAATCACCCGATTGTCTTTCTAAAGAGCCCATTGTCAATGAATACACGAACACTTCCTGTACTAATTGCATCTTACTTACAGAACATCTAGCCGGGAACAAAGAACGAATGGAGTGTGCAATAAATAAAAACTATATGCAGCAATATCTCTTACATACGTTTAATGACTTTAAGTCGTGGGATGTTTTTATTGAAAATAATGAAAAAGAGTTTTATAATTCAACCTTTCCAGTAGGTTCAAATGAACTAAACAAATCCTTTCATAAGACACTGAGAAGGATGGTCTACAAGGATGATCTTGAGGCATGGGGAATAACTCGGTAGGAGAGTGCATACCTAGCCACATGTGAGTCCCCAGATGGCCACAGCACTGCAAAGAACATCTGAGTTTCTACTCTTTACGTGGTATAATTAATAAGCACCAATTCAAAGAAAAAGAACATGAAATGATTCCAATTTGGGAGAGCTCACGCCCTGCCTGGGAGTTGTGCATGACTGTCAGGACTGTTTTAACAGCACATTCTGGGTGCCTTATACAAAGAAATTACTTCCTCTGGGGTCTGGAGACTGGAAGTCCCAGATCACACTGCCTGGAGACTCGACGTCAGGGAAGACCTCTCTTCCCGGCTTGAAGATGGCTGCCTTCTTACAGTGTCCTTAAAACACCTTTTTTTTTTTTTTTTTTTTTTTGGTGCATGCTGGGAAAGGAACCCTATAATCTCTTCCTTGAGATATAGTCGTATTGGCTTTGAAACCCATTTTTAACCCCAATAAACCGAAATTGTCTTCTTACAGATGCTATCTCCAAATGCAGTCACATGTGGATTTTGGCAAGACGAAATCAAATTTGTAACAGGCACCAAATCATGAATATAAGGACCTATTATTTAATTGGTGGTGTAATAAAGGTATAAATAAAATACTATCGCTGCTTAGACATATTAGGGGTTAATTCTTCCTGGGGCTGAGGCAAGTGTCACAATGGAACTAGCATTTTAGTTTGTCTTGGAACCCCTAGACAGACACACTGACGTGAGGATTTATACGCATGTACCTCACCGAGAACACTCTTAGGAGAAGCTCGTGAGGAGGTAGGAGAAAGAGGGCAGGGAAAGAAACAAAACAAACACAGAACAAAGGCCCAGGCTGCACCTGGCACAGGGTAGCCTCAGCCATATTGGAACCGAGACTTTGGTATCCACCGAAGTTGGCTTGAGTAAGGAGAGAGAGCTGGGTATTCATTCTCTTACACTAAGCAAGATCTAAGGGTTGCTCCAAGCTGAGCTGGGGCCAGGCAAGCCATGAACTCCCAGGTTCTCCTAGCTCTGCCCCCACTTTCACATTTGCTGCAGGAGCTTCTCGCCAGTCCTCTGTATTCAAAGACAGAAACAATTAGAAGCAAACTCTGAGAGGCAAGGGAAGAATCTTTAGTTACACCAGGCTAGTGGCTACTATTTACTGGGCCATTCAGACAGAGGACATGTTCATCCATAAGCAAGGTTCCAAAGGACCTCACTGCTATCTACCCTGACAGTAGTATAAATAACAACCCTAGACAGCTGAAGACATGGGGACATAACAAAGATGGATGACAGGAACACAGGCTGTGATAAAATTATGAAATGTTTTGGAACTATTAACTGTAGACTCTTAAAATAGCTACTAGTCCACAGGAGCTTTCTGTTTTAAGGACCCACCCTGAGAATGGGTATAAAAGTTGGGAGTATACATACTTGGAAGTCTATTTCACCTCCATCCCTGGTCTAACATTGAGTTTGTTTGTACCTTTAGATGAAAACCTTTTGCCATCTTTGGTGCTCTGGACTCTTAAGCCATGAAGAAACGACTCCCCATTTCTCACTCACTTGTTCAGTTGGTATGGCCGGGATGACTCTTAAATCCTAACCTACTTTAGCCTTCTTACCTAGTGTTTTGAATTTCCCACCACCTTTCAAATATCAGCTTCAGAAAGTTAGTTTTAAGTATGTATAAAGTCTCAGTGGTATGTTTAAAGCTCTTTACTATTATAGATGTGAAAATTGGCTGAGACAGAATCAAATTAATGGATATAGGAGGCCTCAACTTGTTTTTTATCCTCTCTTCCATCAATGAAATCCTGAGTTGCTACCATCTCTTGGTGATTTTGGACACAATAATGTGCCATGAAAATAAATCAAGAAAGATACAGATTTAATAACTGTGATGATGATAATATGAAAACATCAACATATTTAAAACAGTGAAGCAGATGTATTTGCAAGTAAGGGCCCATTTTGAGAGAGCTCTGTATATTATTATATTTTCTATACTCTAGGCCTTAGACTCATACTGCTGAAATCCAGGATCCAAGTTTTAAACGTATCTTGCTACACTTTTTGGTTACCGTTACTTAAGAAGTAATGTTAGTGTGTTCAGCACGCTGGCTTCTGCAGCAGAAGAGGACTCTAAAACATAATGCCACAACTCTCAATAAGCACTGAAATAAGACCTGATTATGGAAAACATCTTGCATAAGTAGAAAACTCACCTCATTAATCAGAATATCATAAGCATTCCAATGTTTACTGTCTATACTGCGACTATAAAACACTAGCTCAAACGATGAGAACCCTGGACTTAATCAAATGCTGAAAGATTAAAAATAGCATTTGTGTCTGGTTAACTTGGGGTAGTATGCCCTCGGCCAGCTGCAAGAACAACATGATTTCAAATGGCTCCTTTCATGACTGAATTTAACCCCAAATCTTTTCAGACACATGAATTCCCCAGCCAATTCAGCCAAGTTTCACCAACCATAATTTTTACTGTCATGAATGTCTTCTCTTAGGATTTTTGTTCCTTTTTTGGAACCTGTTAAATTGCATGGTGAGTTCTTCCTGCACCACACACTCACTTGTGGTCCCGGCCCACCAAAGGCCATGCAATGTGTCTGTGTTGCTGACAGACAAACTCACAAAACTGTCTTAGTGATTTTAGTGTTTCAGTGATCTGTGTATTGGGGTTAACTTGAGTATGGAGGAGGCTATTGGATGAACTGGTGAATACCCAGGCATGTAAATGTATCACTGGGAGGAAAAGTGCAACCAACCGTGCTAACTTTGTTATCCCAAATTCAATCTTAGTATAGCTCAGTTCATAACTGCATTCCTTTTAGGCTTGTTAAGATATTTATATTTGACCTGTAACATCCTCTCCACCCTCATCACGAAGCCAGTCCTGTAATATCCTGATTTTGTACCTCTGAAATCAGCAGGGCTTCCTTGCTCTGTCAAAGGACTGAGTTTTAGCTCTTCAAATCACAGCGCTCTTTTTTTAAAGGAGCATGGTGGACTCCAACGGCCCAAGCAGGGGGACACCAGCCTGCAAGCGATGCGTGTGACTGTGGCGGCAGCTCGTGTGGCTTCCCACATCAAGTGCCAGCCATGAGAGGGCAATATCTGTTCTCTCTTTTCCCAGTTCCTTCCCAGAGGATATAATTTTGTCACATCGGCACTGTCTACCAAACAAGCTCGAACAGACAGTGATTTGTAGGACTGTGTACATGGGCAAGGGCTGGGAGAGGAATCTGAGCATGTGGTACACAGTGACCCCAGGGGGGAGAGAGTTCCTGGAAACTGAACTTCAACCGAAACCCAGGAGTTTAAAAAAAGCAAAAAAGTAAATGTCAGCTTACACCACAGGAGTAAGTTATTGACAGTGGATTAGAGAAGAAAACATAGCAATTATCTCCACATTCCTATCAATAATGTTTTCTTCATAATTTAATAATATTCCTGCTAGCCTCTAAACAGGGTTTCAATGTTCATATTTGCGTGTATAAAAGGACACTATTAGAAAATAAAATCATGAAGTATAAAAAGTTTGGTTGCGTTCCTGCCTAATTTCTTTTACTACACCCCCCAACCTTTGAATTGTTAAATCTCAGTGGGAACCCTGTCAACTATTCCTTAGAATGGTTTGCATGACTTTAGAGCCTTAAATGAAAGACACATGCAAAGGTGAACTACAACTCACTTTTTGTTCTCTTCTCTACAAAATTATATGCTTGCTTTTTAAGAAAGGTTCTTCCCTGCCCTTTCTGTTTCATCTTTACCAGTGGAAGATATATGGCAGAGCCTTGTAGGATGCCCATCCTCCCATGGTTTCCAGTAGCCTTCCTGAGAACAGCCAGAGGAAAGTAGGAGGACACAGGACTCCATCTAGAAGTCTTTCCTCAAAAGATATAGCTCTTATCATTTATTGATTTTACCATCTCGGATAGATCTTTCCACCCTTTTTCTGTGACTTAAGGACCACAATACTTGCCTCACCAGGCTATTTTGTGGAGTGACTGAGGTGAGCGGTGTGAGAAACCAAATAGGCTGTAGCACACAATTTAAGAGAGCACTGACATAACACTAGGCCAGGTGTACTCAGAAGGATGCTTAACACAGGCAATCCTGTTCTGGGACTCCACAATTGGCTACCTAATGAGTCACACCCTCATTCCCTTTACGTGCTCTACCAAGTGCGACTTGATTGTCCCCACTGTGCTCTTGGGAAGTAGGTATTTTTCTTCCATTTCAGAAGATAAAGATGCTCAGCCAGGTGGTCCTGCCCGTGTTTCTAGTAGACAGTAGAATTAAGATTCACGCCCTGACCCAAACCATCATTTTAGCTGATGCACATTATGTTCTCCCAAACGCCACAATTTGTCTTAGGGACATCCAAGACAATCTAATGATATTACCATTTTTTTCTGATAGCTAATGTTTGAGACAAAGATTTGTAGGAATTTTAAGATTCTGGGTATAATATAATTATGAGAAGTGCCCTTTAAATATATATTGATTGGAAGCATCCTTAAAGTGTTTATTCAATGTTACATTGCTTAGATTTACTCTTATGTGTTTTTCAGTTAATTCTTTTCACCCATAAAAGTAAGGTACATGTTATAGCCATCTTTATTTTGCAAACAAGGCAATGATTGCACAGAGAGGCTGAGTACATTGTTGAGAGTCCAGCTGATGAGGGAATAAGAGTCCCTGCTATGTATGTTCTATCCTGAGAGGCCCACAGCAGTGTGCCCTTGATGCTCTGGCAAAGTGCATCCACAAAGCACTTCAACCTAGACAACATGCTTTTATACTTATTAAATCCTTTTCGATCCTCAGTAGAAAGAGCTTTGTGTCTCCACATCCATGAGATGCTGCCTCAAACAATCTCTGCATTGTATTGTCTAATCCCTGCTATACTTTGTGTAGAAAGTGTCAGTATCCATACATTTCTTTCTTTCTATCTATCTATCTATCTATCTATCTATCTATCTATCTATCTACCTACCTATCTTTTTTTATCTAAGAATACATGTGAGTAGGGGGAATAGCCATGGCTTCTGGAGAGGACCTTCTTTTAACCTTAGGTGTAGCCAGATCACACTGTTATTGTGCACAGATATTGTACGTCTTTAATTCTAGCTTTCTCATTTATAACTTAGAGATAGAATACTTACTTAGAGTGTTACTGTGAAGAATGAATATATGATTAGGAGTGGTATCTTTCTTAGAGAAGATGTCTAATAAGTAGAGGCCCTTCCATTTTGTCTTCTAGCAGGATGCATTCCAGTCAGCTAGTCACTCAAATGCTCTCTATATATTTTTAAAAAGAACACAAACCATCAGTTTATTCTAATTTCTTGGACTATATCCAAGAATCCATTTCTTGGACTAATTTCATGGCCATAATGGTTTTCAGGACACAGGGGCAGTGACGTATACATAGGGATCTGCTATGTAGGTAACCACAGGTGGGGGTTGATGGCTCAAAGGTTGGCTTCTGGCCATTTCAGTAACTGACTACTTTAGCTGACATGAGTTACATTTCTTATTAAAACTATCAAGATCAATTATTTGGACCAATATTCTTTGTCCCAGGCTGATGGAGTTACAGTGATTGCTAAATCAGGCTATTTTTTCAAATACGGAAGCAGAGAATGTAAAGAAATAATTCTTCACTGCTTTTATTGGATGCATCTTTTATTCATTTCTGAAGAAAAATTACATTCAGTCCTGCAGAAAATTCTGTTGAGTGGGAAGATAGTTTCTTAAACAGAGAAGGTTGAGGAAGACTTGAGAAGCCAGACTCCAATGGTGATTTTTACTAGAATTTACATCAAGTTCTTTTCAATTTTGAAAGCTTGGGGAGACAGTTGTTTCATACATCCTGGTGCATTGACTTGCTAGTCAGGAAGGACTATAACAAGAATCGTTTCCTTGTTGATTCTAGAAAAAAATCGAAGACATTAGATTATGAAAGGGGCCCCACGGTACCTAGAGCATTGCCAGGGTCAGGAGGAATGCAAGGCAAAATGAGAGAGCTCTTGTGCTGTCCAACCTGCAAAGATCAAAGTGGAATTTAAACCAAGAAAGGAACAGGTAGAGATGTTCTACTGCTAAAGATGAAACTAGAGAAAAGCCCCAGCTGGAGAGGCAGTAAGTATGTACCAACTGAACTTCCTCCAGCTCGAGACTGTTTGAATAAGAGATGAAAGCACAAAGAAAAATCTAAGTGACCTAATGTTGAGGTTAAGCTTCTTACCTGGGATGGCCAATCTGCAAACACAGGTGGAATTATCTAGAACTTAATCTGTGTCTCCAAACCAGATAAACATTAGGCTCTCGAGTTGAGTTAAGAGTCAGGTTAAAGTTGAAGATTTCCTGGAAGACAGAAAATGGGAGAAACCCAATTAAAGCTAACACAAGTGGGGCAGTGTAGAGGCCAAATAAGGGCAAAAATCTACCCATCTCCTTGGACAACCGCACAGGGAAAGTGCTAACACTTCAAAAGCATGCAGCAACAGGCTCTCAACAGTTAGAAATGGTGGTAGTGAGAAGACACAACTAAATTTTCACTTTCTGTATTCTGAGCGTAGAACACAGGGCCCAGTACATGCTAGGGAAGTGTTCTCCTACAGATTTACATGTCCAACCATCAAGACATATTTGAGAGAAAGAGTCCTGTTGCCACATCCTGATCAATTTTCACAACTTTTTCCCCCCAAGGGGAAAATTAAATTACATAAAGCACTGACTTACATAAATATATTTTAGAATATTAGTAATATCCCTTTAAAAGTTAAAAAAAATAACTCCTTAATTCTACCAGTAATTTTTACTGATATTTGCTAAATTCTCCATGAAGTTGGGCAATAAAATATATGCTGTTCACATGGCAACACTTTTGAAGGAGATTGATGTTTGAACTAGAATCATGAGTTTCCCAGTAAAAGAGCAGTAAGATTACTTAAACAGGTAGATGTTCATAAAACATTTCTTGGTCATGAGTGTAACTATGCTTAACCATGTGAAAAAAAAATGAACGAGAAGTACGTCGAACTGTAAGTAAAGGTGAATTGACTAGAAAAACATCCTGCCAGTAGAAGAGACTGCCCATCAAAGCAACAGCTGGCTGGGAGACTCCTGAGGGCTTTGAGACACGGCCAGAGACATCTGGACACCTTTGGAATATTCAGTCAAACAGGACAACCAGACACATTTAGCACTTTCTGTCAAAAAGCAGGATTGGCCCTTCGAATATTTACTCAGTTGGGGAAACACCTCTGACATGCATGGAATCGAACTTCACAGAACTAAGTGTATTCTGGTAAAAAAAAAAAAATTGGAATTTAGAAATGCAGCATTGACATAAAAATAAACAAACCTTGTTTTGTATTGATGTGAGGGTGCTAGGAAGTAAGCTTGATTTGGCTTTCCTATAAAATAGGTCATTTTAAACTTGGACAAGAACAGGTTTGAAACACATACTTCTGGCAGCCATATTGAATGAAAACATAGTCTGTTTGAAGTGACAATGTGGTCACTGCTTTTGGCTTCATAAAGAAAGACCTGGGAGAAGTTGTTCTGAGCCACAGATAGCCTATCTTTGAGTGCCAGAGAGATAAGTGTGCTTTGGTTGGATGGCAGGGGCGGGGGCTGGGGGAGTGGATAGGAGAGATGCTGACCTCAGAAGGTTTCTATATAGCTAGAACTGTTCCGGGAACTCAGCGGTATCTACAAGTGTACCTTCTGAAAACCAAGTAGCAAGCATACCAAAGTTCAATTAATTACAGCCATTCAGTTGTGCAACAGGCTGCTTTAGGAACTCAGAACAGCAGCGGGCTGGCCGACCCTTGACTTTACAAGTCAGAAGTTGGGGCTAGGCTTACCTAGCCTTATCCTCTTTATCTTTGCTGGTACTATAGGCTGGACCATGCTCTACCCACAATCACAACAGTAACGTTCAAGTTCTAAACCCTACGACATCAGGTTGCTATGTGTTTTGGAATAAGGTGTCTGGCAGCAACTGAGTTAAGGTGAAGTCATTGGAATAGCATCTATCTATTCCAATATGGGCTGGTGCCCTTATACAATGTGGAGATAGGGCACAGATTGGAACACAGCAAAATAATGTGGACACACAGGCAAGGCATCCTGTGAACTGGGAGACACGAGTATATAAGGCAAGGGAAGGGGCCTGGAGGGCTTTCTCTCATAGGCTGCAGAAAGAACCAACTGGATATGTGTGGTGTCACAGGCCTTTAACCTCAGCACTTGGAGGCAGGTCTCTATGAGTCCAAGGCTAGTCTTGTTCACATATAAAGTTCCAGGCCAACCAAAAGTACATAATGAGACCTTGTCTTGAAAAATATAAAATAAAAGGAAGAAAGAGAGAGGGGGGAAGGGAGGGAGGGAGGGAGGAAGAAAGGAAACCAACTTGGCTAACACCTTTGTTTTGGACTTCTAGCTTCCCAAAGTATAATAAAATGAATGGTTATTCAACCCAGTGCCTGGTGCCAGTGTCTGTTACAGCAGCATCAGCACACGCCTAGCATAGGTCTCTCTAAATCTGCAGGTGGCAGGTGTTTGGGCAGCCTGCTGATTGTTAGCCTACAACTGAGATATGTGGAGGCTTCGGGGCCTCTTTCTACTTCCTTGCCCCTCCAGCCATGGCTGTTCACAAAACACCTAAACATTTCTAAGAAAACAAGAACAAGTACTCTAAGGTCTCTTAAGACTCAGAACTGGGTCAATATCACTCTTGCTGTATCTGGTTGATCAGAACAAGCCCAGGGACCAGTCAGATACATCAGCAAGTAGACTCTGCCTCATACAGGGAGGAGATATGGGATATCACGACTCTTGCCCTCTTGCACAATGGCAATTTGACATTGCCTTACTCTACATCGTCCTTAGAAGAGATATGTGGGACGAGATTATGCTCCAAGACAAAATCTGGAAACATTTCCAGTAAGAAGTATATACAAGTACGGCCCAACAATTTTGAAATAGGATGTTGAACATAATGGATTATTTTAAGTTTATTAGTTCTTCATTAAAATAGTGTTTTTCAGGGCTAGAGAGATGGCTCAGCTGTTAGAGTACTTCTGCTCTTGCAGAGTGAGGACCTGAGTACAGTTCCCAGTACCCACAGAGTAGCTCACATCAGCTACAATCCCAGAAATTCCAGTTCTGGACTCCAAACACTGTACGCATGCAGTGCATATACACACACGCAGAAAAAAAATATTTATACACATTAAAACTATTTTTAAATGGTTCTTTCTTAGACATACTGGATATGAATCTGTTTCCTGTGCACTACTGATGTCTCATCTAGAAAGTAGGTCTGAGATGACCGAAGAGTGGCAGTAACAGTGTGCAGCCTAAACCTTCCAGGAACAAAAGAAGATGGGTAGAAACCCCCTTGGCATGGAATTGTCAACCCTTCTTCCATAACTCTGTGGTCCCTTGCTGAAACAACTTGGAAAGCATTTTTTTCTCATGCCTGCGACTTCATGGTCCCTTAGAGCACTGCTACGTTTAGTTCTAGGAGCAAAGAACAGCAGGGTTTTCATCTGGTGAACACCGTAAAGATACCCAGCATCAGCTAGAGAACTTCTGGTCCAGGAAACAAGGCCCTGTAATTTTCCGAGAAGACCCACCTTCCTAAGATGGGCCGGAAAGATATGATGGAGATTTGAAGGTTATAAAGACAATCCAAATAGATTCCTAGTAGAAAGACCCCATGGTAATCTGTGCTCTATACCTCCTGGGAGAGTAATTGTCTAGGTATTGTGATGCCTACAGATCTGCTCATCTATAACACGATTTACATTACCAAGAAAAAGAACTACAGCTGAACCTATTCCAACTCTCATGGAGAGCTTCTGGAGAGCAATCTTACCTTGTGGGGGTTGATGGACTAACAGGGAAGCATCAGCACAGGAAAAGTGCATCAGGAAAATGAGCATATCTGTAACTCCTCAGTTTCGTTTCACAGAATTTTATCACAGCAACAGGAAAAGAAGCCAACACGGGTAACCTACATGTCTTGTGTTGGCGGGTGAAAGCTGTAATGCAAGTGTGTGAAGAGACACAGGATCTGAATGAGTTTTGTAGTGATGTGCTTTAGTCTAGAGCAGATCACAGCCATTTAGCCTTGTTGAACAGGCTCTATGGCCATGATGGATGCCTAAGATGGGAAAGGGCGTAGGTGGATGACGGATGAACACATGATTTGTTCACTACTCACCTGTTGATTTTCCAGACCAGTTTTCAGACCAAAATCTACAAAGAATGGAAGTAAACCTTTAAATAAACCTGATACCAAGAAGCTACAGCTATTCCAGTTAATGTGTCTGGCTCAGTCAACACTTGATGAAATGATGTGGTGACTTTGCTACCCCTGATCAACGTGGTGATTTGTTCTATTGATAATCCCAAAAAGTATATATAAAGGGAAGCCAAAAGGTAAGAGCTATGCTTCAGTAGAACAGAAGTTCATGGAATCTGCTAGTGTACAGAGATCAGAAGCCATACAGATTGCTTGGTGGGAGAAGGAAAGAATAATGACTGAGGAAAATTCCAGAAACTTCACAGGCTGGAGGAAGCTGTTTTGAGGTGAGACTAAAAGCAGATGAAGAAGAAGCAAATAGAACCTAGTAAAAGACAAATGGAGACAATCATGAAACATCATCCCAGAGAGTCCTCTGGCCACCCAGGATCCCACCCACAAAACAGGGCACAACCCCATTCTTCATGTTAAAGTTCACACTCCACCAGTAACTTGATTTTATTTTCTATTAATTTCTATTAATCTTGATTTTATTTTCTATTCTACTCTTTTTATTTTTGAGACAGGGTCTTTCTGTGTAGCCTTGATTGTCCTGGACTCGTTTTGTAGACCAGGTTGGCCTCAAATGCACAGAGATCCGCGTGCCTATTCCTTCCCGAGTGTTGGGATTAAAGACTTGCGCCACCACTTGGTTTGGAGTTATAAAGAGGTTGTCTTACAATAAGTGGGCTCCATTTTAGTCATTTTCTTCCAGATAAGGATATTATTTTGATAGTATTGAATAAAGATATATGCCAAGGGCCTTACCACTTGCAGAGTTCCTGGGATAAAGCAGTGAGCAAAATGGTATTTAATCTTGAACTATGAACTCATAGAACCTTAGTGAAGATGACACATCCAGTTAATAAAATTCCACATAAAGCATGAGTGAAATTATAAAAAGTTCCTTTAAACTTAATATAGGACATGCAATAAAAGATTACCCATTTTCAACAAGCATGTACTGGGTGGCTCATTAGCAGCGTCTTAATAGGCTATGTCCTGGGAATGCCAACTTGAATAAGTTAGACTCCCCACTTATTATAGTATAATAGATAAGATAAAATAATAGTTAATTAAGAGCAAAAAGTTATGATCATTAGTCTTTGTGCTAGGTACTCATATTTTTATAAAGGAAGTATATGGAACTGAAGCAGAACAGACTCTTCTGAGGCAGAGATCCGACAGGGCCAAGTGAAGGTGATACTAAACTGAGAACTAAAGATGAAACAAAGTATCCTTGTAAGGAGAGGTGGACAAAAAGAACGAAGCCTCAAGGAGAGAAAAACCTTACAAGATGGAGCAGGAGTTTTTTTTTTTTAAAGAGAAACCAGTGGCTGGTTACTGCTGCGGTACATGAACCAGATAGAACAAGAGTCAGATCACACAGGGCCCCCTGAGCAGTCAACAGACTAGACTTGTTCTAGTGAGTGGGAAACGCGTAACTGACTTCAAGTAGACTGGGGCATGGTCTATTATAGAGTATATGCAGAAGAGACTGAGCAAGTAAGAGACAGGGGCAGTGAAAGCAAGTCTGAAGCTGTTGCTGTACTCCACTTACAAAGGGATGGTAACCTAAACCAGGATAGATGCGGGACCTAGGTGGGAAACCGTGATGTAGAGTAAGAAGTTTCAAGTGAGGACAGCAGAAGAGCAGGAAGAAATCATACAACTGTGGAAGTAAGGCTGAACTTAGATCTCGGTTTCCCCCAGGAATCTCAATATCAGATAGTTCTCAGCAGCCAAGTAGATATTCCAGCTCCCTCGCATGGCTCTAGGTGATTTCACCATTGAATTTTCAAGCATCAAATTGTTTCAAGCTAAGCTGCTTATTCTTCAAGTAGCACAACAATGCCCCTTCAAAGGGAAGTAGAATTTTTCAAACAGAAACCAAGCTGCATCCCAGACTGAGGGATGACAGTCACAGGGGCAGGGGTGTGTGTGTGGGAATTTATGCAGGGTAAGTTGAGGACCAGACCTTACCCGAGGTGCCAGGAAAGATGTTAGAGAGGAGCAGGGCCACTCAGACCAGAAATGCCATAGCTATGTTCAAGGGAAGTGTGTTTGGGGGGAGGTATTGGGGCAGGGCTGGCTAGCTAGTAGTCAGAAGCCAGGTCAGACATCTTTGTGGTTCAATTTTATAATCAGAAAATGAATAGGTTCCCTACTCTGTTTTCCCCCAAATAAATGTATTTTTGAAACATGTCTCTATTTTGACTCGCGGAAAGTAGAATGGAGAGCTATTTTGCCTGGTATGAATAAAATGTCAGAAGCAATATATCGGTCTGTTGATTCCTTTTTTGAAAAAACTGAAAAAAGACATCATTTTTATATTTGGAAATTCTTGCTTTGTTCTGACTTGATCTATATGGTTTGCTTTAAAGATAATATTGCAGAAGTTCCAATCTTACAAAGCTTCTAACTAAACACATTATATTTTCATATTGCCTACAATAATTCAGTTTTGACTATACCAACGTATTTTCTTTTTATATTCCCATTTGTTTTTTACTTTCCTGTTAGCCTTAAGCTCTCTTTCAGTATCTGAATTAACCAACCCTTTCCTCCACTGGTTTTATAAACCTGAGATGAGTAACCCCCTCATCTTCCTATCATGAGGGGAAAAAACCAGCGCACACAGATCCAAGCTGCTCAGTCTGCCCATGGAGTGGGATTCAGGCAGTTGCTGTCCTAAAGAGGCTTGGAGAATGAAGCGCATTAAAAATGACACGGTGTTTAAGTGTAAGGGGGAAAGCATGCTGAAATAAAAGGAGAAGAGGGAAAGAAGAGTAGATATACTGACCAAAAGAACATTGAGGCAAGACAGAGAGGGTCCAGTGAGGTAATGGAAACCCCAGGCAAAGAGGAGCAAGAATTATTCTGAGAACACAGCTTTATTTTATTTTTAAATATATTTTATTAATTTATTCACATTACATCTCAATTGTTATCCCATCTCTTGTATCCTCCCATTCCTCCCTCCCTCCCATTTTCCCCTTACTCCCCTCCCCTATGACTGTGACTGAGAGGGACCTCCTCCCCCTGTATATGCTCATAGGGTATCAAGTCTCTTCTTGGTAGCCTGCTTTCCTTCCTCTGAGTGCCACCAGGCCTCCCCATCCAGGGGACATGGTCAAATATGGGGTACCAGAGTTAGTGTGAAAGTCAATCCCCACTCTCCACTCAACTGTGGAGAATGTCCTGTCCATTGGCTAGATCTGGGTAGGGGTTCGAAGTTTACTGCATGTATTGTCCTTGGCTGGTGCCATAGTTTGAGCAGGATCACAGCTTTAAATCCTTAGCTGTACTTGATGTATTGAGAGAGGGAGCCTAAAGATGAGCAGGAGTAAAATCCTCCAGGGCTTGTCGACTGTGGCATGGAGTTTGGACTTTGTTTTGTGTGTAGTGGAGGGTGGGGGTGGGGTGGGGGGTAGGGAAAGATCTTGGCAGAGTGTCCACATGACCAGACTCCACATTCTGCAAAGAATGACTTGTCTGCACTTAGAGTAAGGGCAAACACACCTGCAGTAGCCCTGTTTAGCTGCCACTGTGGTTGGGACAGAGGAGAGATTTAGGACTTTGTGCAAAGCAGAAGCTGAGAGAGAGAGAGAGAGAGAGAGAGAGAGAGAGAGAGAGAGAGAGAGAGAGAGAGACAGAGAGAGAGAGAGACAGAGACAGAGAGAGACAGAGAGAGAGATAGAGAGAGACAGAGAGACAGAGAGAGACAGAGAGAGACAGAGAGACAGAGACAGAGAGAGAGACAAAGAGAGAGAGACAGAGAGAGACAGAGACAGAGACAGAGATGAGACAGAGACAGAGAGACTGGGTCGACTTAAAGGATTCAAAAAACCAGAAAGCCGAAGCCTTGATGACTAGATAGGAGAGGTTGCTGAGTGGTGGGCCTTGTGGAAGGCTTGAGCTTTGCAGCTTAGGAGGCAAGGAAACAGTTTTCCCCTGAGAGAAGAAGAACAGGACTGCTGTGGGGCAGCGAGGAGATGGAAGGCAAAGAGTGGCCATCAGCCCTTGGAGGCATTTTGAGAGTGCAGTGACTGCACGATGTTTGAGGGGGAGAAATGCTATTGAGTAGTGTCCTTATACAATTCCACAGGTGATGGGGCTTCTCAGAGGTGGTTTCAACAAGCCCATGCCTTTGGGACCCATGTTTGGCATCAACATGGAACCTTCTCCCTATCTCTTAGAAATCCTGGGTTTCCTCCTGTGGTTGCTGACGCAGCTTACATGACACGTCCCACCTATTTAATTGACCTCATTGTTTCCAAGTCAAGAGCAGATCCTCTTTCTTACCAGTCAGCCAGATCTTGGTTAACCCTTTGCTTCCTCATCTATTTTGGTTCCCTGTTTGATCCAGTCTATGACCCTGATGCCATACCCTCAGACATTCACACACAACGACTTTGCCCAGAGTCTCTCATTGGCTTAATTGCTATATCTGGGTATAATCTTTCCCTTCCATCTTATCATTCAAACCATGGCTGGAGCAACATAGCTGATGTTTGTCACTTGGAAACATCACCAACCACTCAATGCTGAGACAGTGGTGTAAAAAGAAAACCCTTGGATCTTCAGTTTGCTTTAGTTTCACTCTGTAGCACAGGAAGCTGCTGTGACATTCACACATGGCACAACTGACTTCAGATCTCATAATGCGAAAGTACTTGGGCATAGATGGTATTTGAATGCATTATTTCAGGTAGGCTATGGACAGACAGAGAGAGGGTCTTTGTCCTAGATTGTACTTCTGCCACCATTGCACACAGATTTAGTTCTAAGTTTCTTAACTAAGGATACTATTGTGGGTGGACTGTGTCACCCCAAAAGGTAGCCTGAAGCTCTGACCACTGGTTCTGTGGAAATGGTCTTATTTGAAAATGATTTTTTTTTAGCTGTAGGAGTTCTCTGGCGGAATTTTGGGGGTTACTTATGTACACTATCATATCGTCTGCAAATAGGAATAATTTGACTTCTTCCTTTCCCATTTTGATCCCCCAAGATCTCCCTTTGTTGTCTTATTGCTCTGGCTAGAACTTCAAGAACTATATTGAAGAGATATGGAGAAAGTGGGCAGCCTTGCCTGATCCCTGGTTTTAGAGGAATTTCCTTGAGTATCTCTCCATTTAATTTGATGTTGGCTATTGGCTTGCTGTATATAGCCTTTATTATGTTTAGGTATGTGCCTTGAGACTTTATAGCCTATGATCATATAGTGGGGGAGGAGGTCCCCCTCAGTCATAGACCTAGGGGAATGGAATAGAGTGAAAGAAGGAGGGAGGGAGGAACGGAAGGATACAAGTGATGGGATAACAACTGAGTTGTAATCTGAATAAATTAAGTAAAAATAAAAATTTTTTAAAAATAAAGTGATTTTTTTGAGATATCCTAAGAGGAGCTCACGGGGATGGTCCTGATGTGGTACAGCTATTATTCTTATGGAAAAGGGAGCCTTTAACATAAAGAGACTGCTATGGGATGGAAGACACAGAAGCTGGAATTCTATGGTGACGAGCTAAGGGACTCAGAGGCCTGGTGACCAGCACCAGAAGCTCAGATGAGGGCATTAAAAAAAAAAAATAGGTTTCAGACGGCAAGTGAAATGCCAACATCTTTAGACATCTAGTTCCTAGAACTGTGAGAAAACATATTCCTAGTGTTTTATGCAACCAGGGTATAGCAAGTTGCTACGATAGTCCTAAGAAATTGATTCAGAAACTACACTTCTTGACAAGTGGAACACGGACTTCTCCAGGGCCCATCTGCCTGGCCTGTACTCTGGATGCTGTCCCTGCATGCCTCAGATTTGCTCCCGTGTGTGTGTGTGTGTGTGTGTGTGTGTGTGTGTGTGTGTGTGTATAAATAGTGTGTGTACCCATGAGTGTGTGTATTTAGTACAAGTATATGAGTGTGTATGTGTTTCTCTGTTAGTGCGTGTGTAGTATGTGTGTGTGAGTGTGTGTGTGTGGTGAGTGTGCTAATGTATGAGTGTGAATGTGTGTGTGTGCTGTGCATCTGTGAGTGTGTGCATGTGGTGTATATGTAGCTGTGTGTGTATCTGTGAGTATGTGTGTCTATGTCTCTCTGTGTGTGTCTGTGCATGTGTGTGTGTATCTTTGTGTTTGCGTTTGTGTGAGTGTATGTGTTAATGTGTGAGCATGTGTTACTGTGTGAGTTTACTGCACCATCCCTGAAGAATTTACAATCTGGGAACTTTTCTTGAAGAGAATGTTTGCAAATGCTATGCTTCTCTGGATCTTAAGAGTAATTCAACACTGGCCAAGGTAGTTCAGGGAAGAGCAGAAGTCCAGCATGTGCTCAGACAGTTGAATCGTCTCAGCCTCCAGCTCATAGCCAAGTCCATTTTCTCTATTTTACTCTAAGCATCTAGAAAACAGAGGACTTGCCTTTTTCTATTTTGAGTCCTTAGATTACAATTCTGCTTGTTGAGTCAATGATATGGTCAATGCATGAATTGACAGTTTCAGATATTTAAAGACATTTAAGTGGTTAATTTTCCCTCTGCTTCCCAATTGAGGATGTACCAGGAGGATGTACCTCAAATGTCTCCTGTCCTGTCCTCCCTACATGGTGGGCATCAGTCTCTTAAACTGTGAGCCAAAAGAAGCCTGTCTGCCCTTCACTGTCTCTATTAGGTAACAGCAATAGGAGAAGTAACAAAACCGCATCATGTATCGGCATGATTGTTCTGACAACATGGTGAACTTACTCTCCATTTTCATCCTTAATGGAGTTTCCCAGACACCTTGTGATAGGTGATATGACATTACATTGATTACAGAAAACAACATACAAGTCCAGATTTATATATCTTCCATAAGGTCAACATTAAAGAGATTTACTAAAAAATAAATAAAACAATTCTTCTTTTCATAATTTTTTGGGAAAACAGCTATTTTGTGTTCATGTGTAACAGTCATTAATAATAGCTGTTTAAAAATGAACAAATGTTTATAAAATTTCTGAGCCTTAATTTTGAAAATGATAAATATTGATAGATATAACCCACACAAACAAGAAGATGGATGGGTCCGCAATAATTTTAAGACTATAAAAGTCTTCTGAGACCCAAAAATGACAACCTCTGAGTTAGACAAATATGGACCCACAAGAAGTTTCAAAACCTACCGTCCGCTCAGAAAGCCTCCAGGAGGCTTCCCTCTGGTTGCTGCCTAGGTTGAGTGCCAAAGCCTTCTGGAACCATGTCTGCCCACCCGCTGCTATGTTTCGCTACCCATTCCCTCCACAAAATCAGTTCTTTTCCTTCTCCGGAACCTGTATCCATAACCAGCTGTGTCATCTGCGGTGCGGGGCTACATTCTGGAGTCTGTCATCCCTGCGGCAAGTTCCTCAAACTGTTCCTCTTCTCAATGCCCAGGGACTTCAGCTCCCACACAAAATCTCAGGACATGTCATTGCAATCAGGTCTTGCAGGAGGGCTACTAACTATATTGTGTCTAAAATGTTCTCTCTGTCCAGGAGCCATTCAGTCATGGAGGAAATAAGAACAACTGTAAATCGCTGCTGCAGAATTTCTAATAAAAATTCACAATTAAAAAAAAAATCAACACATGCCTCTTTCATTTTTCTTCAATTTAAACAAAACTAGAAAGAAAAACGTAATTCATCTCTGACCTTACAGAGATCAAACCTAGCAATATCCGCTTACCAGCATGTGAATTGGGTACTTTGTGAATGTCTGCTGACAGCCAGTCTCAATGCTGCCACGCATCCTTGTGGCCTCTGATAGTCACTGACTTTGGCTCATAAAATGAGATGGCTAGAGGTCAGGACAATCCATGCCCACACTTTATTGTATTCCATCAAAATAGGAGCCTGGTTTTAAGTGGGCCATCCTGGAAAGTTACACGGGTAGCTCTCTGTAGGAAAGCTATATGGACAAGCTGCAAAGCTAATAACAATTGACTAGAAGAAAGGACAAATCATGGACACATAGGTTAGATTGCTTTGTAGGATTCCCATCCCCAAAGTCATGGCGTGGAAATCATTAGTGGCATTTGACAGTGTGCTAAGACAGAAGGTGAGCCTCATCTTCGAGCCTTCCCAGTGCACCATGCTGGCTACACACAGGTCTGGAGATGATTTGTGATTTGCTGTCTCTAAGCAGATGGTTCTGCCTGGTGTTATGCCATCAAATGAGTTCGTTTAATGGCACACTGTTTACACAGACTGAGCAAGTCCTCCTGCAAAACAAATTGTCCCAATGAAGGACTGAGTCTAAGCAGGATTCTCAATTATCCTTATTTCATGGACATACTGCTTACTGATTAAATGAAACTTTTGGTATCTTGGAGGATTTTCTGGAAAGATCAGTTACAGGCAGTAAGTATGTGGGAAATGAGGCCGCTTTATATCTCCAATGAGGTCCTAATGGATTTAGCTCCTCTTGGATGGTTATTCAAAGAGACAAATATAATGCATTTAAAACTAAGGTTCTGCTATTTGACTACCAAGATAGGAAAATAACAGTCCATATCCATATGGTATTATACTCCAGAAAAGCCAATGAAAACCAAATAATAGCACTCAAATTACGTTATCTTCCTTCTGTGGCATGAAGCCAGCATTACTTCCAATTTATATTGGTATATAATGACAAGATATAAAACGAATCAAGACTCAAAACCCAGTCAGTATTAAGAATAAGCCATGCCACTCTACTGATTTTTAGGCAGGGATGGGTGTTTTATTAAAATCTATAGGCGGGAGTGCCATTTATAAATCTGTGGTGATATGCCACTTCTATGTGTTGGAGCACGTGGCAGTTGGGATTCCAAAATATAATACACACACACACACACACACACGCACACACACACACACGCACACACACGCACACACACGCATACTCATATATAATCAAACACACTTGAATTACTAGTTTGGAATAATTTATATCACTCATACTCTTAGGGGATAATTCAAACCATAGTAGTTACTGTTTTCACCTTGAAAAGTCAAGGAGGCCAATTACCACCACAAGTAAGAATGCTGGAATGAACATTTGGAACAAGGATGAAAAGGCTAGATTATTTTCCTTATAGTTGCTAGACAGAAACCTAACAAGTGAGTTCAGTAGGACCATCGTGGAATATTTAGTACCTAAATGAGACTGACATCAAGAATTTTACCTACCGCACTACAGTCCTGCCCGAGCTTTTCGAACAGCCTGTACCACACTGGTCTGCATTCTCCCAGGCAGCCTCCATGGACTTCCTGCTGTTCCTGGAACTCACCAAGCTCCCTCTGGCCACTGTGCTCAGTCTTTGCCTTCAGCCTGCCATTCTCCTTCCAAGATCTTCCCGTGATGATTTTGCTTCAACATTTCAGCTGCTGTCAAACGCTCCTCCTTTAGAGAGGTCTTCTGTGAGCAGCCCCTCGAGTGCACCCTGCACATGCAACCTACACCACTCTCAGCTATAGTCATTATAGCACTCACCCAAACTAGAAGATGCTTTTCATACTAGCATATTTATTTTCTGTCTCCAGGAAGTATCTTCTCCACTATTTATCTCATGCCAACACACTACTCTCATTCTGTCTCCTACATGGTTAAACATTCTCGTGTGTTTATTGTCTGCCTTTTTATTTGTATATGGCTTTGCAAAACGAATATTATGTTTTATGCGTAGTCATTTTATGCTACATACAGGCTATTAGACTTCGTATATATATATACCTCATGCTACGCACAACACATGCATGCATACTCATTTCATTGCTTCAATTTTCTACTATATTTGCCCCTTCAATATATGATTTGTTATTTTCAAGTATTTTCTGGCATATATTCACTAGGGATGCGCAAATTCATCTTCTCAGAGGTAGACATCGAGAATCCCTATTCTTCTAGCAAAAACAGCAGTAGCAACAAAAGAAGTTGTAATAGTGTACAATTGCAATTTTATTTTTGTCCCTTTGTGGACCTGCATGGGAAGCTCACTAGGATATACGTTGTATCCAGAAGTAGAGCTGGCAGCAGGCTGTGCCTATTTTAATCTGAGTAAATTCTATCCCTTTAAAATGGCTTTACCAGGCTAATCTCCTCTCAACAGCTAAGAATTTAGTGTTATGGGAAGGGGGCCTAAACCTACCTTGTTTTACTAGCTTTCTATTATCTAACAATAAAGAGAATGTGAGAAGCAGACTTCCGCCAGGCTGGGCAAGGCTGGGGCTATGCACCAAGAGTGTGGAATAATGTTCTGCACATTAACAATTCAGGAGCTGAACATGGACAGAAAGCAAGTAAAGGCTCAAGGTGCTAGATCTCTCTATAAGATCAGAAATACTTGAAGTGAAAGTCATTGGGCAAATAGGCATGAAGGATGAAAGGTTGTAGCTATAGGGCAGGATATTCTCTTGGCTTGTGTCACCTGGAAAATAATACCCATAGAGCCCTCAGTTACTGCCCTAGAGCAGCAGGAGGGAGGGACAAAATGGAAGTGAGAAAGAAGAACAGATACATGGTGGTGCATTACCAGTCCCACCTCAGTTTCTCTAGCAACAAAGCTGGTTGCTAAGTCATTGAAGAGCTGCCAGAGTTGCAGAACCACTGCTCCAGGGTGGGTGGGCAGGCCAACAATGTATCTGTTGTTCTCATCCTGACTCCTTCCTCTTAGTGGTCAAGGTCAACTCCACAAAGCATCATGGACTTTACTGTATTTCTAGGATGTGTTTTGGTCCCCTCCAGGAGGCAGTTAGAACCCCTGTGGTGAGGCCAGGTCAGCCCATGGGAGGGAGTGTTAACAGAAGCAATGCTGTGTTGGTGTGGTCCTCAGGTCCAGGGAGGTTGAGTTAAATGGCGATATTAACCTCAGCATGATAACCATGGAGATAGTGTGAGCCACCGCTAGTGCTATCAGGGCTGAGAAGGACAGCCAATGGCAGGGGTCCTTTCAGTGCGACAGCAGAAGTGGATGCCTGAAATTTAGTGAGATGTATGTTAGGTATAAGGCTACTTATGAGAACCCCGAAGGGTTCAGAGGCCAAGGGGTTGGGCATGTGGACTTTTGAAACAGTGCACACTGAGGGGCAGCAAATACAGTAAACATGATGCACAGTATCGTGCACTGGCGTGTTAGCTACTCTTTGGTTTCCGGGACTAAAATATCTGATGGAAACGACTTGAAGTAGAGGAAAGATTTTTTTTTTTTTTTTTGGCTCAGCTTGCGTGGAGTTGTTTGAGTGCTCCGTGTGCTTGGGCAAAAATCCCAGAGGTAGGAAGGGGTGTACAGGATGCAAGAAGGGTCCAGGGATAAAGACCCACCTTCAAAGACCTGGTTTTTTTTTTTTTTTTCAGGCTAGATTTTACCTTCTGAATTTTCCAAAACCTCTCCAAATTGCACCATCAGTTTAGCAACAATCATTCAATACCCGAGTTGTTTAGAGGGATCCTTCATATCCAGACAACTCAATTATTTAATGAGCACCCAGAACCAGAAAAAGAATCTCTCTTTAATAAAAATCAATGCAGACAAAACCCACATGACTAAATTCATGTTTTGTTACCTTATAGGGAAAATGTACAGTCTCTTGGTTTCTACTATATTAGAGTGCTAACTTTTAAATTAACTAATTATCATTTCAATCCATTGTCTTTATCTCATAAGGAACATGCCTCAAATTCCACAGAATCTCAGAAGCGTAAGTTTCCTTATCCTGGGTGATAATTTACAACTGTATCAGCTTTGGAGTCAGAACTGCTGCATGTATTAGGTGAGATGAAACAATGATAAAGCAAATGCTAGTCACATCCATAGGAGTTTACAGTTTACCAGAGAGGTGCAAGCACACATGTCCCAAGAGCAGATGAGACAAAGTGTGGTGCTTGGGGTTTATGACAGAGGTCCAGACATCTACAAGCAATGATGGATGGTGGAAAGGGGGCCAGGCTTAAGAACAAAGTCCTGGGATCTTTCAGGATGGATAGAAACTGAGGTACTCAAAGGAGACGCTGAGTGTAGGCAAGGCAGTGGTCAATTTAGGTAGGGAACACAAGGAGGTTCTAGCTTATGTCTAAAGAGGAAAACCATCCAAATGTGCCGTAATTGATGCCCATGAACCTCACCCTCCATCTCACCTGAGTCAGAGGGGAGAATCAAGCAAGTGAGAGGTCACTGGCCCCTTGGTAAGGTCAGGGTGGAAAGAAACAATGATCTCTCAGTGCTGGGCTTGGAAGACTGTGTGACATGAGAAATAGAAATATCATCCCCATGGGAGAAACAGACACTTTGAGTAGAGGTTTCTTTCAGGTCTTTGATACCTTGGTGAATATTTTTCAAGGAAATGTAAGAAGTTTGTTTAAAATTATTTTTATAAATAATATAGAGCACTGGACTAGGTTATTTATGGAACTGTAAGAATCCATCCGCAAAGTCCCTATTTTCAAGTCCAGCAGGAAAGGAGGGAAACGCACAACTATGTGGAACTTGGAACACTGTACTTCTGTGCTGTCAGAGACAGTCACTACGCGTCAGTCATCGACTTCAAGGAGGAACTGAGTGGTAGTGTGGGCAATCCAGAAATTCTATAGCATGGAAACTGGGTGGAATTCACTGCCCAGCTGTGTTATCACGCTCCGTGATGCTGAAACCTGAATACCACAGCACCAAAGGGACCCGATTATTTCCTAGATCAGAATATGGCAAAGCCAAAAGAAAGAAGACAGAGTGGCCAAAGGCTCTAGCCTTACCAGTTGCTGTGGCTGCTCAAGGAGTTAAGCTTCAGACCTGTTTGGAAACAAGGGAATGAGCAACATAGGAAAAGAAGCAATCACAGGAGATGGAGAGAAACTTGGTCAATGAGAGGGCACAGTGTGCGCCACTAGGATGCTAGCTGTCTTCCTCTCAGTCCAGATCCCCTGGTCTAGAAAACTGCTTAGCTCCAGATGTGAGTCCTAAGATGGAGTCCCATCCTGGCAATACAGAGCTTATCTGGTGGCTTTCTGGAGTGGAAGGGGAGTAAACAAGACTGTGTGTGATGCATCTCCAGTGTCTCCTCTCTGGAAATTCACCCCAGAAAAAAAAGAGAACTCCATTTGGAAGAGATTGCACAGAAATTTAGTCACGTAAGTCCTTGGGAGTCTGAAAATGCTGTAAGACCTGCTCCTAGCTCAGCTTCTCATGTGGTTCCCTGTCAGGGGAAGAAGCAGGCAACGCTGAGATATCTGTAAGGCATGGTGGCTGCACTGGGGTCTACAGCTGTGTGTATAATGAAGAGAGGTTGCTGTCTGTTTTCCCCAACACTGTAGGTGACTCCTGAGCATTGGCATCATGAAAACATCTATTCTCTCCTGACAAGGCTTAAAAGAAGTCATGGGGAACCAAGTGTAGCAGAGACATTTCCAAGAGAAGGTTTGTGACCGCCTAGTTTTTATGTCCAAAGACCAAAGATATTTCTCAGAAGGAGCTTAGAGGTGGGCTGCATTCCTCTGTCAAAGACTCTTCTCTCTCTCTCTCTGATGAGATGAGAGAACTCTTTGTGGACTCAGGGGAAAGAGTGATTTACTCTTTGAGCTTGCTTCCTGTGGTCTACCTGCCTAGTGCAGTAAATGCCAAAAGTGAAAGATCACATGCAATCTTCACCACATGAGTAAGGAGGGACTCCCTCTGCTGGCAAGTGCCTCCTCTTCACCTGTCTGAAACTTATCCATAGGTTTGAATGACATTATTTTCCCTCATACATGAAAGTGCCTCTGAGCAGCTTGTCTGGCACACCTGATATTACCTACTCAATATCATTGCCACATGCTCCTCTTTTGTTCAGTAACCTAATTCGAGGCTGTAGCCTTGAAGGTTCCAGGGGCAAAGCTGAAAAGGAGTCCAGGTCAAGCAATCAAAATGCCACTCCCACCATTCCAGGCATTTAGAGATAGACACATGACCCAGTTCTGAGAAACGGAGGGTGGAAAGAGGACTCATTGGAAGCTTCAGAGAGAAACTGTCCTGTCCTTGAAAAAGACATCGTGTTGCTTCTGGCAGGGCCGGAGTTGCATAACTAGAGACTCTCCTGTTGTGAAGCTATGGGTGCGGTAGTTCTGGGGATAAATCTGGTCTGCTAAGGAGAGCAGACAGAACAAGAGAAAGAGTCCACAATTCTCCCTGGACTTACTCAGTTGGTGAATTGACCAACTAGAGTCTCTTGACCTTGGGACTTCTTGCTGTATGAAACAATAAATGTCTTTATCATTTGAGACATTTTACTTAGGCTATTTATTAATGGGTGACTCCCATGGAAACTTTATATTCCTGTTCTTTTCTTTAACAGTATTTGTCACATGTATAGCTACCTGCTTAATGTCTGTTTCTCCCACTGGAGTACAGACTTTAAGATGACAGGACACCTTCATTTTGTTCCCTGTTGAACTCCCAGGAGTAAAGGCTGGAAGTGAGTCAGAAGAGATGCCTAAAGCAATAGTCCTCCGCTCTTGCTGCTGCTCCTCCCTCTCCTCCCTCCCCCTCCTCCTCCCCTCCTCCTCTTTCCTCCTCCTCCACTTCCTCCTCCTCTTCTTCTTTTCATCTTTCTCTTGCTTCTCCCCTGCCCCTTGTTCCTTGGACTGTTGTGTTTTGTTTTGTTTTTTCCTGTTGTGTTTCTCTGCTGTCAATAAAGTTGACCTGCAAGAACACTACCTCGTTGCTAGGAGAAAACCCAGGATCCTATTCAACTCTAGTTTTATATCGCTGTCTGTACCCCATCAGTGCTTTCCAAGCTTTTACACACTTAACCTAGTGCACACCAACTGGACCAAAAGATTCATGAAACACATTTGCTCTTAATATGTTTTTTATGTTCTTTAAAGATGGTAGCTTTGACGCAATGTGTCAAATCTGACTTAAGATTATTTCTTACCATGACTTACTTATGACTTACTTATTTTTCCACGGACTCTCCCTTTTCTTTGGAATCCTTCATTCCCCAGCTTTTCTGATAAGGTGTTATTGGAAGCCGGCATAAACTGTACAAACTTGAGCGAAAGTACGTGGACTTTTCTCCAGTTAGTAGAAAAACAAACAACCATTCTTCCTCCTCTGAAACTTAATGGCCTCATTCAACAAGTGTGCACGGGCGTCATTCTCTGTGGGCTTATGTATGTAATAGTGCATGCTGGAGTTGCAGGAGACCCACAGCCCCTGGGCGGTTGACACTCCCCGGGGAGTCCTGGTCTAACGTTCTCTCCATACAAGTAGAAGAATAGACCCTCACTGTATTGCTCACTCCGCAGGGAAACTGCCCTTGTCCTTGTGAATCTGCGGCAGACGCTCCTCTGGGAGAGGGAAGAAAAGGGAACTCGCTACAGCAGGATCTCACACCACCAGAGCACAGCACACTGCGGTGGGTGAGTATATAAATATACCTAGAAAACCATGATGCACGCCTTGGGATACTGTGTCTAAAAGGCCACCGGAAAGCAATAAATTACTTGCTTGAATAACCAAGAGATCTCTGTGCCTTACAGATGCAGGAGTCATAATCTCTGTGTCCCTGGC
Organism: Acomys russatus; assembly: GCF_903995435.1. NCBI lineage: Eukaryota > Metazoa > Chordata > Mammalia > Rodentia > Muridae > Acomys > Acomys russatus. The sequence goes on along the minus strand of NC_067164.1, from coordinate 21,994,009 downwards.
ATACATCATGCATCACGTACTAGATGAGTTAAGGCTCCAGAGTCCTGAAGAGCTCAGGGCCAAACAGCCCTTGGGTCACGTGTCTTGTAGAAGGGCACCTCTGTGACACCGAGGAGCATGTCCAGGGTGTGTGCGCCAGTTTGTGTTCTGGAATGGAGAGAGAACCAGCCAGAGAGAGCAAGAGCCTGCAGTGAAACAGGCTGGAGGCACAGTGGTGGAGAGGGAAGGGGTTGATGAATACCCCCCTCAACTTTCCTCTCCCTGGGCCCACACACTTGAAATAGAAATAATAACACAACCAACCACCCGCTTGCATCCACGATGTTATCGCCCTACTTAAGTTGCCTCACTCCGGAGGTTCGGGGGTATAAAGTGCAGACTGTCGCCATCGCCGCAGGCGGGCTCCGGAGTTCAGGTTAGCGCCGGCGCGGGTGACCCCACCTTCAAGGAAACAGGCTTCAGGCTCTCCCACGCCACGCCGGCTTGACCCCCGCCCTCCTCCGTCCCTCCTCTCCCGCGAGCTCCCTCCGCCCTCCCGCGCGCCTCCTTCTCGCAGCGGCCCCCACAGACCAGAGAGGTGGCAGCACCCACGTCGCCGCAGCTCCTGCCCGCAACGCGCCCGCCGCGGTCCTCGCTCCCAGGCAGCGCGAGCAGCAGTGGCGCCAGCAGCCCGGACCTTGCACAGTGCGCAGGGCGCTGTGGGGGCAGAGCTGACCTGAGCCCAACCGGGGCCTCAGGAGGGCGGCGTGGTGGAGGACGCCAAGAAGCTGCAGACGCGCGGAGGGGACGAACTGAGCACCTGGAAAGTTACCCGGCGGCCTGGTGAGCCTGGGGGCTCGGGCACTCTCAAGGTTCGCGGCGAGGGCGGGAGTGGGGACGCGAGGGTGCTGCTTGGCGTGCGTTGCGCGGTGTGCACCTCTCCCACACCCAGTCGTTCTCTACTAGGGACGTTTGTATGTGGACGTATGGAGGCTTTTCTTTCTCCTCTTGTGGCGCCGGTGGCTCCATACAGTACTTGGGTTTAGAGCTCAGTGTGGCTGTAACATCCTTTGGGTTTTGAGGTTGGGGGCTCAGGGGTGCTGTCACGATATGCCATCCTGGCTTTGTTCTCCAAGGTCTGAATAACTGATAGGGCACAGGAGACTCTTGCAAGGACTTTTACAAGTGCTTGTAAACTTGTTTGGGTGTCCTGTCACTCAGCACCTTGAGGCTCTTGCACGTTTCTGCATATCCTGGTGAAGAAAGGAAAAGAGCAAACAAATGTCAAGAAACCAGCCACTTTGGAGATGAGAGAAAAGGAAATGGGTTCAAGTGCAGTGTGAGAACCGAAGGCAGAGGCAGAGCAGGGGCAGGGAGGCCAGAGCTGAGAACAGAAACCAGCACAGGGGGACCATAAGGAAGGACGAAGCCTGCCGTTCAGCGTCTTCATCTTGTTTCCTAAGTTCTGTAGGAAAAAGGCATTTTTTTCCTTAAAGAGAGTGCAGCATCCACCTGCTCCCTGCCACACCCCCATACACACACACACACACGCGCCTTAGAAACCATTTCTCATCTTCGCAAGTTTCTATTTAGCTCACAGAGAAGGCGAGCATCCCACAGAATACACAACAGCTGCTGCTCCTGCGCCCCTTGCGTTCTGTACACTGGGGTAATGAGATGATGGAGCGAAGAACTCTCTTTGGAGAGTAAGACTGTCCTCTCTGTCGAAACCCTGCATACCTGAGAATAAACAATTTGCAGTGGTGATGCCTGCGAACCCCCCTTTTAACAGTCCTTGACTCCAGGCCTCTGTGGCCTCATGTCGCCTGATTCCTCTGTGTTATTTTCCAACTGTGCCGTCTTCTCTCATGTTTTTATTTTTTTTCCAGCTTCCTTGCCTCATTATCCTGGGTTTATCAGTACTACTATGTAAAAATTCTCTGCATGCCCCACGAATGCCACCCTGACATCAGCTTTTACCATGGGGACTTTTAAAATGAGGTCTATCTTCACTCTTCTGAAATGGCTAACCTCTGTATCTTCCCTCTGACCTCATTGCCTTTGACACATCTGGGATTTGAGCTGTGGCCTGTAGGTGTCTTGAAATTTCTATTTCCACCATGTCTATTGTACTTCTTTCCTTCCTACAACTTTTCCTTATCCTTTGCCCGCTTTTTTTTTTTTTTTTCTTCTCCTCTTCTTCTCCCACAAATTACATTTTCACAGGTTATGGCAAGTCCACACTCGACAATGTAGGTATCTCTTTCTTGTCTCCCTCGGTGGTCTCATCTTTGAGTCTTGCCTTTGCAAGAATCCACCTAGCCTCTTCTTCGCATGGACATCTCCATCTTGTTGGCCCATGGGCATTACAAACTCCATACACCTCTGTCTCCTTAAGTCTCCTTCTGCATGACTCCGCCCACGTTCTGTCAGTGTCATGGAGGATCAGCATAGATGGGACTCCATGGAACATGGTTCACCAAGTAAATGAATGACACAGAATGGAACCATCACCTTCCTTCCACCTGCCCAAGATCAAAACATTGGGACTGACTTGCGCCATTGTCTTGTGTGCAGTTAGAGACTCTACCCTGAAGTTGGCTCTCAGTCACCTCTATTTTTAAAAATTATTCTGAAATTTGAGATTATAATACAATCACAACACTTCTTCCTTCCCTTTCCTCTCTCTAAAACTCCCATATGCCCCTGTTGCTCTCCTTC